>NC_056725.1:1404958124-1405220624 GCF_019279795.1 Protopterus annectens
CCTCCACATTTACTCATCCTCGACCTACAATATTGTTTGTTCCTTTCAAGCATATCTTTTAAGTTCTTGCCCCTACTGTAAACTATCACAGGCTCATTACCCACCACCTTCTTCAAATCAATATTCAAACAATGGTCCCACACATACTGTACATAATTCCTTAGATTTGTCATTGTACTTCATGATAAAACATGGACCCTTGACGTTATTGAATAACATCTGTTGTCAAAAAACTATAATCATCCGTTATATTCTTGATGTCTCTCAATCTCTCTAAGCAATGCCAAGAATCTCTTAGAATATGGGACACTTCAGTTTGAACTATCTTAGTCCCATAGTCAACAAATGCCGCAAGAGGCTCAGTCTTTGAACCCCTTGCGGCAACAATTGGTCTGAATTGTAAATTCTGAATACCCTTGTGTACCTTGGGTATCCCAAAAATACACGGCAACACTGGATTTTTAACCAACAAGTAATCATATTCCATTTCACTAATCATAGCCTGAAAAAGTGCATCGTGCAAAAACATGTCAATTTTAGTGTATGCACGGTTTACTTCATTAATGGATGCCAAAGAATATGTGCTTTGATCACCCAGAACTCTAGACATGCAAGTAAAATAATCAATCTTGTTCATAAGTACCATCCCACCCCCCTTGTCCGGCTTCATGCACCTCACATTGTTCGAATTAGTAAATTCATTGAGCAATAATCTTTCACCCCTGGATACATTATCCATAACTGTACTGGGTGATGCGCAAATTCTCCTAAACTCGAACTCTAACAGTTTTTCAAAGAACACAAATTCCGGACAAGTGGGTGTACTTTTTCTTTTTAACAAAGAACCTGGGGTGTTGTTTACACCCATATCAAAATTCTGATTATCATAAAAATACTTCTGTAGGTTCAACCTCCTCACAAACAACTTCAAACTAGATAAAATATGTGCTATGTCTAGCTTAAAACTAGGAACAAAGCTCAAACCCTTCGTAAATAATTCGAAGTGTGTACCCCCTATCTCAACTTCAGTGTAGTTATAAATGGTAAAACCTTTTTGCTTTGTTACAATGCAATAATATACGAGTATAAAACACAGGTGAACCAGAGCAAAAACGGCTGTAACAGTTCTATTGCAGTAAAGTAATCACCAATCCAAAGTAAAAAATCCAACTTCTTCTTTATTCGAACAAATAAAACAGACGAAATGAGCGCTTTCACGTATCCTTGATACGCTTCATCAGATTTCATTCTAAATTAAAGCAGCTCAACTTAAATAGTGCTCTACAATCCTTCATTGCACCATTTAACTAATTAATTAATTGACAAACATCTTTCCTTAATAAAAGAGTATAGTTTACTCTTAAAGTCATACTCAGAGCTCAGTGCAGATAACATTCATCCTGTGATATTCAGTCTATCATTTTATACACATTTAAAAGTGTCTTCTAAAAGATCAAGCTGCATTATAAATTCTTTAAAAATAGCATACTTAAAAGCAAAAGCTGCATATTGTCAATTCAAGTAATAAGAGATATATAGAATATGTATATGTATATCTCAAATGTTGAGAAAGAAATGTAGCAGTCTAACATAGATATATTAATAGTCCCTAAACAAATGCTTAGGTAGTGCATTCAGACACCCAATTATCTATGTAAAAATCGTATTTTATGTCTAAATGTTTAATATACCACATAGGCAAACATTTATTACTTTCCCCATAACAGTTCATATATCAAACCAATAGATAAATAAATACACAAATACATGAATAAATAAAAAATATATGAATAAATAAATATGTATATATATATATATATATATAATCAAATACATGTTATATCAGAAGTCATATATAGCTATAATCAAATACATAATATCTAATGAAAATAGGAGTATGACAGTATTAAATACTAGCAGTTTCTATCAGATATGAGCATGTTATATCCTATTAAACTAATATGTATCTGTCTATAAATATTATTGTATAAATGTATAAATATGCAGATAAATAGATAAATAAATAAATAAATCAATAAAATGGCTGTATATGTACATACATATAGTCTTTACATTATTTATATAATTATTATGTATTATAAATATATGCATAAACATTTCGTTGAATAGATAACTACATATACATATGGATGTATTTAATCTTCATAATATTTCATTATTACCAACTGACCATAGATGTATTAAGTTATTCATCATAATAAAGATGCATATTAAAAAATGTGTATGTGTATATTTAAATAGTGTCTCCATCTACCTACACAAAATCTTTACATATATTTAGATCTGTATATAATCTCACATAGTCTATAGTAACCTGATGATATAGGCCAAGCATCTAGCTGAAGTGCTAGAATTATCTTAATATTGGTCTCATTGGAACATACTGGTTCAGGCCCGGAGGAGAGTGTGCCCTCATCCTCAGGATCCAATGTAGTTCCTTTAGTTCTAGCATATTGACCGACTCTCCTCCATGTATGTTTGTCTCAACTATTTGTAGTATTCTAAATTTAAAACTATGTGTTGCATTTTCT
Source organism: Protopterus annectens (assembly GCF_019279795.1). Lineage (NCBI taxonomy): Eukaryota > Metazoa > Chordata > Ceratodontiformes > Protopteridae > Protopterus > Protopterus annectens. Next base: position 1,404,960,677 of record NC_056725.1, read on the forward strand.
TTTATGTGCTTGGCCAATGCATTGGTTTCATTATTTTTTCTTATATCATATGTATGATTATATATCCTTTTTCTAAACTCTCTTTTGGTAAGTCCTATGTAGAATGCTGTGCAAATTGCACATGTTGCAAGGTAGATAACATTACATGTATTGCATGTGGCATAGAAACTAGGCTTAAATTCATAATTCAAGGTTGGATGTGTATACTCCTGGACCTCAGTAATGTACTGACACATGTTACATTTATTACATGCAAAGGTTCCTAAGTTGAAACACAACCTCGGAACTGAAAACAGTTCTTTCTTATGTGTCTTACATAGCAATCTTTTTAAGTTCTTATTATTTCTATATATGAACCCTGGGGTTTCTCCTATTATTTTCCTTGTTCTTTCATCCACCGTTAACACTGGCCAATGCTGTCCTATGATTTGTGTGATCTTCTTATCATTAGTATAGGTGGTCAGGAATTGAACTCTTTCTCTGAAATTTGAGTTATATCTTTGCTTATTATTATTGTAGAATTTCCATCCACTCTTCTCCAATAAAGCCCCATCCCTATCTTTTATGACCTGCTCTTTAATTTCCCTCACCATTTTTTTGTCATATCCCCTTTTCAGGAACAGTTGTTCCATCACTTGTGCTTCTAATAAAAAATCTGTTTGTTTTCTACATAGTTTATTTAGTCGAATGAACTGACTTTTAACTATGCCTCTAAAGACATGCCTGGGGTGCATGCTATCGAAGCTGAGTATAGTGTTCTTCCAACAACTTTTCCTATAAATGTTTGATGTAACTTTTCCTTCTTCTATCTTTAGGTTCAGATCTAAAAAATTTATCTCTATATATGATGCTTCCATTGTGAATTTGAGGAAATGAGTAGTATTTTCCATATATTGTATCAAGCTTGAAAACTGCTCTCTTGTGCCATCCCAAATAATTATAATGTCATCTACAAATCTTGAATATCATTGAAACCATCCCACCCCCCTTGTCCGGCTTCATGCACCTCACATTGTTCGAATTAGTAAATTCATTGAGCAATAATCTTTCACCCCTGGATACATTATCCATAACTGTACTGGGTGATGCGCAAATTCTCCTAAACTCGAACTCTAACAATTTTTCAAAGAACACAAATTCCGGACAAGTGGGTGTACTTTTTCTTTTTAACAAAGAACCTGGGGTGTTGTTTACACCCATATCAAAATTCTGATTATCATAAAAATACTTCTGTAGGTTCAACCTCCTCACAAACAACTTCAAACTAGATAAAATATGTGCTATGTCTAGCTTAAAACTAGGAACAAAGCTCAAACCCTTCGTAAATAATTCGAAGTGTGTACCCCCTATCTCAACTTCAGTGTAGTTATAAATGGTAAAACCTTTTTGCTTTGTTACAATGCACTTTAAACTTTCATCAACAACAGCGCCTATGTTGTCATGCGGCAACATTACATCAGCACTCAAAATATTGTTACCAACAACATTCCCAGTATCATAGGCACCGTTGTTCATTTCTTCATTCATTAATAATACATTGCTGGTTAAGGACAATTCATGACCTACATTAATAAGGCTCACACCATCCACACCATCTGTAGTATCACTATTACAATTGTTTCTAGATTCAACCATCTCATTAAAACATACATGCAAAGGCCCATCAGAAATTTTAACCAAAAAATCATCATTACAACAAATTAAAACACCGTTGCCTTGCAATTCATCCCTTCCCCCCACCAGGGATCCTTGCTGACAATTCAATTCACTAACACAAACATCTAATAAATTGTCATCGACAGTATTAAATCCTTAGCACATTAAAAACAGGTGAAGACGTATAAGAACAAACATTCAAACCAACAGTAGAAACACCACTCAGTTCACCTAATAATAACCCCCCTCCCCCTCCCCCTGTAATGCCCCCCCCCCCCGAGGATAGTAAGTAGTCCTTGTTCCTTGGTTCAACAATCTCTTGGACCTCCGGGGACCTTGATAACCGTCCAAAAAAACTTCATCATCTCCACCAGGAACTTGGTCATCACACTCGTCACAATATTCTCCATTGACTATGTTTTGTGACATACTGCCTTTGCCAAAATCAATATTAAAAGTCTGCTTAGGCCACTTTTTTCCGGGGGGATAAACACTGTTAGTAGCATAGTCAGTAGTGTCTCTAATTAATTTTTTGTTTTTAACCAATTTACTTTGCTGCACATAGCTGTCTAAATCCCTGATAACTTTTTCAAAACTTGCTTTATGCTGGAAAAAAAGCAAGTCAGTGGTAATGCTCATGTGCAGTTTAGTGATGTCATCCCTTAAGGAGCACATCTTAGTATTGTTGTTATCAATAATAATAAGAAGCTCCATACCTGTTCGATCAAAGAGTTTAGTCAATTCTTCAAAAGCCTTGGATTCACCATCTATTCCCATAGGTAGTTTCCACACTCTCAGTCCCTTAGGTACTTGCTTCCGTTCCTTGGACTGGGCCAAAAACCAATTGTCCAATTGCATAGCCCTGTATTTGGTACATAACTTGTTAAACCTAAATATCTGCTCCTTTAGTGAGGGTTTGTCAGCCCCCACTCTCTCCGAATCAAATTTATTTTCACCGAAAGAAGGAGTCTGAAACCATGACTCCACTCGAAAAACACTTTCTGATCTCGTAGTATTTATGCTCCCATCTTGAGGGGTGATGGTGTAGTTGAGATGGGAACCTCAAATTTTGTGGATTTGACATGTGGGAATAACAACAACAACAATAACAATAATGTCAGGGGTCCATGTTTTATCATGAAGTACAATGACAAATCTAAGGAATTATGTACAGTATTGCGAAATGTGTGGGACCATTGTTTGAATATTGATTTGAAGAAGGTGGTGGGTAATGAGCCTGTGATAGTTTACAGTAGGGGCAAGAACTTAAAAGATATGCTTGAAAGGAACAAACAATATTGTAGGTCGAGGATGAGTAAATGTGGAGGTTGTAGATGCTGCAGGTATATAGCGGATGGCCCATATGTAGTTGTTTCAGGATATAAATACACCTTGTCCTGTCCAGGAATTTGTAATTGTAACAATAGAAATTTAGTATATGTGGCCAATTGTTCATCCTGTGAGGCATTTTATGTCGGGATGACTACCCGCAGACTAAGAGATAGGATTCCTGAACACCTCAGATCCATCAAAAATAAGGATTCCCACAATGCTTTGTACCTTCATAGTACCAAATGCAACAATTTCAAGAAATTTATGTTTTTTGTTATTGATAGGGTGTTTTTAGATAGTGGTGGTGACATTAAGAACAAGGTAGCGTTAAAGGAGATGGAATGGCAGCTTAGGTTAAATGCCATGTGCTACCCTGGACTCAATGATTACATTTCCATTAAACCCCTCTTGGTGCATAGATCCCAGGTTTTGTAGGAGTGGATCTATATACATTTAATTGCACTATAAACATGAAAACATGAACATTATTCCATTACATTTTTTTACATATAATATTTGCATTGGTATTTGTATTCAGTACTTTTAAAATGAGTTATTTTTTCTTTTTTTTTTTTTAAACATGAGCATTTATTGTTGTAATTATCAATTGAAAATTTAATAAATAAGTATAGTTATTCATAACACAATATACAAAAAGAACCTTTTGGTTATAATTTTGGACTCAATAAGTTGGTACTGTAATATTAGAATTATTACATATATTTGCAAATGTATATATAGAATATGATGAGTTTGACTAATAAATGTATTCACTGATACATTTTAGTAGGATATGTTTTGAATCTATTATATGAACTTCATTGATAGTGTTATTTAATTCTTGTGCAAAGGCTCTCAGGATGGATGTGTGTATGCTTAAATGTTTTAAATGTTTAATTGTTTAATTAATTAATTAATTAATTGTTTAATGGTTTCAATTGTTCACAGACTTTAGTATTTAAATGAGGGTTGTTGTAACAGCTTTTTGACTCTGATGATGCCTTGTAAGGTGAAAGCGCTAAGTCTGTAATAAACTCTTGTGGCTGTGGATTATTTTGTTGTCCTGCCTCTGGATCATTTTATCTTGGACAGTGCTGGAGTTTTCAGCTTTCGTTGTGCAGTGGCCGTGGTTTTTAATTGACATTTATATATATATATATATATATATACACACACACACACACACACACACACACACATATATATATATATATATATATATATATATATATATATATATATACACACACACACATATATATATATATATACACACACACACACACACACACACACACATATATATATATATATATATATATATATATATATATGCACACACACACACACACACACACACATATATAATTATATACACACACACACACACACACACACACACACACATATATATATATATATATATATATATATATATATATATATACACACACACACACACACACACACACACACACACACACACACACACACACACATACATACACACATCAATAGAAGGAAACACATATACACATAAACAAATTATGTTTGTTGGAATATATATATATATATATATATATATATATATATATATACACATATATACATATACACACACATATACACATTGATAGAAAGAAACTCCTGAACTCAAACTCAAAGTTAAGGAGCAAAAATTAAAAAAACTCCTCAGCTCTAAAACTGTAGCAAATAGCTTTCTACAGGCAACCCACAACGCATTGAGCATCTCACACTTCAGCCATGGTTGCAAATGCAGTACTGACATTCATTTATGAATGTATGCTATCCTTATGGTTTCATAAAGCAACACCGGTACTGTACTCCCGCACCATTCAAACCTGCTGATCATACCACGTGAGAACTTGTGCCTGAGGGTAGTCAACCCTTCATCATTCCCTAGCTATGGTTCTGGGGAATTGCACCACTTAATATGATGTAAAGTAAAAATGGCAGACAGAGATGTAAGATTCAGACCAAGAAAAATAATAGCATTTTTTTAACAAGGAAATGAAAGTTGCTATACAACTATATGTGAGAACAATACCACCCTGACTGGGGCGGAATAAAATTCGATTTATATGAGAACAGGGAGGTGGCAGAATTTCAAAAACTGAAGAATAAGAAAACAAATGCCAAAAGAACTGATGGAACTTTCTCCAGTTTTCCAGAAGCACTAAGGGAAGAACTTATTACATCATTACTACTTTTATAGAAAGATGTGGTACCCAAGACAGGATGAAAGAAGAGGCAGTTTTTTATCATAAATGTAATACCAAGCAGAGACTTCTATGCCAAAGAAAATGACTGAATACATTTTGAAAAATGAAAGTTGAAGAACTTAGAAGACTAAGGAGATGCTGTTCTTCTAGTAGATGATCATAGCAGTAGTTTGGTAGGACAAAACTAGGTTTTAGTAAGGAACACCTCACATGTTAAAGCAATGTTGTTGTTGTGTCTTTCGGCTTTTCTCGGTTAGGGGTCGCCACAGCGGAACTCAGGTCCGCTAATGATTGGCAGTAGATTTTTACGTGCCGACTTGCCGGGCCTGATGCACAACCTTCAACGAAGGAAATGCCCATTCATGCATGTCACCACACAGAAGATACTCTGAGAATCGATCGGGGCAACGTCTTACTGTGAGGCGACAACGCTACCGCAGCACCACCAATAATAATAATAATAATAATAATAATAACAGAAAGCTTCTGCAATATTCTAAGCTGGGATCTAATGTTTACTGCTGATGTGTGGACCATGTAACAACAGCATATTGGAGTAATTAAGATCCCTGCCTCACAGCTTCCCATTCTAGACTCACTCCTGACCCTATGTCATTCCCTGTCTTGAGTTTATTGTGCCTGTGTGGGTTTTCCCTGCATTCACAAGTTTCATCCCATGTTACAAAACTGTGCTGGTTCACGAGTTACTCTAGCTGACCATATTTATTGGCTCTATACTTGGCTTTGCCACTCATATCATGGCTGAAAATCATCAGTGATAGATGGTCCTACTGCCCAGTTAAAAAAAGGAAAAAAATAAAAATTAATTATTTGGTGAAATCCTAGGTTCGAAGGATTCACATCTATCAATCAATACCTCTATCACTGAATGCTGATCAATCAAAAAAAGAGTTCAAAACAACTTTTCAGTCGGACCTCTGGGCTAAGTCTTTTTGCCCACTGCACCACACATTTTATTTAAGCCATGGTGAAAGCATTAAAGATCTTCACAATAAAGGCTGCTCAGTCCACTTGTCAGACTCTTATCAAGGAATAATATGCAAAGGGCATGCTGTGCCCAGAGTTATGTAATGGCTCAAGGCAAGTCTTAAAGCACAGTAATATTTAATGATAAAACACACCATTCTGTCTGTTATTACAGTTATGTATTGCACCCCTAGTTTATAACATATAAAGTGAGTAAAGTAAATTAGTAATACGATAGTGTTATATTTTTATAACAAAACAAACAAGCAATTACAGCAGTGCCCCAACAGCATATTTTAAACAGCTTTAAGTAAGTATACATTAACAGAATTAATATCTTTCAACATGTTACAGAATTAAATACTGTGGCAGCTGTGAAGTTTTTATTTCTTATTTCATTAAATTATTTTTTTTTTAATTTGCATTATTTAAAGAGTACCAAATTTAGTTTTAAAAACACCATCCCTAGGATAAAGTAAGTCTCACCATCCATGTTAATTGTATAAAATAGATTGAGCAATTAGTGTAATAGTGAGAAATTCTGATTCAGAAAGAGGTGTAGCTGCAGTGAAAAACACCTCATTATTGGCTCATTACCATGATTCTTCATCAAACACTGTGCTGTCAGACATGTCTCCCTAGTGACCAATGCATTGGCAAATATACCTCCTGCATGCACACACACACAAATATATTCACACATCCATTCACCCCACCACCACTGCCCCCTACCTGTCACACACATATCTACAGACACACATACCAACACACTGCACTTACCTGCATTGCAAGCACTCCCATACATACCTCTTAACCTCTCAGAGCAAGAAATCTGGACAAAGCCAGAAATAACAGGGGACAAAGGCCCCAAAATAGGGATTTTTTTAAATACTGCTCTTACAAACTTAGAAAGTAGAATAACAGGTTTTGTGCTGTTATACATTTTCTGAATGATATGCAGTCTGAAACTCAAATGGCTTTCATTATTTATTATTATTTAGTAACTTCAATCTTCAGTGATTTACCAGAAAAACATACATTTTATGAGGAACAGACCAAAAATCTGAGGCAAAAATATGGACATTCTGTAAAAATCTGTACAGTTGAAAGGTATGATCCCAATAAGATGAAATGGGTGACAGATGTTTTTTTGACAGTGTTCCCTTTTTCCTCCTAATTTACAATTTTATTTGGTAAAATTAATCAGGAGCCATGAACATTTCCAGGGAGAACGCATGGTTAGTTAGCAATAGTCAGTCCTCTGGCCTGCTGCATTAACGTGGGGCTTCATCCATATGAGGCCCTCGTGAGGGGAAAACTGGGCAGTAGAGCAGTTTGTGAATGCGAAATGCTGAGCATAATACAGAAATCTTCCAAGACGAGGATTCCATATTGCTGTAGGCTTTTCTGAATACCGGGGAACGCCCCCCAAAAAATGGTTTACTGTTGCATGGCTGAACAGCAAAGAAAAGCTTGTGTCCCTTATCTGAGAAATAAGGTATAAGGATAAATTGTGTGGTATATCACAATAGTCAAATAATATGTTAATCATAAGTGTTCAGCAGTGGTCACTGCAAATGGAGGAGGGGACATCTCCTTTCTTCTGAAGCTGCAGTGACCTCAGAATGAACATTTACTACAGATGGGGTTCCTGAATTTGTGCAAGTGCAATTTTGACCACAATTATAAATCAAAACTATTCTTACATAACGTGGATTCATTCAACTGTTGTAAAGCCAAATGTCAAACATTTCTATCATACTAAAAGTTTACTTGAAGGTAGGAATATAGCCAGGATTTTTGAAATTGTTTAGCAACTTCCAAAATGAAAATGCCAAGCCACAGATGTAGCCCCATTCTCATTCATCCCGAATGGGGCACTTTTTCTGAACAGCATACATTTGTAATACATTTGCAATATTGTGAAAAGTATCTTGAAATAAAAAGTTTAGTACATATTTGGTTAACCAGATACTGAGAAAAAGTATTTAATAAAACATAAAGATTAAGAAAATTTGAGCACTAGTATAGCAAAGAACAAGGAAGAAAGCAAACATTATGAGCTGATGAAATAAATAAACATTAAGCAATCCTGAACCTACCCTGCAACATTTCTGTGAATGTATGCACACTATTATTACAATACTGTTTGAAATCTTTGGTTATGATGGTTCATTTCCAGTGTTTCATACCACAAACTTTGTATATCAACAAAGACACTACATGCTGCATTTGTTTATTTGTTCACTTCTTGTGTGTGTGTGTGTGTGTGTATGTGTGTGTGTGTGAGTGTGTGTGTGTGTGTGTGTGTGTGTGTGTGTGTGTGTGTGTGTGTGTGTGTGTGTGTGTGTGTGTGTGTATGTGTGTGTGTGTGTGCACGCAAGTATTTGTTTGTCTCTGTCTTAATGTGTATGATTTACTGAGCACACACTATTTTCATTGGAAGCCCAAGAAGAAGAGCTCTGATACAGCAAAATATAAAGGGAAAATGAATAATAATAAGATTAGATCACTGATCGTAACCAACTTATTATGTGTTAGAGACATGGATGCCAAGAAATTCACCTAGAAAGTAAAATGTTGAATTGATGGATCCTGGCATCCACATTGAGAACACATAATAGTAGGTTAGGATTTGTGACCCAGTCATAATTCTTTGTAGCACATGGGGTTTTATCTGCTCCATGTACAAATAGTCACAGTTAAAAAAATGCTAAGTGTTTTGTTGGCTTTTAAAGCCATAAAATACATAGCAAGCACTGTCCCTTACATTTAGGCTCAACTTCCATGCCTCTCAACTGTCCAGATTTACATAGAATATCCAGATTTTTGCCTCATATGTTTGGTCTCTTCCTCATAAAGTCATTGTTTTTTGGACAAATTACTGAAGATTAATTCATACAATTATGACATTCATTTAAGTTTCAGACTTTGCTCCTTCAGAAAATGCAGGCAAACACACATTGTGTTATTCTAGCAACTTTCTAAGTTTATAACAGGGAGTCAGGGACACGTTACCAGTATGGACAGCAGGCAGAAACAAATCTTTTATTCTGCCACTGTCATTTGCTGGTCAATACTTGCAGATTCCACTGCCTAGCCCAAGACCCAACCTTAACAGCTAAAGCAGGAGGTACTTAACAATTGTTAAGATCAGGTCTCATACTGCTCTAGCGTTTAACTGATTTGTTTTCTGAAGATCTGAATGTAATCACCGCACTCCATGCACTACAGCAGAATAAAATGTAGATATTTACAGATCTTAAATATTAAGAAGTGCCAAAGCTAAAAACAAAGCATCAATGGGACCAGACGGTGTCCCGGGCTGCGTCCTACATGAACTCCAAGAAGAGCCGAACCCCAACATAAAGCTACTGTTCAATCTCAGCCTTACTACAGGATATGTACCCAAAGAATGGTGTACAGCAACAGTGGCCCCTCTCCACAAAGGTGGTGCCTCAACAGATCCTGGAAACTATCGCCCCATAAGCCTGACTAACTTGGTCTGCAAAGCTATGGAGAGGATCATCATGGAACTCATAAATAAAGATATTGGGGACCTACAGACACTGGATCCTACCCAGTTTGGCTTTGTTAAGGGCAGATCCTGCCTCTTAAATCTGGTTGATTTCTTTGAAACAGTCACCAAGGCCATTGACGAGGGGAAGGTGGTCCACACAGCCTACCTGGACCTCACAAAAACCTTCAATACAATACCCCACTCAGGCATCATAGATAAGCTATCCAGCTTAAATATAAACCCCTATGTCACTAGATGGGTTGCAAACTGGCTCAAGGACAGAACCCACATGGTCAGAATTGCTGGAGCCATGTCAGACTCCAAACCAGTTACAAGTGGCATCCCACAAGGCTCAGTCCTGGGACCTCTCTTGTTCGGCATATATTTCTCAGAGGTACAGGCCAACACGGGAGGACTGTGGCTGACCAAGTTCACAGATGACTGCAAACTGGGTGCCATAATTGACTCTCCAGCTGACACAAGCATCCTCCAAAAGGGTCTCATAGAAACAGATAACTGGTGCCAGAGCCATGGCCTCAAGCTAAATGCCAAAAAGTGTATAGTCATCCCCTTTGGCAAAAACAAAGTGCCCACAAATTATCACATAGGTGGTAATCCATTAAGTACAGAAGAAGTAATTAGGGACCTGAGGACCCAAGTTGATAGCAATCTCTCATTTGACAACCACTTGGCCAAAGTGGTTAGAAAAACCTTCTATATAGCCCACCTAATCATGAAGGGATTCACATCTAGATCAAGGGAGGTCATTGTGCCTCTTTACTCATCCCTCATCAGGCCCACAATTGAATACAATGCCCTTTTCGGGATGTACCTTACCCAACACCTGCAGCAACTGGAAAGACCCCAAAAGTACCTCACCAAGAGGATCAAAGGACTCAAACAGATGCCATATGCTGCCCGGTTAAAGAAACTCCAGCTCTACTCGGTTGCATACCACCTGCTTAGAGGCGATCTGTGCCTGACGTATAAAGCCATGTCCAACCCGGAATTAATGGACATGCTGCACCTCAGAAAATCCAAAACCCATCGAGCTACGCGCTCGAGGGAATTGATCCTCAGCACTGAAATAAACAGGACATGCTGGAGGGACAGATTCATAACCCAGAGGCTCCCTTCACTCTGGAATAGAATCCCAGTCCAAGTTAGGCAGAGTCCCTCACTGACTCTCTTCAAAAGAAATCTTGACGAGTGGATGGGAGATTGTAGGTTTATCCCGGGTATCACTTCTGTGTCACTGCTAAACAGAGGCACAGTAAACTAACCTCAAAAAAGGGCATAGTAAAACATTTAAAATGGGTGGCGAAAGCCAAACACACTCTGGCTAGGCTTATGAATGCCCTAGGGTAGATAGCCTAGTATGAACCTATGAACCTATGAAATTGCAAATTTCACTGAACGGTAAAGGAGATTAAGAGATAACATAAGAAGCATACAGACTACATTATCTGTGTGTATATATATATATATATATATATATATATATATATATATATATATAACTGCCCCAAACTACCAACCACACCACCCTACACTACAAATAGGCAGGGGGGCACCCCCCACACCCCCCCTACTTTAATATTCTAACTCCGAGATCGCACAGACACACAAGGCAAATTCACACCCACACACTACAGTCCCTTACACACACACACACACACACACACACACACACACACACACACACACACACACACAAACACACACACTCACACAAACACACACACACCCACACACCACAGTCACAACACACACTTACATACAGCACTAACCCTCATAAATACACTTACACATGCATACTCACCCACACCAGAACACCAAAAGCGCTAAATCAAAATCCCGTAACACCGGGATTTTGAATTTCGTGCTTTTCGGTGTTTTGCAGTTTCGTTGTTTTGGTCTCCTTCAAAACACTTTCGATGCTCTGGTCTTTTGGGTTTTTGAAGGAGACCCATATATATATATATATATATATATATATATATATATATATATATGTATATATATATATGGGTCTACTTTCTTTGGTCGAATTTCATTTGGTCGAAAATTATTTCAGGCAGCCCACTTCACTGAAAGCACATTTGACTGAAAGCTCATTTGGTCGAATTTCATTTGGTCAAAAATGAAATACAGCCCCACTGCAGTGCGACCCTGGAGTGAGAATATTAAGTAAGGGGGGGTGTGTGGGGAGCACAACCCCACCACATTGGGGGTATGGGAGGCATAGCCCCCACGTTTTGCAAATAGATTTTACCAAACATATATAAAGCTATGTATTTTTAATGGATACACCTTTATAAAACAGTGATTACAGTACAATTATGTGGGGGGCTGTGCCCCCCACACCCCCCTTTCTTTATAGTCTCACTCCAGGGTTGCACTGCAGTGGGGCTGGGGCTGTATTTCATTTTCGACCAAATGAAATTCGACCAAATGAGCTTTCAGTGAATTGGGCTGCCTGAAATAGTTTTTGACCAAATGTAAGTCGACCAAATGCAATAGATCCATATATATACAGAGAGAGAGAGAGAGAGTGAGTTCATTACATTGTGCAAACATATTCTTTTAGCATGTTATCCAGATTAAAGTAATGGTGAGACCAAAAGTGAGATCAGAGGTAAAACATTTGGATGAAACATCAAGACAGCATTGGCTAAGGTAGGATGGCAGGGTCATTTAATCTACAAATTGGGGGGGGGTTAGAATGAAGTAGGATGGGAAAGAAGTGAAATTCTTACAAACCAGTATAGACAGGGCTGAACTACAGGAGAACTGAGGGGGTGGGCAGTCAGATTTATAAACAGTGCATACTCCATGAAACAGCTGTGATCACTGTATTAGTGCATAGGCAAGTTGGCAACATGATTCATAAACTTGGATCAAACTAAAGAGATGGCAACATGCGTCCGCAAATCATGCACTTCTGTACTATACTCACTGGTGGCGGGCATGCAGATGTTTGCTCGGCTTTATGTTGTGCACATATTCAGCACACTACAAGCACAGCATGTATACCACAGTGAATGACTTGTCTGCGGAAATAGCCAGCAGACAGCATAAGGGATACAAAAGAAAAACATTTAGCAACACAACTCTTGCCTGTTACACTTCAGCATTGCATGCATTTCTCCTGAGCCATAGGAAAGACTTATTCACAAAAATTGCAAGGACACGTTAGCATATATGATAATGAGCAGAATCCAAGTTACCAATTACTCCTATTGGAGGGAGATCAGCTGAGCCACTGTGTATGTGTGTGTGTGTGTGTGTGTGTGTGTGTGTGTGTGTGTGTGTGTGTGTGTGTGTGTGTGTGTGTGTGTGTCAGGGTTGTGTGCATTGTATTATATACTGAGATATACCACTGCATATACTGAGATATACCACTGCATCCCTTTTTAATTTCTTTTGTAGTAGGTGCAGTGTCTGTCCAAGTACTGGTGATGATACTTTGCAGTAATTGATGGGCAGCACATCCCATTACGTGGATATAAATATGTGTGACTACGGCAGTGCTGTGTCTGTAGCCTTTTAAGTCCCTGACCCCTACTCCATAGTGCAGTCCATAATTCATGAGTTCATGAATCTCGGACTATGGTGCAGATCCCCATTTGAATACCTACTGCTTGCTTGGACTCATCCATGTATGCAGTAAGATATGTTGTTATTCCACTGTACATGAATAACTTTGGTATGTAGTTTGCATTGTGCAGTAAATCTGAGTCAACACATATAGTTTGCATGGGAAAGGCACAAAGATACAAAAGGGAATAGCCTGAAGAGAAGAGCTAAGCAATAGGAATGAAACAGGAATACAAAAAATAAGTCTAGTAGTGAAGAGGGCAGTTAAGATGAATGAAAGAGAAATAAAAATGCCTTGTACAGGAAGCTGGATAATTTAAAATTAATAAATGATGTTTCAGTTCTAGTATAAAGTAGGATAAATTGCTGATAACTTGATAAATTGTATCTGTTATCAAATGTTAATGTTTAATCATGCTATATAGCTAATGTGCAAAGGAGAGGATATTCAAAGGTGGCCATAAATGGGTCAGGTATGACTTGTTAATCATGGATGCATGGATTGTTCTTGTAGTCATAAGTGGTTACAAGGAAAAGATGTACGTGATGATAACAGCTCAGTAAAGGTGACAATGTCTGAACCTGAAATATTACTTTATGATGAGTAACAGTCGCCCTCTTTTACTCATTTGAGCAGATATTTTAGAGCACTTTTTAACAAATGAAAGTTTTGTATTGTATACTAGTAGTACATGTTGGGGGAGGCAACAGGGTACTGAAAGATGCTGAGTTATAATTTAATTTAAAAATAGTTTTAACTGTTGCTGACATGAAAGTTAGCAATATTGCAAAACTGCTCACTCCATGCAATATAAAATACATATACAAACTACTTGTATATCACAGGATCTATTTACACTATGAATAGTAAGCCAATCAAAATTATAAACAGAACTATTGTTAAACATGTTATATGTTTTGCTAGAATGTGTGCTAGTCAACTATTTTTATTGACAGTACCATTAATATGCACTTTCTGAAGGATATGAAGGCTGAAACACAAATGTCTGCTGTTATTTAGTGAATTCAGTGCTGAATGATTTGCTAGACACCCACACGTTTTATGGGGAACAGACCAAAATTATTAGGGAAAAATCTGAGCATTCTAAGAAATTCTGGATGGTTAACAAGTATGATCACCAGTCCCAGAACAAAGCTAAAACACCTGCTGTTACAATGTACCATAAAATAATTTAAAAAGTCACCAAATCCAATGGGAGATTCAGTGTATTTTAACACAGCCTGTTTTCTACTGCTGAAATCAGGAAGTGAAGCAGAAACTGTAGAATGCCATTACACAGGATCGAGTGCAGCATTCTGAGTTCACTTTGTTTCCTTTTTAAACAGAACAATATTCTAATACTAAACTTTTTCGAACAAATTACACATCACTTCCTGTTAGTTAAATACTAGCTGAATTAAATCAATTAAATCTAAAAAGACGAACAAACTGTGATACAGTTAAAGAGACAGCAACAGTGTATCAACCACATGTATATATTATACTGTTGTATTTTTTAAAATAACATATATAAATTTGTGTTCAATAAAATTCTTGCAGAATGTATATATTTCTATGTTAAAAAATTGTGTTTAAATCTCTCAACAAATTAAATCTAAACATGTCAACTATCTGGTGTGAAACATCCAAAACTGAAGGTACTGAGCAATAAAAGGAAAAAATTGCTGTCCAGAACCAACAAGGAGCAGGTGTCAAGTTGGAAGCAATCTCTCATTTGTCTGAACAAGCAAATAAGGTCACTGGAGAAATCCGCTAAGGTTAACTTCGAGTCCAAATTGGCCACATCCACTAAGGACAGTCACAAGGCCTTCTTCACATTTGTCCACAATCTCAAAGGCAACACCCAAATCTGCTCTGAAATGATAGTCAAGAAAACCACATACATAAATGTCATAGATATAGCCAACCTGCTGACAGACAGGTTCAGTGAACACCCCCCCTTTTCTACCCATTCAGTAAACCAGACATCCCCAACACCTGCCCCCCCCCCCCATCACCAGGGAGCAGGTCTTTAATGCCCTCTCAGAGGCAAAAAATACAGCCTCCATGTGACCAGACAACATCCCTGCCTGCATCCTACATGAACTCAAGCAAGAGTTCTCAGCACCATTAGGCACCCTGTTCAACCAATGTCTGAGCACCATCTTCATCCCTGCCAAATGGAGGACAGCCACTGTCATCCCTCTATGCAAAAGTTGAGCATCCACAGACCCAGGCAATTATAGGCCCATCAGCCTAACTAGCCTGATCTGCAAAGCCATGGAACTCATTAGAATGGACCATATAAAAAGGACCATTGGCAACCTCCAAATGCTTGACCCCACACAGTTTGGCTTTGTTAAATGGAGATCATGCCTGCTAAACTTGTCGACTTCTTCAAAACAGTCACCAAAGGCATGGACAAGGGGAAGATAATGCACACCACCTACCTTGACCTAGCCAAAGCCTTCAACACTATTCCCCAGTCAGGCATAATAGATAAACTCAAGCAAAATGACCAAAACTTCATGGTCTGGGAATAATAGATAAACTCTCCCAGTTAGGTATCAACCCATATGTTACCAGATGGATAGCTGACTGGCTCACTGATAGAGCCCATTCACTAAAATAGGGGAATACACCTTTAGTAGTAGATCCGTAAAGAGTGGTGTACCGCAAGGATCAGTCTTGGGGCTTCTACTGTTTGGGATATACTTCTCTGAGGTCCAAGCTAAAACCAGTGGTCTGTGGCTGACCAGGTTTACAGATGACTGCAAGCTGGGCACTGTCTTAAATTCCCCTAGTGATGTGAAAATCCTCCAAGGGGGCCTTACCTAAACTAATGGCTGGTGCTAGAAGCATGGCCTCAAACAGAATGCCAAGAAATGCATCATTATCCCCTTTAGGGAAAATGGCATCCCCACTAATTATCACATTAATAGCAATGTACTAAGCACGCAATCAGTCGTGAGGGACTTGGGCACCCAGGCTGATAACAACCTGACTTTTGACCACTATGTTGCCTCCGTTGTATGGAAGGCTTTCTATATGGCCCACCTCATAAGTAAGGGTATTTCATCCAGGAACAAGGAGGTCATAACATTCCTATACTCCTCCCTTATCAGACTCATTATCGCGTACAATGCCCCCTTTGGTATTTACCTTGCCAAGCACATGCATCAGCTGGAGAGACCACAAAGATTCCTGACCAGGAAAATCCATGGTCTCAAACACTTATCCTATGCAGATAGGCTAAAAGCCCTCTCCCCCTACTCAGTCTAGTAGAGACTGCTCTCATACAGACTGCTCAGAGGTGACCTGTGTCTGACATACAAGGCTGCCTCAGACCCCTGATGGAGTTGCTGCATATCCCTAAGTCAAACTCCACTCACACAACCCACACACAAGGCCTCAGTCTGGTCTGTGACATTAATCAAACTTGTTGGAGGGGTAGAGTTGTGTCCCAAAGACTCCCCCATCTGTGGAATAGACTGCCTTTCCATGTCAAGCAAAGTACCTCACTAGACCTCTTTAAGAAGAACCTGGACAACTGGATGGGAAACAGAAAATATGCCCCTGGGATTCCCACCTGTGTCCCTGCTGGACAGGGGAAACAGGTGCTGACTTTGTGGGTACATGGGTGAAATTCTTGGCTAGGCTTATAAGGGCTTCCGGGCCAATATATATATATGTGTGTGTGTGTATATACATACACACAGGCACCTACATATACATATATATATATATATATATATATATATATATATATATATATATATATATATATATATAGGGGTCTACTTCGTTTAAACAAAAGTACGATTAAACAAATCTGACTTACCCAAGCTGACTCCACTGAAATAGCATTTCAATGAACACACAGACTGCTGAATTCCTTTCCCCATGAAAGGAACCACTTGGCCACCATACTGAACTGTGCCTCTCTCTTCCATTTAGTGTGATCTCAGAGGTGGTATATTTAAGTAGGGGGAATGTTGGGGGTGAAGCACCCCACATGGGTGGTGTGGGTGGTGCAGCCCCCGACTTTGGTGGAATTACTTTTGTTTCATTTCGGTTCATTACCATGGTGGCCAAGTGGTTCCTTTCCCAGGGAAAGGAATTTGGCAGTCCGTGCAGTCGTTTTAATGTCATTTCAGTGGAATTAGCTCAGGTAAGTCAGAGTCATTTAAACTTACTTCCCTTTAAATGAAGTATATATATATATATATATATATATATATATATATATATATATATATATATATGTATATATGTGTGTGTGTGTGTGTGTGTGTGTAGATATATATACATATTTTTTTTGCACTACATAATGAGGTTTACTATGCATATATCTATATCAATTCCCATATTTGGAGACCTCCATAATTTGGTCTGCCAGGTTTTGTAAGAATGAGGCAGCAGATAAAAAGTATGAATTTTAACCAAGAACATAATGAGAATGAAAGTAAAATTATACGATATAAACTTTAAGGATCTGGGTTTGTTCTATTTTCAGAAAGAATAGAACATGACAACTGGGTAGAAATCTAATTCTAGTAATTAGTGCATGCAAGGACATATAAATTCACACTAGTGATTATCGAACAAGGGCTGAGCGGTTATATTCCGTGATACTGTAAGTGAAAACTTAAAGAATGTACTTAGTAGGCAGCAAACTATATAGCATTTGGAATAAAATGACAAGGGTAATAAAGGTTTGTTTAAGCAGTTTAAAGAAACATAAGTAACTATACTAGTATAAGGCACAAAAAAGGCCAGTTCATAGTATGTGTATGACAGTGATCTCTTATGTATTTATATATGCATGCAAACAAATAAGTAATCTAAGATGGCATTCCATGGTGGCACTTTGTGTGACAGACTGGATGTCTCCAGAGAGTGAGTGTTATAGTACTGACAAAACTGGTAGTGTAGATCAATCACTTAAAGGTCATGAATTGTTGATGACTTTTAGACTGTGGTCACATATCTGACTCCTACAGTCTCCACTTAAATACTGTGCAACTCTGAGCAAGTCACTTACTGAGACCAGTGTACAGTTGTCAGTCCAGAAAAGAGTCACTGGTGCCTAATTTGTTTTAACTGGTTAAATTATTACTAAATGTATAGCAAACATCAATAACAGGTATGGAAAGGTTATGAAAGAAGTCCAAAAGGGATGAATATGGGGCTTGGAAATTCTGGTATTTTAAAGATACTATTGTGGGGGAGAATAGAGTACAAAAAAATAAACAGGTACAGTACTACTGTTGATCAAGCTGTCGTAGAAACTGGAAGAAGGAAGCAAGAATAACTAGACAAATGCCAAAAACACGGTTGTTGGATATCATACAAATTAATGCAATGTCATGCAGTTAGAAATAAAAGTATAGAACTATACAGTGGACAGAGGCCTAATATGAGTACCAGCTGGAAGGGCCTAAGTTCTATATATCAAGTCTGGATAAAATGCAAGAGAGGTCAGTCAATGGGTATGTTTTTTCCACTTTCAGTACAAAATGCCTTTCATGTTTTTTATCTGTTCAATGCTTTTACATTTTTTTTAATGGGCATTCTCATTTCCTGCTTCTGTTGTGCTGTTGTATTGATAAAGGATGACACTGTCATAATAGCATCATAATGACTACAAAGTAGAATAATCTGAAGGACCACTTATACTCATGTGGTACCTACTCTCAAGGGGCACTTTCTGCCTCCAGTGGAGGTTTAGCCAGTTGAGAACTTCTGGATAACCACCCAGTTGTCAAGATTCTCTTTAAAGGGATTTCCAGATGGCTGAACACTGAGTAACAGCTTTATTTCAACTCTCTCATTGTAAAAACAGAAACTCAGAACAGCAAGCCAGTGAATTTGTCATTTTGAGTAAATTTCAGTTACTGGCTAGTAAGTATACTGTCTGTATGCCAGCAAAGAAGAAATTTAAAGAACCTTAAAGAAAAACAAAAGTTGACTGAGTGGGAAGAATTCTGCAGCTGTTCAGCAAAAAGCAGTTCAAGCTTCAAATGTGGTGCAAGACATGACTTCCAGTAATCTAGAGGAAAGAAAATAAGTCAAATGTGCTTAGAGCTGATTAAAACAAATGAAATACTGATGGTGCATGTCAACTCAAATAACAAAAGGCTGGAAAAAAATTAAAGAAGCTTTAAACAGATATTCCACAGCAGGATATGTTAAATGAATGGGCACATCATGTGTATGCTCTAGATCTGGCCATGAGAAAGAAGCCAAGACCTGTATTAGTAAAGATGCAATCATGCCAGCAGAAATAAATGATTCTCACAAAACTGTGAAAGAAGGGAAAATTATTAAAAGTTGGAGGCAGTAGAATGTTTGTGGAAAATGATTATTCAGTGTACACAAGGCATAAGAGGAGCAAATTTATTCCAGTGATCAGGGAATGTCAAAAGACAAGTGTCAGATTCAAACTGCTGTGTTCAGCTGTCTTCAGAATATTTTTTTCCAGGAGGATCAAAGTCATTTTTTGATGCAGAACACACTAAGGAGAAAATGCAAAAGTTTGTCCTACAAAAAAGTGAGCTATCAAACAGAAGGGGATTCTGCTTCTTATTCTTCTGAAATGAAGTTCATAGAGAGACTTCACTAGTAATACCTTTACCTAAGTTCCATAGGAAAATGAATGATAGAGAAAACCACACGAGTTGACTAGAAGAACAAAGAGTACATTGGAAATTAACAAGAGACTGGAGTTGGGAGATGGAGTTCAACAGGAAGAAAACTAGCCACTCAGAAATTAATACATACATATGGGATTACAAAGCATCAATCACATTTGTGAAAAATGGCTGAACAAGAAAAACTGGAAATATTGGACTTTTCTTTTTTAAACTTGTAGGGGACTCCAAAGCATTTGTCCTACTTCATGTCATTAATGTTTGGAAGAATGTTGAATAAAATGAAGAGGAAGGAAAGAGGTAACTGTAAATAAAACTAATTTTGTTATTAAAAGCATTTTTATGAAACATTTCACGGCATAATCCGCATGATATTATATATATATATATATATATATATATATATATATATATATTGTACATATATATATATATATATATATATATATATATAGTAAAACATTTTCATTTATTTTTTTGTGTTATAAGGATACTAAAGTAAGCAGGTGCCCCCTTTTGCTTCTTCTTTCTTTCTTTCTTTCTTCTTTTTTTAGTTTTAAGAAATGTAGGCACTGTGTTGTAAAAACAAAAGAAAGCCTGGGCAAAAGTACATTTAAGATAATAGTCTGTAATCTTGGATTGTTGGGGGATGCGGTATAAAAGTATACAGCTCATGATATAAGTAGAATTGATATGCTGTTTCTTACTTTTGCATAAGGAAGTGACTGGATTGAGGCATTTCATTTGATCTAACAACAAGTTTTAAGTGGAAGCAAGTAAATAAGAAAGTACTGAATGTAATGAAAAACTTTTCTTCTACACATAAATGTTCACAGTGTAACACGAGAAGCTTGTAGCTAGAAGCAATTATGTATCTGATTCCTATATTTCTATGGAGACAAGCTGATAAGAGTGGCTAAAAAACATCCAAGTTGTTTTCTACATCTGGAGGAGGACTGAATATAAAACAAAAGCAGACAAACATTTTGTGTAAGTAGAAACACAGACTGTACCATGTATCATAGCATGCATAACCTTTATTATAGGTCAATTAAAACCTGTGAGTGTAGCTGTCAATCTGGGACGATTGTTCTTGATAGGAGATTTAAACTTCATTATCTGAAGATGTAAACAGTTCTGTGTGTTTGTATTAAGTTGATCGGTTATGGGAATACCTCTCAACTCTGCAGATTTTCACAGAATGTCCAGATTTTTGCCTCATATTTTTTGTCTGTTCTTCATAAAATTTGTGATTTTCTGGCAAATCACTGGCTTGATCTCAGCACTGAAGTCACTAAATAATGATTTACATTTGAGTTTCAGAATTCATATCCTTCAGAAAAATGCATGCTAAGACAAATCCTGTTATTCTAGCAATTTTCTAAGTTTATAACAGCAATATTTAGAAAATGTCCCTATATTTTGGCCTTTGTACCCCCATTCTGTCTGGGTTTGTCTGGATTTTTTGCACTAACGGGTTAAGAGGTATGGTTATGGGATTTTCTGGGGTTGAGTTAGGTTGTTGTTTTTTTTTTAAGGTGTTTATTAAAACAAAAAGTCTTGTAAGATGCGACAAAGGTTCAAATGGACATGATAAGAAGTAACTACATAAAAGATCAACCTGCACACATGTAACACAAAAGCTGAAAATGCACACTTAAAAAGCAGGGTCTATATTGCATCCATGAAAGAAGTATTCATCGAATACGTCTTCTGTGAACAATCACAGAAAATCACTTCATCAAACAGCAGAAGTTTTCCCGTGGTTCGCAAGCACTTGCCCACCAACCTAAACTTGCCCTTTTCCCCACTGTAGTGTGATCTTGGAGTTGGTATATTGTTTATTATTATTATTTACTGACATTTGTTTACCGGGAAGGTCCACTAGGCTAGAGAGTCCATTTTCAGTGGAAGCCCAGGGAGAAAAGCTCCAAATACATTCACATTCTACATATTAAAAGCTCCAATTACTTATTAACAACAACCAGGGGATTACAAAGTTTACAAGATTTCTTAAGATACATACATGTTAAAGAATAATTGGTACAAAAGACAAAAGATACATGCCCCAAACACCATTTTTTCTATAAAATGGTCTGACAAGGGTTAAGTATATAGGAATGATAACTTCTTCTTACCTGGAATAAATAATTTTGGATATTTTTTCTGCCAGATAGAATTTCTTCACACTTTTGCAACATGGCAATCAAGGGATAGGGAATTGTTTATGATGGTATCAAGATTTCTGATGACTGAATCAATCTGGAAAGGGCTGTCCTCCATACTGTAAACATCAGAAAAGCTATGTTTTCCAAATGTAATATTTTGGATTTAATCTGAGCTCATTATCTTTACACCAGTGATTTGCATGGCCTAGTCCTTTCTGTAACCTTGTGGTATCAGACATTGTGTGAACTACAATGCTCAGCATACAGTCATTACCAGATACAATTAACCAACATTCTGGGTTTGTAGTTTAAAGGTCAGAGAAATTGCTTTTGAACAGGAAGGGTCCCATCATGGACATCCATGAGGTACAACACTAATTACCTTTTTGCTTTCTGATGTATCTCCTGCTACTTTAACTATGTGTTTTCTGTTAGGTGTTCTGTTTGTTATATACTTCACATCAGTATTTAAGTCTTTTTTTTGCTTCCCTTCAGCACCTTGCCAACAGCTCCTTTGGCACATTCATTGCAATGGAGTAAGTGTTCCTGTGCTTGGTAAGAGCCCTATGGCCAATTTATTTCTATCAGCCTTCTATTCTTCTGTAATAATCTAGACATATAGAGTAGGCCATCTTGTTGGTTCCAGGGAATTGCCTACCCTCTCCCCTTAGGAGCACCCTCTCTCCCTCCTCATTGGCTTCTCCAAGCACACAGTTGCTAACTCCTGAGGGGGGTAGCATGCCTCTGCATGCAAATTTTCCCTTTCAACTGCATAATGAACGCATTAAGGATAGAGTGATCTCAACCACCTCAGAATTTCACTAGGTGAGCAGCTAGGTCTCCCACTAGTTGTCACTCATGTGGTGAGGCCGAGCTCCATCTCTCTAGAGCTGGTAGTGGTTAGGTCTTTCAAGTCTCCCACTAGTTGTCACTCATGTGGTGAGGCCGAGCTACATCTCTCTAGAGCTGGTAGTGGTTAGGTCTTTCAGCTTGTAGCTACAGTAGTTACTTAGCTTGCTTGCTGTACTGTTGATTATTCTCTAACTCAGTAGCTCTGTGAACAGTATCAGACCACACAGCATGGCCTGCCACTCCTCAGCACAGGATCACTCAAGAAAGTGGGAATGTGCCTGCATAGCCCCTCCCCATGCCTCTCAACTGTCCAGAATTTCACAGAATGTCCAGATTTTTGCTTCATATTTTTGATATGTTATTCATAAAATTAGTGGTTTTCTGGTAAATCACCGATTATTGATGGTACTAGATAATAATAGACATTTCAGTTTCAGACTTCTTATCCTTCAGAAAATGCATGTGAATGTAGAATCTGTTATTCTAGTGACATTCTAATTTTATAAGAGCGACATTTAAAATCTGTCCCTGTTTTGGGCCCTTGCCCCATTCTTTTTGCTATTGTCCAGAAGTTGAGAGGTATGCCCTCTTCCCAGGACTACTGCATTTCACTTCCTGGTAGTGTACTGAAGATAAATGTGCAAAACACATTTACTCATTTGCACACGATTTTTATGAATCCCAGGGCCTAAATTCATACATTAGCATTTTTTTGGCTGTCTGAAAAACATCACTAATGTTAAAATGCTTTTACATCATCAATATTGGAGTCGCAGAAATATGCTTCTCCTATTTCCACCAAATTTATGACAAAAGAAAATGCAACTCTTGAGTGTTAAAATACAATATTACTAAACTACTAAAGGGGTGTGTGTGTGTGTGTGTGTGTGTGTGTGTGTGTGTGTGTGTGTGTGTGTGTGTGTGTGTGTGTGTGTGTGTGTGCTCACATCCTACAGTACCCATTCAAGATCAGTTCTCTGCCTTGCTGCATTGAAGAAGACTCTGGCTCCCCTGATCCATTCCATTGGATGAAGCAGGTAATTAGAGATGAACAAATGAATGATTAAAAAAGAAGAAGATATACAGTAATGGGAACAGTAGTAGATGACTGCTTCTGGATCACTGTAACATACCCATCTATAACTACATTTGTAAAACATTCTACTTTGTGGTGCATAGAATTTGTTTTAATTTATTATTGTCAGTGGCTGCATTTTTGAACATGAGAGCAATTTAGGACGCATGTCTGTTGCTTTGATTCAGCACACTTAATGGCAAAAAAATAGCCATGAAATATTGCATTTAATGTCTCATTTTAGCCATTTTATTGTGCTACATAATTAATTTGTTTCCTTGACTTGTCTTGCTCAGTCTAAATTCTAACCTCACCAGCTCATATATTCTATGCCACAGAATTTCCCTAGCACCTGGTTAAGTATATTTGAGGGGCGTCTCCAAACCAATGATTGCACAGTAATTGATCTCCAGTCTGATAGAAGATACTACAGGTTATAAGGTTATTTTCCAGATGTTTATACGGGAACATTTATTATTGTAATATGAGATTTTTACAGAAGACCACATTCTCAAACAGGACAAGATTTATTTTCACTTTTGTTACAAAACAGATGAGCCTCTTTTAGCAACTTTTAGTTGTTTCTGTTTTATATTTAAGTATGGATCCATAAGTAAAGTGTGACCCAATAGTGGCTAACACGAAAACAAAATATGCTGACAAAACTAAGATTCCACAGTGAAATACTGAACCTCGAGACTAGCTAAAACACTTTAAAAGCATTTTGGCAAGGGCATTCACACCTGTGCACACGTGGCATTCAAATCCTTGCTGCTTACATGTACTAGTTGCTGGACCACTGTATCTTGGAGAAAGAAGAATGTCAGTCTGAAAATGCAAGCCACAGCAATAATACTTTTGTGATAGCACTTTAGAATGTCAGTCACTAGTGCACCACATGCCTGCTAGTTTAAAACTGAGAGGAATAATAAGTGGAAAAGAGGGTGGGGGGCATGGTGTTTACCCCAAAGCAGGTGTGATTAGGGGATGTTGGCAAGGCCTTGGGCACCAAAATATTCTGTTACTACAGTCTCCTGACATCAAAATCAAACCCTGCATTGGCTACATCTAGTCTAACTATATAATGTACTGGCAGATAATATAATGTACCAAGATATAACTTGCACTGACTCCTCTCCCTATGACCTACGTCTACACCTCTAGCAACCAGCAGCCACCCACCACTCCAACTCCCAGCCAATGCAGACAGCCATGTGTCCTTCTGTTCCTAAGTATCTTTGCAAATAATGACAGCTGTGACCCATACTATCTTCCCTCCTGCATGATATAGGTACAGATGTCTGGTGCATAGTGTGTCTCGACCATGCATTGCACAACATAGCCTTTACATAGCACTGCATATATCTTGTTGCTCTATGTGACTTCACACCACCAGAGTGTACATATCAGGGCCCATAGAGGTGCACAAGACATTTATTCTTCATCATCTGAGGTTCCACTTACTATGCATGATGCTGTCTGAGGGAGAGGTATGGCTTGGCTATTGGATGGTATCTCATGGCATCTCTGTCATCACTGCTGGTGGATGTTGTCCAGGAAGCTACAAGAGGGCATGCTGTTCCAGGTGTGAAAGTTCCTGGAGCTGATGGCCAGGCTGCCTGCTTCCCCCTAATCATATGGTTTATCGTGCATCAGGCTACAGGCTGTCATAGGGGCTTTCTACAGTACACTCTCAGATGTATCTAGAACTGGACATTCAGCAGGCAAAACACTCACTCCACTATGTTCGTGGTTTGTGTGTGGACAGTGTTATATTCATGTTTAAGCATACTTTGCAGATTCTGTATGGTTGTCATCAGCTAAAACTTTGGGAAGGTATTCTACATCTTCTGCAAAAGAGTAGCAATATATAGGGAGGGTGCGAGACATGTACACATACTGTCTGTGGCTGTAGACATGTGGGTGTACCAATCTGCCTGCACTTACCTACTTGGTGGTCCTAGCAGGAAGTAGCAGCACAGATGACTTGTATGTCATGCGTGAGAATCATGGACACTGCCAGTGTGCTGTGCTGACACACTAGTTATGAGCCTCGGTGCACTGTTTGTTACCTGGCAGTTGGTGAATCATGAACAGTATCTGTACCTACAGTAGAAAGAGTGACACATACCTTGATAACCACTGGTATCAGAAGGCCATGCTTTCCTCCACATCTGTAGGCCATAAAAGTGAGCCTGTATAATGTGTTGGCCCACATAAAGAGAATTATGGAGCTTCTGGTCCAACAGTTGATTTGATATTACCCTGTCTGAGTACCACTTAAGACTGCAGCACTTGCTGCCATGAAATGCTCCCAGGAGGATGCTGGCAGTGCTTATAGATAGATATAGATATAGATATACATATACATATACATATAGTTATAGATACAGTTGCTGCTCTTCAGTGCATTTTTGAAAGATGGAACTCTGAAAGTTTCAGCATATCTTTGCCTTAGTACACAGACACAAATGATTGCACAAATTCACTGCTGATAATTTAACCTGCTTTCAGCGATCCCTATTTGCATTTCATTATATGCTCAGCTGACTAGCTTTCTTCCTGTACCTTTTTGATCTTTACCCTATAGCAGCTCTGCCAAGAAGTATGAATCATTACTTAACTGCACATTATCATTTTCACTGCAATACTGCATTATGTACTACTCAGCTTAAATATGAATACAGGCTTTATTAGGTATGTAAAGCAACATCTAATCAGTTTTCAAATATTATTCAGTACAGACTTGTGTAAAAGACATTCAAGTTATTTGAGGCTACTGGAACAAATACAAAGAGTTAATCACGCCTAAATTATTATTATTATTATTATTATTATTATTATTATTATTATTATTATTAATTATTTTTATTACTATTGCTGTGGTTATCTATTGACCAGAAAATTGCAATTGGGGATATTTCATTTTTAGTAGAGACCTAGAGAGAAAATCTTCACATGTAATTACAGAAAAGGCAACAATATATGATGGTAAGAATATAAAAGTATCATAAAATGGCAGCAAGCTCAGCATTTCATCCAAAAATTAAAGACATTTAAACATTTTTTAAATAAATAAACATCATTTTATTTGTAACAAATACAAACTACAGTGTCAAAGAAACAATTATAAATACTGGGCACAGAGGTAAAAAACACAATTTGTAACGTCTCCTATTACTTTGTGTACAGTGGGACTAATAGTCAAAATGCAGACAAAAAGAGCAGTATGTAGGACAGAGTAAATAAGAGGCACAGGAAGGACAGACTCAGGGTTTACTGGACTTACATGTTCAGCGCCATTTTGTTTGTGCATTCCTTCTGAGTGCAAACCTAAAAAGGAGTTCATTTGAGAGATGGCGAATAGTGAACAGGAGGACTTTCCATAATTTGAAGGTTACAACACAAAACATATACTGTCATCATAGTGGTTTAATATAGAGAGGAGGGAGTCTTAGCCATAAAGGAAATCCAGTTGTTTTTGGATAGCACACTATTAATTAGTCACAAGACATTTTTATTTTATTTATTTATTTTATTTATTCTTTGTTGACTGGGTTAGTACCACTAGGCTAGTAGCTTCTTTTCAGGGGATAACTGAGGTAGTATTTATACTACTAGGGGAAATTTGTCCAGGGCATCGGAGAATTTGCCCTACTCTTTTTGAAAGATGCTGCGTTTTACATCCACCTGAGCTACCACCAACTGAAGCAGATGGGGCCTCAGTTTAATGTCTCATCCGATTTGGGTAGTAAAGGAGAGAGTATACTTCCTTGAGTAGAAGCATATTTAAGTGCAAATGGAATTCAAGACAATGGGGTGCTTTCAACGAGACACAGAAGTAGAACTTAATACTACATGCAAAATTAAATCTAGCAATTCTACTGTTGCCCCAAAGGCATGAGAAGAGCTGAAAAGGTGAAAACTAGAATAAAATATATGGTGAATACAGGAAACTAGGAAGCAAGAAGGCATCAGCATTGATGTAAGAATAGTACAGTCAGTCACAAAACGTCATTTTATTATATTTGCATCTATTCACAAACAGATTTAAATAAGGTTATGATGGAAAGCAATCCATCATTATTTTTTAATGTTTTTATATGAGTCTAGATTTGCTGCACCAAGTCTGAAACTAATCAAAGTGTTATTTTAAGTTATTTGTGTCATTTTGACATAAAGGAAATATGTTATTGAAACATTTGTAGAGTTGATTAATTATCTCTTCTACAGATTTACAGTATATTACTCATAGCTAAGCTTTGTGGCACTCCCACAAGGAATGTAAATAGCCCAGTGTTCAATCTGTGATTTGTTGTGTGGGTAGCTTGTAAAGCATCTATGAGTTATGATATAAGAGAACAAAATCAAAGCCTTTGAAAGGTTAAGTATAATGTTACTATCAAGCTTTCTTAAATAAAGTGGATTCATCACTATGACCCAGGCAAAAACACGCAGGGAGTAATGTTATGGGTGGAAGTGTGCTGCAATTGTTAATTGAGTATAAATATTTCAATCACTTTTGATAGGGGAATGTGCAACAACTGAATATAAGTTGTAATAATTGCATGAAGCACCACCTTTGTATGCAGGGATAATTGTAGCAATTTATCAGAAGGAGGGGGCATAGCTTCCATTCTAGAGTGATTTATTAGTCAGGAAACAGGCAAGGTAATAGTCCTGTGAAGAGTTTTAAGAGATGATGGCCTTTATCATTTTCATAAAATTGTACATATAAATAATAGAAATGAATGAGAAACCCAAGAAGTATGCCATGCTGTCCGTAGGAAGAAAATGTTCATGATTATTAAGAGAGATGGATGGACAGACAGAAGAGGTAGCAATGATGAAAGGTTTGGAAAAACTGATGCACAACCTCTTCAGAAGAAGAACTGGTTTAGCTAGTTTTTCTAGAGCTTAGTAAGGGCGTATTAAGCTATTAACTCAATGCCACAATTATTTTAAGGCTTTGGCTAAGCCTAGTTTAGAGGACATGGTGTTAAAATCTTTTTTTACTATAAAGCTGGAGTCATACTCTGTTCTAAAACTCCTCAAAATAAAAGTTTTTTTTTCAGATCTGTTAAGATAATAGTTTCCACTAGACCTTATTCTATAGTTCTGTGAGATTTCCAGTTTCATGAATTATCCAAGGAAGAGACTTGGCTTTGGGCCTTTTTTCTTCTAATACAGACCACATAGTTTAGGACAGAGAGTAAAGTGTTACTAAATAATTGGATAGCAGTTTCCTAATCAAGAAAAAGTACATACCAGTTGACTCATCTGAGATGACAGAGTGAATGATGTATTATTCCTAATAAAGAAGAAGGGATTTTGTTTATTCTAGAGTGTGGCCATTTGTAAAGACAAGGAGATAGTGTATGAACATGGCAGCCATGACACCCACATGGAGGACATTTTTCAGTGGAGAGGCAAGGGTCCAGTCTAGAAAGCCCAAATATGTTTTGTAGCAGGCCAATGTTGTAAATGAATAAAAGGTCTGTATTATTTGCCACCTGATTAAGGCAATATGAAATAATTACTTGAGAAATATTAATCAGCACACCTACATGTCAGCTAATAAATATTTATGAGAAGCAAGTGAAAAGGTTAAAGCAAAATTGTCATTTTCTTCCTTGTAGGCAGTCTATCTCCCATGTTAAAAGTATGGTCCTGGTTCACATATTTTGTATAACAGTCAAATTACTTGGACTTTCTGCATCCCAGTACTGTGTTTCAAGTATTTATACTGGGAGTAAAGTGTTCACGAGAAGCCATTTTGAGAAATTGTGAATGGCTAAGTAAAGGAATTTAGTACTAAGCTGTGGTAAACATGATTGCTGAATTACAGTTCTGCCTTATTGACTGATGCAACAGTGTTTAAGTTATGCAAAGTAGGGAATCTAAGGGCTGTTTCATTCACTCATGCTGCATATACAACACTGCTCTGTTATAAGTAGGGCATCTAAGGGCTGTTTCATTCACTCATGCTGCATATACAACACTGCTCTGTTATAGTATTCACTCAGCTGCACAAAGTAAAGTATCACATGGTAGTATAAAACTGAATCCAGTGCACTGTGCAGATTGCCATAAAGCAATAGCAGGCTATAATAAGAACATTTTGGGTACCGCCCACAATTCATGGCTGGATAGTGTATAATCTGTTGTTGGTCCTTCTAGACTCACTCTATTCACATGATTAGGTATAGAATGTCTGCAGATCCATGTATAAGTGCTTGTTAATGCAAATGACATACTGTATGTATGTAGATGGTCATGAACACATACATACATACATACATACATACGTACATATGTATGCATGTGGTCATGAACATAATTAGTGCACCTAATTATGCACTGATGAACACATTGAAGGTAACCTGATTTTGAGTAGCAACTCTGGTATGTGATGGTAAAGGCAGAGAGGATGGCTATGCCCATCCGGGGGATAGGACAAAGGTGCACAAGTCTGGGACACTCTCATGGTTTGATTTCCCTGGTGGAGACCATGGAAACAACCATTTGTTGTTGCCTGAGAGTGAACAAGGCATTCTGCTGACATCCGCTCCTTGCAGAAGTAAAAAGCCTTCCAGCACTGACCCCAATTGAAAACCCTACCCTTGTAATGCTACAGTGGTAGGATGAAAATAGACAGCAGTATGAGGCTGCCTCAGGGTGCCTTGATCTCCTTGCTGGCCCTGAACATTGTTGGTACAAGTCTGATGGAGGTGGGAAGGTTTAACAGATCTGGTAATTAAGGAGAGGTACTAGAAACAGCTGATGGTCACCTGAGACACAGTCAAAAAATAGTTCCAAAAAACATGTGTTGACATTTCAGTGAATTATGCTGATGTCATACAAAGGCCTTATTGCATCCAAAGCACTTCCAGATATCTGCTGGAATCTGCTCCATGCAGTGGAGCATTATGATTGCCTTGAATTAAATTAGTTAG
This sequence comes from Protopterus annectens, assembly GCF_019279795.1. Taxonomy (NCBI): domain Eukaryota; kingdom Metazoa; phylum Chordata; order Ceratodontiformes; family Protopteridae; genus Protopterus; species Protopterus annectens. Next base: position 1,404,991,720 of record NC_056725.1, read on the forward strand.
AACAATATATTATCCAACAATAACCAGGGAAACATGGTTTCAGACCTTCCCACAGCACTACTACTGCCCTCCTTTCCTTTACTGACTGTATTAACAAAAACCGTAACCTCAATATGCTTTCCTCTGCACCGTTTATAGATCTGTCTAAGGCATTCGATATAGTAAATCACCAGATACTTATAAATATCCTCAAATCTCTGTCACTAGATGCACTAGCTATAAAATGGTTCCTGTCCTACTTAGATAACAGACAACTGGCTGTACTTTGGCATAACATTCTATCTACCCATCTGCCCGCTAACATTGGTGTTCTTCAAGAGTCCGTATTATGGCATCTCCTGTTTTCTATATTTATCAACGACCTTCACCTAGCAATCCCCCAAGCTACATGCATACAATATGCAGATGATTCCACACTTATATGCTCAGCCACATCTATATCAGAACTTCACTCCCTTACTCAAAATGTGTGTAACACAGTTGAACAATGGTTTACACAGTGCTGTCTCCTTTTGAACCCCAAAAAACTAAACTCCTCTTTTTTACTCCTACTTGTAAGTCCCCCCCCCCCCAATAGACTTCACAGTAACATCCAGTAATGGTACTCTCATATCCCCAGATCCAGCTGCCAAACTATTAGGTATCACCATAGATAACAACCTTAACTTCGACACCCATATTAACAATACTCTAAAATCTATTAATAGAAAACTAGGCTCTCTCTACATGATCAAACCCTTTCTCTCTCCTGCAGCTAGAATAACTATTGCTCACACCCATCTAATTTCTACTCTCCTCTATGCCTCACTCATATATACTAATCTCTTTAAAAACAACCTTAATAAAATGGAAAACTCCTACAATAACATAGCCAGATTTGCTACATGTAACCCTTTTAGAACCCACCACTGTTTTAATCTAAAGCAGCTAGGATGGCTTCAATTACAAAATCAGCTTAAATTCCACCAGCTGACCATTGCCCATAAAACCCTTTACCAACCTACCAATACTCCTATACTATCTACCCTCATTACCCCCTACAGCAATCTAAAGACCTTACGCTCATCACATAAACTTCTTGTAAATATTTGTAAATCAAACAACAGGGCTGGGGTCTCTCTTCTCTAATACTGTTGGAAAATCCTGGAACCTTCTTCCTAATGAACTTTCCTCTCTTCCCTCTATATCACTCTTTAAAATCAAATTGAAACTTTTCCTAAGAACACACTGGTTGTGCCCCTGTACTAAACCTGACTGATCAACTAGCTCTTCTTACTTGGTTCAACCTACCCTCCTCTTCTCAGTAATCAAGTTCCTTTTCTTAATAACAACTTACCTTGTCATTCTGTACTATTACTTACATCTTCAGAATCTCATTAAGGAGACTACTTTTAATAATATATTGTATAATTTCAGCTCCTACTTTTTCTTTATGACTACTTGTATATTAATATATTGTATAATTCTGCTGCCATCTTTTTCTTTATGATGTATTGCAACATTTTGTATTGTACTAATTATATCTGTATATTTTGCACTATGGTATGAACGAATGACCTCTTTGATTATTCTCTGTACTGTACCTGCAATGTTCATTGTATACATTAATTTTTGTATATGTGATTTTGTTTGTTTCCTCGGAGCTTATCTCCCCGGGCCTCTACTGAAAATGGACATATATCCAGTTAGACTAGCCCGGTCAACAAATGTAAAATAAAATAAAATAAAAAAATAAAAATAAAAATAAAATAAAATATTCACTACAGATACTAATCTACACTACCCCCTAGTTCTACAAGTAGTGTATATTAGTATTTGTAGTGGATGTATGGCATCCTATATAAGTATGACTACTAGAGCCCTTTTTGAAAGGATTAGGGAACACCAGTATTGTATAAAAAAAGAGAGACAACAATGCCTTATACAAGCATTCAGTTGAATGTATTGCCTACAAGAAATTTATTTTTTCTATTGTAGAACAAGCTACTTTAGATTTAAGAGGTGGGGACAACAAAATCTATTTGGAACAAAGGGAAACTTGTAGGCAAATTGAGTTAGAAGCAGATAAAAAGGCTGGGTTAAAATAAATGATTGATATAAAGTGTTTTTTTTTAATAGAAAACTGTGGTTGAACAATCAATGACTGCATTTCTTTTATTTTTTTACATAAATGTTAAAGACAAGGACAATGAGAATCAGAGCCCAGAAACATCAGGTTCAGCAACAGACAATTAGAAGAGTATGAAAATAATTATTATAAAATGATTAACTTGTCAGACTTTGCTTTGAGCGCTGCCCATAAGCATGTGTTAGGTTTGGGTCTCAACTCTGTGCCCACCAGAAGGGCGGACATTGTTAAGACAATATTAGATTTAAAACAGTATACTCGAAGGTTGAATTTGAATTTTATTTTAAAAATGTATCATTACGTAACTTTAAGTACATTAAGCCTTCTTGTTACAATACAGTATTACTTAACACTTTAAAGGTATTTGAAAGAACGTGGGAAAACGATATCAGAAAAGTATTAAGTAAAAACAACAGTCATAAGGTTTTCAATTTAAGTGATGACGAAAGAAAAGCATTGTATGAAATAAGGAATAACAAAAAGGTCAGGATTATGAAAAGTGACAAAGGTGGAACTTTGGTATTGATGAATGTAGATCGATGCACTGACTGTATGTTCACTTCATTGAACAATGAAAATGAATACAAAGAAGTACATTTAGTAGACATACAGAAAAGTTATAAAACAATTCATGCTTTTTTATATGACATTTTAATGAATGGCCTTATTGACTTTGAAACGTACAAATTTTGTGTGGTTGATAAACCAAAGATTGGAATGTTATTTGGAATTCCTAAGGACCAAAATAATCCTCCATTCAGGCCAATAGTTTCCTCACTAAATTACATCACTGAAAGTATTTCCTTTGTAATTGATTCAATTTTAAATCCTTTGGTACAAATGCTAGACTCTTATACGAAGGATTTGTGGGATTTTTTAGACAGAATGACAGAATTTGTAATAGGGTTCACTTTTGATTTTAAAAAGCACATAATTTTTACTGTTGATGTTATTTCACTTTATACATCCATTCCCCATGACGAAAATATCAAAAGTGTTAGGGATTTTCTAAGAAAGCTTTCAGAGATTTCTAACCAACATATTCATTTTTATTGTGATATGATAGAAATGTTGTTAGATAGCAATTTTTTGTTTAATGGCAGGTATTACAAACAGATAAAAGGGGTTGCTATGGGGTCTTCAGCAGCCCTATCTTTTGCCAATATTGTTATGGGCTGGTGGGAAACCACAGTTCTACAAGAAATATATACTAAATTTCAAATTTGTTATTACAAAAGGTTTGTAGATAATTTATTTTTTATCATTGAGGGTAACAAAGAAACAGTAAAGCATTTTGTTCATACAATTAGTTTTAAATCTGACTTTTTAAAATTTACATTAGGAGACTGTGGTAGTGTTGTTAATTTTTTTAGATGTTTACTTAGAATGGGATAACATTTCCAACAATTTTGAAAGTAGGATACATAGAAAAGACACTCCCCAGGATTCACTAATCTTCCGTGTAAGACTAGATTAGTCTTACACGGAAGCGCCAGTCCAAGAGTATGATGGCAGAGCACCATGTGTATTAATGAGGGCGTGCTTCCTCAACTCTAAAGCTTACACGGAGAGTGGACGAGTGTATGGGGCATGTCGGACTGCCGAGCAGTCCAAAAATCCATGCCCCTGCAATGAATCATCACAAACATGAGGACAAAGTGCTCCACACTTGAAGTATACCCCTCACTAGTGAGATCTGACCACAAACTAATCACCCTGGATATACATATCCCACCTCCACCCCCAACACAAAAGACTACAGTGAAAAACTTCTCAAAAGCTGACTTTACACTTCTTAAGACTGAGATGGTATCCTTTAAGCCCACTGGGCCAGTGGAAACCACATCCCACAATGCTGAATCCTTCACAAATGCTTTCTACGGACATCTCCAAGAATGCATGGATCATGCAATCCCAAATAAAACCAAGAACCTCTCCACCAAGGGCAGGCATCCTGTCTGGTGGACCCCAGCCATAAACAAATTGTATAACAAAAGAAGGAAGCTACTGCAAGACAGAGCAAAATCCCATAAAGAGAAGGCATCTCTGATCAGCACTAGTAGAAAGCTACGTTCTCTCATAAAAACATCCAAGGCCAACTTTGAGAGAAAAATCGCTATGGACACTAAAGATAACCACAAGGCCTTCTTCTGCTATGTTAGAGACCTGGGCGGAAACCCTCAGATATGTTCAGAGTTAGTTCACAATGACAAAAAATACACTGAACCCACAGATATTGCCAACATTCTGGCAGACAGGTTCAGTGCAAATTTCTCCCCTCCCTCACCCCCAAAAGAAGAAATACTTATCCCAGCTGAATGTAACCTCCCTGTCATCTCAGATGTCCAGGTGAGAACCGCTCTCAGCAAAGCATCAATGGGACCTGACGGTATCCCGGGTTGCGTGCTACATGAACTCCAAGAGGAGCTAAACCCGCACATAAAAATGCTATTTAACCTTAGCCTTACTACAGGATATGTACCTGAACACTGGCGTACAGCAACAGTGGTCCCACTCCACAAAGGAGGCACCTCTACAGACCCTGGTAACTACCGCCCCATAAGCTTAACCAGCCTGATCTGCAAAGCTATGGAAAGAATCATTATGGAACTCATAAACAGAGACATTGGGGACCTACAGACACTTGATCCCACCCAGTTCGGCTTTGTAAAGGGCAGATCCTGCCTTTTGAACCTGGTTGACTTTTTTGAAACAGTCACTAGAGCCATTGACGAGGGCAAAGCAGTCCATACAGCCTACCTGGACTTGGCTAAAGCCTTCGACACAATACCCCACTCAGGCATCGTAGACAAGCTCAACAGCTTAAATGTAAATCCATATGTCACAAGATGGGTTGCAAACTGGCTAAAGGATAGAACCCATAAAGTCAAAATCGCTGGAGCCATGTCAGACTCAAATTCAGTCACAAGTGGTGTCCCACAGGGCTCTGTCCAGGGACCCCTCTTGTTCGGCATTTATTTCTCAGATGTGAAAGCAAACATGCGAGGGTTGTGGCTGACAATGTTCGCAGATGACTGCAAACTAGGCGCCATAGTCGATACACCAGCTGACACATACATCCTACAGAAAGGCCTCACTGAAACGGACAGCTGGTGCCGGAGTCATGGCCTTAAACTAAATGCCAAAAAATGTATAGTCATCCCCTTTGGGAAAAACAAAGTACCCACAAATTATCACATAGACAGTAACCCACTGAGTACTGAAAAAGTAATCAGAGACTTGGGGACCCAAGTCGATAGTGACCTCTCATTTGACACCCACGTTGCCAAAGTGGTTAGAAAGACTTTCTACCTTGCCCACCTTATCATGAAGGGATTCACATCCAGATCAAAGGAGGTCATTGTACCCCTATACTCCTCCCTTATCAGGCCCATGATTGAGTACAATGTCCCATTTGGTATGTACCTCACCCGGCACTTGCAACAGCTGGAGAGACCCCAAAAGTACCTCACCAAGAGGATCAAGGGTCTCCAACATATGTCATATGCTGCCAGACTAAAGAAACTCCAGCTCTATTCAGTAGCATACCGCCTACTCAGAGGTGATCTGTGCCTGACTTACAAGGCCATGTCCAATCAGGAATTGATGGACATGCTCCACCTCAACAAATCCAAATCCATCAGAACCACGAGAACTAAAGATTTAAACCTCAGCACAAATATGAATAGGACATGCTGGAGGGACAGATTCATAACTCAGAGGCTTCCCATACTCTGGAACAGAATCCCAGTCCATGTTAGGCAGAGCTCCTCACTGACTCTCTTCAAGAGAAATCTTGACAAGTGGATGGGAGATCGTAGGTTTACCCCGGGGGTCATCTCTGTGTCACTACTAGACAGAGGCACAGTAAACTAATTCTATTATGTAAGGGGGTCTTCACTGTGTCACTACTAGACAGAGGCACAGTATTCTAAATCTATTCTGTACACTTTTGTACCATTACATGGGGTGGCGAAAGCCACATCACTATGGCTAGGCTTATAAATGCCCCAGGGCAGATAGCCTAGTACTAAACTATGAAACTATGAAACTATGAAGAAACTTGAGAAATGTCGACTTATATGAGCGAGTCCGCTCACATGTGTACACTGTAACACTACACTCCCCCATATGTTAAACCACGTACAAATGTAAAAATTAAAAGAAATTTTTTTTGTTTGTTTTATTTCCGATATAGCTGCCTGTATTTTTGTGCGTTTGCGTGGGTTTGCCCATTGCTTAGCTACAGTTAGCAGCTTAGACACCGAAGAGGATAATAAGAAAAATATATGCAAATTAAGCAAAATAGCGATAGCATAGTGGTTAGAGCCTTCGCACAAAGAGGAGGCATTCCCGATTCGAGTCCCACTACTGAATGTTCCATTTACTGTTGGAAATCTGTATACAAAAATATTTCCTGACATTTGTTATGCATAAGTTTTGTAAAAAGCATTGAAATGTTAAATGTAGTAGTGAACTAATTTTATACATATGAAGGTGAAATGGTTATGCATTTTGAGGCATGAGTACCTTATTTTAAGCAATATATACCTTATTTTAAGCAATATAAAGTACTGCTAAGCACATTTTACCAGTATTGAGCATATTTAAATTAAATTGCTCATTGCTGTGTACCGTGTTAACTACCGCAATGTCTTTGTGCATAGCTGTGCACAGCGCCAATTAGCACAACCACAACTTATTTGCGTGTAGCTGCGCACTGTGCTAACCAGTGCAACGTCGAGCAACATCGAGTAACGTCGAGCAATGTTGGGCAAAGTCAAGCAAAGTTGAGCAAAGTCGGCTAAACACGGCCACACTTCCTTTACTGTACCTTAACCAGTCAGGTCTGCCCAGTAGGAAAATAAATAGCAGTGACAGGGCTCAAACTCAGGATACTGTGCACTATAGTCACAGTACTGAACCACCAAGCCATGACAGCATTTCATAACCATGCACTTTCAACAGACATATATTTATCAAAGGAATTTTAAACATTGCCAACATCAGCTAAGCAGGTGTACCTACAGCTGAGTTTTTTTCAAAACTGGCCAATCACAAATAAGTGTGGGAAATGAGGCATATTTAAGCTCCACAGGTGGGAATACTTGCTATAACCGGTTGTAGCTCCCTTCTGCAGTCAGCATGGCTGGTGTTGGAGAAGGCACTCGATTTAGAGTGCAACGCTGGGGCATTGAGGAGTCCAAAGTAATGGTTTGGCTCCTTGTCCACAATCATGAGGAAAGACTCCTGTGGGGCCAGTACCAGGGTAACCAATATAAAATGGAGGCCTGGAACAGTCTTGCTCATGATCCCACCAGTGCCACAGGTGTTCCTCAGACTGGAGAGCAGGTCAGGCACCATTATTCTGACCTGAAGCGACGTAAGGAGGATCAACTGGACCAGTGGACCCAGGAATCCCGTGTGATGGCTAATGCCCCAGTACTGAGTAAGTAGCCATTGTATTAAGTAGTCAAGAATTGCTATGCTTGTCTATACTATGGATAGGTATGTCTCAATATCACTGCATTCACTTCACAGCGGCAGGTGTCCGGGCTATGAATCAGCAAGCCCATGAAGATAGGCTGCAAAGGCTGCGTCATCAGGCAGGTTAGTAATTATTCTGCATGTACTGTTATATAAAATAAATTAGAGAGCCTTCAAAAAGTGTTTTAACCCAATAAATAAAGGTGCAATAATCCTTTAATAAATGTATAATTCCTGGAGTGTGTCTGTGTCATTTTCTTTGATATGTTGTTGTACTGTTGCATTCTACAAATAGTAGTGTTGTATTAAGCAGTGTTAACCCAAACTTGGGTAGGCCCATATAACATGGATGAAGGGAGTGCCAGTAGCTTTTATGCATATTTACAGCCCTCAACTGTAGGTTCATGCCCAGCATGTACAGGTTAATCTGGCATATGAGTAGCTTGGTATTGTATTCACAGGAAATGTCAGTGTGCTGCCAGAAATGTAGGGAGTTGTTAACATATAACTGATACTTTCACCTGAACATATCTAGATAATTATATAAAAGTAGAGCTGTCAGTGTACCTTCTTAGCAGTAGTGTGTGTGAGCAACTCTCAAAATATGTAACATCTGTATCTTGGACAGTTTGTAAGATACAGCTCATGTATATAATGATCTAGCAAAATCCAATTGCACAATATAAGGACATTGAGTAGTGTAATAATACATGTAAGGGACATATAGCTGCAGTTAATAGGAATGTAGTGAAAACTAGAAGGATATATAAGTTGTTAATTGAGCTATCTTTTTCCACCCTACTGTATGTGCATAAAAATGCAATTCCACACCTCAATCGGTATATCTAATCTCAAAACATTTGTTGGGACATATGTCCTATTGGATTATAAATATTTGCATTTATTTCTATGCATGTGCCCTGTTAAAATACCACAATATTGGTGGCCTGTTGCCATAAATTCAACCTGCATATTGTTGTAATGTCCACTATTGTTCTATATATGCATGTGTTATGCTTGCTTTTCAACTGTTGAAAATCTGGTGTGTTAGGTTAATGGGAAAACTTCTGCATGCTGTTATAACTAATTGGGAATGCTGTTGACTGTTACTAACCCATATCTTTATTAAACTCTCCAAAACATAGTTTGTATGGGAAGGCCGGTGCCAGCGGACCCACCTGTCCCACCTCAGCTGGCCATGACACCTGGCACCAGCAGGTCCGGTGCCCAGCCTGGGACCTCCTCCTCCATTGGCCCTGTGCCACCTTTGGGTGGAAGCATTGCAGGGTATGGGGCTCAGCCCCCCATGCAAGCATGGGCAGAGGAGGGCCACCTATCACCCTTCGAACGGTCTGGGCTGTGGTGCGTAGAGAGATTGAATGTTCTGTTGCAGAACCTCTACGCCAGCTTGAGGCACAAGTGGCGCAACTCCTGGGTCAGCCTGCCCCTCCTACACAGCCCCCAGCACAGCCACCCTCTGGGCTGTGAAGGTGCAGTGGTGACTGCCCATGGATGGGGACCTCAGTACCACTGTTTCCATCTGGGGGCTCATGGGCTTGCGATTTCCAAACATCCCTCCCCGTCAAAAGTGTTCACCCACCACATGTCATATACCGCCCTGTATGCATCTTGTTTGTCTTGTCTGTTTAACTCCCCAACCTACCTCCCCAAATATACCTACTTCTCCTACCCCACATTCCACTCTCACCTGAAAAAAAGGGCAATCTGCTCCCAAAAAAAAATTACACCCCATACATAGCTGCCCATTTTGTACACATGTCCACTGGACACATAAAATGTTATTTAATTGGTATTACAACATACTTTGTTGTCCTCACCCCTCTCTCAGGGGTTGAAGGTTTCATATCTAACTCCAAATTTATTCCATATGCACAGCTGTTGCTGTTAAAGAAATGGGCAGCTATGGACTTTCCCTACACCTGTCCTGCACATCCTGAGCTATTTTCCATACTATCTTTCCCTCTTTGTGCCCCTTTTTCACTACTTTCCTATCTCCCCATTTTTCTTTTCTTTCAAAGAAATGAGCGCGGGGGGTTAGCAGGAGTAAGCACTATTAAGCAGTAGTTAGCGGGTTTACGTGAGTTTGCGCTTGTTTGCACTTAGGTAAGCATTGCTAAGCATTGTGCAAACCTGCGCAAACCCACTTACAACTGCTTAAAAGTGCCTTAGTCACTCTGTATGTGAGGGCCCTTCTTCTGCTCAGGAGCAAAATAAAACACCTCTGTCAGTCTCAAACCCCAGACCTTGTACACACTGGACCAACTTGATGTATATCTACCGTGGCTTAGTGGCACTTCATGTTGTGTAGTGTGTACAAGGTCTCAAACCCCAGACCTTGTACACACTACACAACATGAAGTGCCACTAAGCCACGGTAGATATACATCAAGTTGGTGCTTAAATAAATATATCATGCATCAGAATGAGTGAATGTAAAGGAAAAATAGGAATTCAATACCACACAACTTGTTCTGTGGATGTCTACCAACAGTTGTTGTGGGATTACATTACATGACTGTGATAAGAGAAGCAGCCATTCTAGCAGGTAATAATGTTACACCATCACTTTACAACCCCACACAGTATCACAGCAGGACACTTGCATATCTGTTTAGGGCAGAGGCCATACCTCCCAACTGCCCCTAATTTTCAGGGATGTCCCTGATTTTGAAACAAATTTTAGCTCTGTCCCTCTGAATCCCTCTGAAAACTACTGACTTTGCCAGAAAGGTGGTGAATTACACTTAATGAATAATGACAATAATTAAGAGTTAGACACTTCTTTTACTTCAGAAAAGGTGTATTAATTAATATGCTCTGATTCTCTCAATGTCTCAACTTAATGGCACTAATATTTTAAGGGTGTCCCTGAGACTGTTCAAATATGTACCTGAGTAGTTGAGAGGTCTGGCAGAGGCAGAAACACAGAGGCATATCAGCCTTTCTGCTGTTACACACTGTGCAAATAGCTTTGGAAGGAGTTTTGGAAGCATACCCTTATGTAGGAATACAACACTGAAATACAAATGGATGTAGCCATGTACTTGTAGCAACCAACTGTAAGAATGCCATTGCTCTATTGATGAAAAGAACTGTGTGGTGCACAGACAAAAAATAACAGGCTATTCTCTGGCTATCATGTGGATAGGTCCACAGTTGGGAGTTACGCAGACACACTACTTGCCTTGATAAACTAACATGTACACAGCAACCCTGTAAGTCCAGCAAGATAAAATCCACACAATACTACTTACGCTCTCTGTACTTCTGCACCCCTACCCAAATGTAGAATATACCTGTGTGTGCAGGGTCTACCAAGGATGTAGGTAAGCATACTCACTGTACTGAAATGTGTCCAGTTCTCTTTAGCAGCTTGTGCTAATGTCAACACTAAAAAAGCACAAACTGTTTAGAACTGAGTAAATGAATATTCGCAGTATAGCAGTTCACAAACAATTCTTGTGCCAAAGGAATGCATCTCAATAACTAGCTTTGCATGGCAGTTAATTGTAAAAGTTGAAAAGTATATCTTTCCATGTATCTTGGGGTAGCATTTTGAGGGGTGAGTATATTTCTACACTGACAAGTGGATACTGGAAGCAGCAACATTAGGTCTGAGTACAAAATGTAAATCTCTGGCAACACCCCTGGCTTCTGATATAAGACCTATACCAACCTTCTGTCTTAAACAATGATGTCCACAGCAAACAAAGATGATCTCCATCTTGGAAAGCTGAAAGGGCCACACCTACATGAGTTAGCAATTTATAGTACTGCGTTGCTATGACAGTGATTACTGCAATTACTACACAGCAGGCTGCATGCAATTAGCAAATGGTGGCCACTAATTGGTGCAGAGGCCATCACATGCTCATGTGCAAATTCCTACAAAAGCAGGCTGCAATCTCTGCCAACAAACTCAATCACTCTATTGAAGAGACTGACAGAGAGAGAGAGAGAGAGACAGAGAAAAGGAAAAAGAAAAAGAAATATTACCAAATCATACAAAGGAAAGGTATGTGACACATATGTATTTACTGGCATGTAGTAGATGTTATTGAAGAATAGTCTACATAATGTGAACCATTCATATGTGGCAGCAGTACTTATTTATGCACAGATGTTCTGCTTAAGGTTCATAGGTTCATAGGTTGGTACTAGGCTATCAGCCCTTGGTCCTATACAAGCCTAGCCATAACAATTCCCTGGCTATTTCTTCCCACATTATTTACTTTCCTGGACCCCTGTCTAGCAGGGCGACTGACATGATCCCTGGGGTGAATTTCCTTTCTCCCATCCAATCATCAAGGTTCCTCTTGAAGAGGTCCAAAGAGGCACTCTACTTGACATGTATGGGCAATCTATTCCAGAGTCTGGGGAGTCTCTGGGACAGGAACCTATCCCTCCAGCATGTATTTTTTATTGTGATGACAAGGTTTAGATTCCTGGAGCATGTAGCTCTGAGGTATTGGGATTTCTTTAAGTGTAGCATGTCCAACAGCTCTGGGTTTGACATGGCCTTGTATGTTAAGCAGAGATCGCCTCTGAGTAGACGATATGCGACAGAGTATAGCTGGAGTTTTTTAAGGCGATCAGCATAGGGCATCTGCTTTAGGCCTATGATTCTTTTAGTGAGGTATTTCTGAGGCCTTTCCAGTTGTTGCAGATGTCTTGAGAGGTACATACCAAATGGGGCGTTGTATTCTATAATGGGTCTAATGAGGGATGAGTACAGTGGGACAATGACCTCCTTTTTTCTGGATGAAAAGCCCTTCGTGATGAGGTGTGCCACATAGAAGGATTTCCTGACTGATGTGGCGATGTGGTTATCGATGGTGAGACCACTGTCCACCTGTGTCCCTAAGTCTCTTATCACACTTTCTGTGTTTAGTGTACTGCCACCTATATGGTAATTCATGGATACATGTTTTTTCCCAAAGGGGATAACAATACATTTCTTGGCATTGAGCTTGAGCCCATGGCTCTGGCACCAAGCATCTGTTTCTGTAAGGCCCTTTTGTAGAGTATCCACATCATTTGGGGATTCAATAATGGCTCCCAGTTTGCAGTCATCTGCAAACTTTGTTAGCCAGAGTCCCTTAGTGTTGACCTGTACTTCAGAGAAGTAGATGCCAAACAAGAGCGGCCCCAGGACTGAACCCTGAGGTACTCCACTTGTCACTTGTCTGGAGCTGGATTTGGAGTCGGCTACTTTTACAGTGTGGGTTCTATCAGTAAGCCATTTAGCAACCCATTGGGTGACATAGGGATTAATGCCCAACTTAGTAAGTTTATCTATGATTCCAGAGTGGGGGATGGTGTCAAAGGCCTTGGCAAGGTCTAGATAGGCTGTGTGGACCACCTTACCCTTGTCCATGGCTCTGGAGACTGATTCAAAGAAGTCAATCATGTTCAGGAGACAAGATCGGCCCTTCACAAACCCAAACTGGGTGGGGTCCAGTGTTTGAAGGTTGCCAATGTCTTTGTTTATAAGTTCCATGATAATACGCTCCATGGCCTTGCAGATAAGGCTTGTCAGACTGATGGGACGGTAGTTTCTGGGATCTAAGGTGGATCCCCCCTTGTGGATTGGGATAACTGTAGCTCTGCGCCACTCAGTGGGCACGAAACCTGAGGTGAGGCTATGATTAAACATGACACTTAGGTGAGGTGCCAGTTCATATTGTAGTTCATGTAGTACACAGCCCGGGATGTCATCTGGTCCCATGGATGCTGTATTCTTGGCTTTAGAGAGTGCGTTTTGTACCTGTGTGGCCGTTATTACTGGAATTTGGCAATCTTCCGGTATTGAGATGGGCCCTTTAGGGGTGAGAGGGGTGAAGTTGGCACTGAATCGATCTGCCAGGATATTGGCAATATCCTTCGGATCAGTATATTTAATGCCATTCTGTTTTAGCTCAGAGCAGATCTGAGCATTGCCATTTAGATTCTTGACATAGTTATAGAATGCTTTGTGGTTGTCTTTGGAATCTTTGGCAATTTTATTTTCGTAACTAGCTTTGGAGGATTTTATGAGGCATCTCAGTTTCTTACTGAGGCTAGTAAGGGAGTTTTTTGCATCCTGGGATTTTCCTCTTTTCTGCAAAAGTTTCTTCCTTTTGTTGTAAAGTTTGTTTATGGCAGGGGACCACCAGATTGGCTTCCTTTTTTTGGATGAGAGCATTTTGGTTCTATTTGGGATGGTACGATTCATGCATGAGTGGATGTGCTCGTACAGTGCCTTAGTGTAGGATTCAGCAGTTGAACTTTCAGTTCATAACTACTGCTGTGGACAATACTGTGTGTACCTGTGGGCAGTGGGACATACCTGTGAAATGTGTAGCTCAGCATTAAATGTCAAAGATCTGATCCATGTTATCTGTGTTCTGTACAGTAGTGTAGCCAATGGCTGTTGGGGGGATTAGCGCTGACATTATATAAACATGGGTGTGACAGAACAACACATGCATGATAGTCATATTAAAGTGTAGCTTAGCATTGGCAACTGCTGTAGCAGTCTAGTATGCTTATCTAGCATCTGTAGCCATATATATCCCCCTAATGTTAGTGTGTGTTCATATGTGACACCTGTTTGTGTTGCAGCAAGGCCCAACAGTTCAGCTGTGAGGTCCAGGGACTTACAACAGTGTGGACCTTGTGTGTGTATGCCACACACATATGGAGAAATATATATGTGTCGTATATATTCACATCTGTATATGTGCATACAGCAGAGGACATATTGCAACTGTTTGTGAAGGGTGGAGATATATATGTTGGTGAAGGTTAGTATGTGCATATTTGTATGTAGGTTTTAATGTGTGACAAACAAGACAGCATATAGTGCTGGTATATGACATGTGGTGGTTAAACACTATGGGTGGTTTGTTCAGTTTGCAATGTTGAAGCCAGTGAGGCCTGCTAAAGCTACCTGGGCTGCGAACACCTTCAATGCATTTATCCCAAGACTGTGCGATTTTATTACATTACTGTACACCTTACATCCTTTGTATAATTGATATTCTCACTATGAAAGGTGAAATGTATATGTGCCTACATATATATGTATATGTACTCCAATGGATGTGTATATGTATATATATATATATATATATATATATATATATATATATAGTTATATATACTCATACACACCTATATCTACTTGTTGCAATAGATTCTCTGTACTGTTGACTGACTGTGATGGTCAATATGTTTGTGAATACGTCAAAGATATGCATCTGTGGGATAGCTTAGTGGGAAACTGTTTATGCCATGGTATTATGGGTCCTTGCTTTGATCCTAGCAAAAGCTGTGTATTCTGTTGCTAGGCAGAACAAGTGCTATTGCATACAGTGTGATTAAGTCCCTTGGTTTTAACTAGGCTGTGTCATTTGAGGCTAAAGCACTACATCTATGATTATTGATTGGTACCGATGTTGAATCCAAATCCTGTGTGTACTGTAGTACTACTTGAAGCTCTGGGCCTGTACAGCAAAGTATGGTGTATGTCCACATTGCTTGCATCCACTGTTTTGTGTGGTCCCTGTATTCATCACAGATTACATTTCTCAAGATTAAGGTTGTGTAAGTACTGACACACACTACTGTATACTACACAATGAAAGCTTATCTGGGTTGTAATACCTTTGTGTCCTGTAATTATGTCTGATGTGTGTGTGGTCATGTCTGTAACATGTCCTTTGACATATGTGTGGTAAAACATATAACTGCGTCTCTAGCAACATTCATAGTGTACTACAGCAGTATGCAACCTATATTCCCAACTTTGCACATATTTTGGCTACGGGTTTGCCATTAACAAGTTGTGTGGTATAATAGTAATACATTTACTGGACCTTACACTCATTGTGATGGATGATATATTTCTTTACACATCAGCTTGATGTATATCTGCTGTGGCTAGGTGGTGCATCGTGTTGCATACAGTGTGCCAGGTACTCTTGTATAGTCTTATATAGTGATTTTATTTTGTTGCTGTGCAGAACATGGTTCATTAGATAGAGAGTGAGCAAGGCACTTTCAAGCAGTTGTGGGGTGAGCAGTGATAAGTGGCAGTTAAAGTGTTTCACTCTCTGTTAGCAAATAGGTTGCTATATATGGCAGTTCAGTGATATCTGTACTGTATAATGTTAAATGTGCCATATGACTTGCTCAAACATATTTTCGTATTTATGTCTTTCAGGAATCATGGCGCATCGCAGGAACCCCAGTTACAGTAGTGCTGAAGATGATATAATTACTAGCAGTATGATTCAGGACTACCGTCTCATGTTCTCACAAACCAGCCAGGACCAGTAGAAGCGTACTGCAATGTGGCAAGATGTTGTCCATAAGGTAAATGAGGTAGGCCTGCATAACCGGACATATGAGCAGGTACACCACCACTGCAGTGATCTTCTCAGACATGTCCATCAGCATGCTGCTGATGTGCGGAGACAACAGCTTGCAGCAGGAGGTGGTATTAATATCCACCCCCCCCTCACCAGAGTGGAGCTGCTCCTGAGCCTGGTGGCACTTGCCCAACAACAACAGCAGCAGACATACACCATGATGGAGGTTGGAGCCACCCAGCAAGCACACATGGAGCATGCAGGTAGCATGGCATATCTGTAGACTACTGTTATCTGTAATGGTAGATCATGCATATATGAGATGTGGAGTGTGTCGTTCAAAGATGTGGAGCCTGTTGTTGTGCAATACTGATCAATTGGAACATAATCTGTAGCCCTGTGAATGTAAACTGTTGTTGTACTGTAATATTGCAAACACACAGTAGCAATGCCACAGTTGTGGCCACTGACAAACTGTCTCATCTCTATGTAGATGGGGTGAGCAGTGATAAGTGGCAGTTAAAGTGTTTCACTCTCTGTTAGCTAATAGGTTGCTATATATGGCAGTTCAGTGATATCTGTACTGTATAATGTTAAATGTGCCATATGATCTGCTCAAACATATTTTCGTATTTATGTCTTCCAGGGATCATGGCGCATCGCAGGAATCCCAGTTACAGTAGTGCTGAAGATGATATAATTACTAGCAGTATGATTCAGGACTACCGTCTCATGTTCTCACAAACCAGCCAGGACCAGTAGAAGCGTACTGCAATGTGGCAAGATGTTGTCCATAAGGTAAATGAGGTAGGCCTGCATAACCGGACATATGAGCAGGTACACCACCACTGCAGTGATCTTCTCAGACATGTCCATCAGCGTGCTGCTGATGTGCGGAGACAACAGCTTGCAGCAGGAGGTGGTATTAATATCCACCCCCCCTCACCAGAGTGGAGCTGCTCCTGAGCCTGGTGGCACTTGCCCAACAACAACAGCAGCAGACATACACCATGATGGAGGTTGGAGCCACCCAGCAAGCACACATGGAGCATGCAGGTAACATGGCATATCTGTAGACTACTGTTATCTGTAATGGTAGATCATGCATATATGAGATGTGGAGTGTGTCGTTCAAAGATGTGGAGCCTGTTGTTGTGCAATACTGATCAATTGGAACATAATCTGTAGCCCTGTGAATGTAAACTGTTGTTGTACTGTAATATTGCAAACACACAGTAGCAATGCCACAGTTGTGGCCACTGACAAACTGTCTCATCTCTATGTAGATCCCTCTGGGGTGACATCAAGGCAACGGACAGATGCTGGTGAGTGTGATCTACATTTATTATTGTAAATAAAAAGTGCATGTCATAGTTAAGGTGTAGGCCATGTACACATGTAACATACCTACCCATAATGTATGATGTGCATGTTTGGTGTAAGAGCACGCACATCTCACTAATGTGATTAGCTGCTTGAAACACATGCAATACCCAGACCATCTCAAACAAATGTGGCTAGACTGTAGTGACCATTGGATAGGCACAGTTGATAACATGCACATAACATACACATCTATGTCATACACGGAGCATTTTAACATGCTACACATAAAGTAATCCCAAACCCTCTGTAAAGACACACTCCAGTATCCAAAATCTCATCCACACATTACACATAATATACCTGAGGGGTGGAGGCCTATCATGGGGCATTTAAACACTCTGCAACACACTAAATATTCATTGGCCTTCTTACAAACTCACGTAACAACTGGTTGTGAAATGGTGAATGTAGCCAAGCTAGTACAGTTCTGGCACAGCATGATTAGTGCTGGTTTGGGAAACATTTGTAGCCTTGAGTGACCACATGATGCTTCATGATGATGGCCTATGGTACTATACCCCAACCAGTTATTGTAACCACAGTACTACACATAGCTTTCATTGCTATACACCTTAATGTTGCGTGTGCACACATATGTACCTCTAAACAATACGCATACCAATCACCATTTGCACAACTGACACATATATGTCTTGTGATGCTATTGAGTGGCTAGGTCATATGACACACATTGGGTATGTGTAGTGTTTAAATATGCAGTTGTGTTTTAGCATGCCATGTCATGGATGAGACTGGCATGTCCACAATATGATCTACACTCACCATAAGTACCGTACATTGGGTATGTGGCCGAATGGTATTCCATCAATTATCCATGCACCACTGATGATGTTGTATGAATACTCATCATGCATGTGCTAAAAATGTGTCCAAAATTATTTGCTAAAGACACAGAGGCTGTAATCAGCATTGGATACCTATCTGACACACAGATACACATCCAGCAATGGTATGTACACCTGTGAGTTATGGTGCACAGTACATTACAGGGTTATGAATACCTGCACAGCAATGTTGTGTCCATGTATGCATTGTGTTCCAGGGAGAGGCCCATCACCTAATAACAAAACACATACATCAAAGCCATGTATACTGTTAGTAACAAGGACTGTCTACACTTACACTGCATGCTGTTGAGCGACACATGTCCTGCATGCTGACATGTGTGATATGACTGTTTTGCTTGTGATACTGTACCCCACCATCACCTGCTATTGTGTATGTTCTGAGATTGCTGGTGTTGTGTGTGTCTCCTTTAGGGAGGAGTGTATTTTTGTGTGTGTGCATGTGTACATGTGTGCATGTGCGTATGTGTGCATGTGTGCATCTGTGCATCTGCACATGTGTGCATGTGTGATTGTGTGCATGTGCACATGTATGCTTGTGCGCATGTGTGCATGTGTGCATGTGCGCATGTGTGCATGTGTGCATGTGTGCATGTGGTCTGAAGTCATGTTCAGGTCTTAAAGTGTGTTTCCTGTTTTCCTCTCACAGGTGCCGAGGTGGAGCTGGTTCAGTACAGTAGGGAACCTGATGTCACTGAGACAGACAGTGATGATGAGGATAGGTGTGTTGAGGCACAGGCAGGTTTGTCAGGGTCTGTTGTTGGGCCACCAACTGACAGTACACAAGTCTCCACCCCATCCATGTACACAGTCATACTGTCTGTACATCCATCATCACCATTGCCCTTAGCTGAGGGACAGTGTATGGTTGGCACTGGCCAGGACAGTGTGGTATCTATGGCACATGTATCAGGACACATCAGCCATAGGCAGATGTCTGGAATGGTGCCACATAGGCAGATGCCCAGGGGTTCTCGTCAGAGCACTGCTGGTCATCATGCCCCTGGCAGATGTGCCACACCTCTTTCTACCACACGCATGTTCCCCGCTGTCATGGAGGCACATACATGAATGGACTGGTACACCAGACAGGGACTAAGGGCACAGAGAGCTCATAACACCTCTGTAAATGACAGTATCCATGACCTAGCAGGTGGCATATGTAACTACACTGAGGTCATTGATAGACGTTGGGGTGAGACACTGGATGTCCTCCACAATATCATGTCCATGTGTCAGGACAGTGTGGGACGGCTGAGACGTCGACATGGAGGTATGCCAGCAACATCAGCAGCTGGAGGTCACCATGGACGTCCAGCAAGTCACAGCCACTCCCGTAGTGCCAGTACCAGCCCCAGCAATGTTGGGAGGGCTGTCTATAGACCGTCCTAGAAGACCACATGCACGTGGCTCTGGCCAGTCCCAGCAGGGACCTGGATCCAGTGGACATATGTCAACCTCTGAGGATAGTACCCAGTCTGGATTAGTACCTGATACTGTCTGTAGTACCCCTGCCAGGCACAGGTTCTGTATCTATGGCCAGAGATGATGATCTGTAAAGCCAGCCAGGTACAGTCTGTAGCTGTCTCACAAATCCCCGTATATGGCAGCCACATGGTGGAACTGTGTGCATGCAGACACACACACATAAACCAGAAACCTAGGGCAAACACATACCCGCACACATTACATCAACATTGGCCCATAACAGAACTTATGGCCCTCACACGCACACTTACACACACATGTCAATTGTATGGCTCAGTGTAGGCCTCTGGAAACCAACAACACACCCTGTGTACATGATGAAACCTGTGCCACCTCCTGTCATCTGTAACATTGATGCAGGAACAGGCTAGCATGGTGCTGATGCACAGGTTGACTTTAATAAAGTATAGCAATGGTTGGATGTGTAGCATGTTGTCAGCAGTAAAGTGTAATGATATCCTTGAAGGTGTAGCTGAGCAGGCATGATGCATTAAAGCTGTAATTAGCAATGCTGTATTGTTTTCACTAGTGTTTATTCCATTTGTGGGTTTTTTTGCCCATGTGCCACTTGGCTGATGTGTGTAGTTGTGTCAGCATGCGTTATACAGTGGACAGTAAGTGTGGGGTGTGTACAGCACAGGTTTGCAGGTGTACATTTGTGAACATGGTGGAGGTGCACTGTCTGCATGTACATGCATATTGGACACATGGGCAGGGTGACATGCCCTGTATTGGCCAGTGTTAACACTCCATAGTTTCTATTGGTGGCCAGTATGCATTGTACTACACACATTTTGGAACTTGAGTATGCATGTGTGTGTATGACATGGGTTGACACTGTGCTGTGGGTGATGCTGTTGTTGCTATCTGTCATTGGTTTGCATTACTAAGGTTAACACTGAACCAGGTGCATAACCCTTTAGTAATGCACACTATTCACCTACAGGTTTGCATGGACCGTGCTCTCACAAACACAAGAAATTCTCACTTATACAGTAAAAGTGCATTAGTCTCATGGACCCCTGCCATAAACTAAATATATAATAGAAGGTGTGAAGCTGTGCCAAAAAAGAGTTACATACCAAGAAGGGATAACCTCTCTGGTCAGTATCATTGGGAAAATACAATCCCTCAATAAACATACAAGGCAAGCTTCAAAATACAAAATGGCAAGGATTCCAAAGACAACACAAAAGCTTTCTTTAGTGCTGTTTATAATCTACAGGGGAAATCTCAGATCGGGTCACAGTTAATTTAAATGGTCACAAAGTACACTTATCTGACGGACATTACCAATTCCTTGTCAAACAGTTTGAATGCGGATTTCACCACCCTGTTGTTACACAAGGGCCACATTTCCAGACCTGAAGAATGTAAAACCTGATGATTCACAGACAGTCTAGTTAAAACATCTCTTTACCAAAGTCCAAACCACAGTGACAGTGGTACTGGACAGTGTCCCTGGTTGTGTCATACACAAGCTGACATATGAAGTCACCACTCACCAAAACACTCTGTCCAGATGCAGCCTCTATACAGGTTACATACTTGTGGAATGATGCACGGTAATGGTGTTCACAGTCCACAAGGGTTGAGCTACAACGTCTACTTCTTCTCCTTTCGGATGCTCCCATTAGGGTTCACTACAGTAGATCATCTGTTTCCATTTCTTCCTGTCCTCTGCATCTTGCGCTGTCACACCATCCACCTGCATGTCCTCTCTCACCACAGCCATAAACCTCATCTTAGGCATTCCTCTTTTCCTGTTACCTGTCGGCTTCATCCTTAGCATCTATTTCACAATATACTCTGCAGCCCTCCTCAGCACATAATCCTGCCTTTCTGGCTTGGTCTCCTAACCTTCAAACCTGGCCTGACCCTTTAATATACTTATTCTTAAACCTGTCCACCCTCGTCACACCCAGGGCAAATGTTAACATAAATTGATTAAGGGTAGAACTACAACAGATCCTGGATACTCTCACCCTATAAGCCAGACTAATGTTATCTGGAAGGCTATGGAGCACAGCATTATGGAACTCATTAACAAAGACATTATGAACCTGCAAACACTGCACCATACCCACTTAGGTTCTCTAAAGGCCAGATCATGGCTCCTACACCTAGTAGACCAAGCCAGTTAACAAGGCTATAGGTGAGGGAGGGGAGGTCAACACAGCCAAGCTATAGCTCACCAGCAATTCATACCCATCCCACATTCTGGTATTATACATAACCTCAACAGACTGACCATAAACAATTGTTAGATGATGGCTTGACAACTGACGCACAGATGTAGGACACACAGTAAAATTTGCAGCCTCAATGTACTATTCTATGCCAGTAACAAGTAGTATTCACCTGCACTCAGTCCAGGGACCACTCCTGTTTGGCATATAACTTTCTTAGGTACAAGCAAACACAGTAGGGATATGTCTGCCCACGTTTGATGAAAATGCATACTGTGGGCTATACTTTATTCTCCAGATGATACAGGCATCCTCCAAAAGGGTATCATAGAGACAGATACCCAGTGTCAAACTTATGCTGTAAAGCTATAAGCTAAAGAAAGCATAGTTATCCACTGTTAGAAAACAAAGTATCCCCAGAGTACCACATAGGTAGCAGCCCCCAAAATGTGGAACAGGTACTAATGTATACATAGAACCATGTGTTTAGTCATCTCTCCTTTGATAATCACATTACCAAAGGGTTTTGGAAATCCCTCTGTGGAGCACATAAGCAATAAAGGGTTTGCATGCAGATCCACAGAGGTTGTTGCACACCTATAATGATTAGTCATCGTTGCCATACTTTGCTTGCTTTGGAACAGATTTCAAATATACCTCAAGCATAAACCCTCACTCACACTCTTCAATAGAAACCGTGATGAGTGGATGTGAAACAGAAGACGTAGCCCAGGGATCAGTGCAGTGGCTAAGCTTGTCACAAGCATACAGAAGTGACCTAAGGTCTGGAAAGCACCAGCACACTCTGGCAAAGATAACAGATGTATTCATGGAGAAAGCAGAGTACCCACCTACGAAATAATTGAGGTCACATGTATGTATATGGATTTGCTGCACAGCTACCTTACATGTGTAATGCACATACAGTTGTCATTGTGATATGTCATACACTAGAAAAATCAAAACCCACTCCACATTGACCAACGGTGTCACACACCTGGAGCACACACACAGTCAGCGCGTGTGAGATTCAAACTCCTTCTTAACTACATTATGATGCTACAGCATTATGCATTTACACGACACACTATACACATTACTGGGACTTCATTTTTC
This sequence comes from Protopterus annectens, assembly GCF_019279795.1. Classification (NCBI taxonomy): domain Eukaryota; kingdom Metazoa; phylum Chordata; order Ceratodontiformes; family Protopteridae; genus Protopterus; species Protopterus annectens. The sequence continues at coordinate 1,405,014,755 of NC_056725.1, forward strand.
CACAGGTATATTTCTAGGATGGTGACATCTTCAGACTTGTCAAAGATGAGTATACCACTTTTAAGGGGTGTGAGTATTCTCCAAAAAGGTTTCACCTCCCCAGGGAGACACACACACACAGTTGGTAAGTGCAGTATTCAAACCCCTATCTAATTATATTATGACACTACAGCAGTTTGCATTTATACGACGGGCTATATACATTACTAGGATTTCACTTTTCCACAGGTGTATTTGTAGGATGGTAACATCATCAGACTTGTCAAAGATGAGTATACCACTTTTAAGGGGTGTGAGTATTCGCCAAAAAGGTTGCTCTTCCCCAGAGAGACACACACCTAGAGTTGGCAAGTGCAGGATTCAAACCCCTATCTAACTACATTATGATACTACAGCAGTATGCATTTACACAATGCGCTATACACATTACTGGGATTTCACTTTTCCACAGGTATATTTGTAGGATGGTGACATAATCAGACTTGACAAAGATGAGTATACCACTTTTAAGGGGTGTGAGTAGTCTCCAAAAAGGTTGCTCTCTCCCCAGGGAGAGACAGACAGACACACACACACACACACACACACACACACACACAGTTGGCAAGTGCGGTGTTCTTAATCCAAACTAAGTACATCTTTACACTTCAGCAAGCAATATGGAGTTACAGGGTGCAATATAGACATTACTTGCTGACAGTTTGCACAAAGGTTTTCTCACATTTGCTTACCTCAGCAGGCTTATCATACTAGGTGTATTGTGAGTGTATTGTATGCATAGGCCATGACCATATCATATATGGGTTGATGCACCACATACTGGCACACACAGGGTCAAACCAGTGGCTAAGCTCTGTCAACCCAATACTGGACAATACAGTCAGGAGGAGTAGGGTCATACAACCACAACACCAATTGTCTCACATAGACCTACAATATAAGCACCAGCAAAACACACACATAAATACACATTACCATACTCGGAGAATACAAATATTAATCTGAAAAAGAGAGAGTGTCCTCCTAAGCAGACAAGCAAGCAACATGCACCTTCAAGCACACGCCAGAAAACACATAATACACCAAAGCAGTGTGCCTCACAACAGGCCCTAAGGCAAAACAACATACCCAACACACTAGTAATAAGTGACTTCATAGTCAGGCACACAGATGTTCCACTCACTCGGCTGGACAAGGGGAAGGTTACGGTCAGTTGTCTGGCAGGTGCTATGATCCGCCACATAATGCAAGCACTTACATCACTCCAGAACAGGTACATATATGACGTGTTCTTTGTACATGTCAGTGTGAATGATCTGAGACATACCTCCCAGGACAACATGACAAGAGATGTATATTAGCTCTATGATCATGTAGCCCAGGCTGGTATGACCCTGACCTTGAGTAGCATCTTACCTTCACCTACATGATACTGCAATATAACAGAAAGATGATAAACTTCAACAATTGGCTGAGCTTCTGGTGTCATTCAAAGGGGATCCAGTCTCTGTCTGCCTGTGATGACATGATAGACAAGCCTTGTTGCTTCGCTACAGATGGCTTGCACCTGTCACCCCTATGCTTCTGAATACTGGCCAAGGCTCTTGCTGTCCCCATATTACATTTTTTAGGCAAGGCTCAAAGGTTCATAGGTTCATAGGTAGGTACTAGACTATCAGCCCTGGGGCCTATACAAGCCCAGCCAAAAAGGTACCCTGGCTTTTGCTACCCAAGAAATTTATTTTCCTGTGCCACTGTCGAGCAGAGACACAGAAGTGATCCCCAGGGTGAATTTCCTATTTCCCATCCAATCATCAAGATTTTTCTTGAAGAGTGCTAATGAGGAGATTTGTCTGATATAGATAGGTAGTTTATTCCAGAGTATGTGAAGTCTCTGGGACAGGAATCTATCCCTCCGGCATGTTCTGTTTATTGTGGTGACAAGGTTTAGGTCCCTAGAGTGTGTAGGTTCATAGGTAGGTACTAGGCTATCTGCCCAAGTGCATTTATAAGCCTAGCCAGAATGCGTTGGCTTTCACCCCCCTTTTAAATTAGTTTCCTGGGCCTCTGTCTAGCAGGGCCACTGAAGTGATCCCAGGGGTAAATTTACAATTTCCCATCCACTCATCAAGATTCCTCTTGAAGAGAGTCTGCGAGGGGCTCTGCCTAACATCAACTGGGATTCTATTCCAGAGTGAGGGAAGTCTCTGGGACAGGAATCTATCCCTCCAGTACGTCCTGTTTATTGATTTGCTGAGGTTTAATTCACTGGTGCATGTGGCTCTAAGAGATTTGTTTTTCTTGAGGTGAAGCATGTCCATTAATTCCGGGTTGGACATGGCCTTATACGTCAGGCATAGATCACCTCTGAGCAGGCAGTAAGCAACTGAGTAGAGCTGGAGTTTCTTTAGTCTAGCTGCATAGGGCATCTCTTTGAGGCCCATGATCCTCTTGGTGAGGTACTTCTGTGGTCTTACCAGCTGTTGCATGTGTCAATTAAGGTACATACCAAATGGGGCATTGTACTCTATTATGGGCCTAATGAGTGATGAGTAGAGGGGCACAATGACCTCTCTTGATCTAGAAGTGAACCCTTTCATGATTAGATGGGCTACATAGAAGGAATATCTAACCACTTTGGCAATGTGATTATCAAAGGAGAGGTTACTATCTACCTGGGTCCCCAGGTCCCTAATTACATTTTCCATACCTAGTGGATTACCACCTATGTGGTAATTCGTGGGCACTTTGTTTTTTCCAAAGGGGATGACTATGCACTTTTTGGCATTCAGCTTGAGGCCATGGTTTTGACACCAGGTATCTGTCTCTGTAAGACCCTTCTGGAGGATGTCTGTGTCAGCCGGAGAGTTAATTATAGCCCCCAGTTTGCAGTCATCTGCAAACTTGGTCAGCCATAGTCCTCCCGTGCTTGCCTGTACCTCAGAGAAGTATATACTGAACAGGAGGGGTCCCAGGACCGAGACCTGTGGGATGCCACTAGTGACTGGTTTAGAGTCGGACATGGCACCCGCAACTCTGACCATGTGTGTTCTATCCATGAGCCAGCTGGTCACCCATCTCATGACATAGGGGTTAATGTTCAAGCTGGTAAGCTTGTCTATGATGCCAGAGTGGGGAATGGTGTCGAAGGCCTTAGTGAGGTCCAGGTAGGCTGTGTGGACTACCTTCCCTTCATCTATGGCCTTGGTAACTGTTTCAAAGAAGTCAACTAGGTTTAGGAGGCAGGATCTGCCTTTAACAAAGCCGGATTGGGTAAGGTCCAGTGTCTGGAGGTTCCCAATGTCTCTGTTTTTGAGTTCCATGATAATTTGCTCCATAGCTTTGCAGACCAGGCTGCTCAGGCTTATAGGGCGATAGTTCCCAGGTTCTGTTCTGGCACCACCTTTGTGGAGTGGGATGACTGTTGCTGTATGCCATTCTTTGAGTACATAGCCTGTGGTAAGGCTAAGTCTGAACAGTGAATTTAGGTGAGGGTTTAGTTCCTTTTGGAGCTCGTGTAAGACGCAGCCTGGGACACCATCCGGTCTCATTGATGCTGTGTTCTTAGCTTTGGAAATGGCTGTTTTTACCTGCATGTCCATGATGTCTGGGGCTCTGCATTCTTCTGTGATGGACACGGGCCCTTTTGGGGGTGGGGGGTGAAGTTTGCACTAAACTTGTCCGCCAGGATGTTGGCAATGTTAGTTGGTTCGGTGTATTTTTTGCCATTTTGCAGTAGCTCAAAGCATATCTGAAAGTTGCCACCTAAATGTTTGCTATAGCTAAAGAAGGCTTCATGGTTATCTTTAGAGTCCTTGGCAATATTTCTTTAGAAACTGGCCTTGGAAGATTTTATGAGCGATCGTAGTTTCTTGCTAATAATGATCAGTGATGCCTTTCCTTTTTGGAATTTTGCTCTATCATGTAGTAGTTTCCTCCTTCTGTTGTATAGCTTATGTATGGCCAAGGACCACCAGACTAGTTTCCTCTTTTTGGAGGAGTGAGTCTTGGTTTTACTTGGGATGGCTCGATCCATGCATCCCTGTAGATGCTCATATAATGCACTTGTAAAGGATTCTGTGGATTGGATAGCATTATCCTGTAGCAAGGGGGCTTTGAAACTTTCCACTTCGGTCTTGAGAAGTGTGAAGTTTGCTTTTGAAAAGTTTTTCACAGTGGTTTCCTTGACTGGGGGTGGGATCGGGATGTGGATGTCCAGTGTGATTACTTTATGATCTGATCTTACCAGCAAGGGGTTTACCTCTGGTGTGGAACACTGATCCCCCATGTTGGTGATGATCAGGTCCAGTATGTTGTCATCTCTAGTGGGCATGGTGACCAGCTGTTCCAGGGCATTTGAGTTTATAAACTCTAGGTAGCATTGGGCAAAGGAGTTTGTACTTGAGTAATTCTCCCAGTCATTGTTTGGGTAGTTGAAATCTCCTAATATCATGGTGTTTGGTAGGACCTTTAAATTTTCCAGTGTTCTCAGGAATGCTGAGTGAGTGTCCTGAGACAAGGTGGGTGATCTGTAGCAGGCTATGATCTGATAAGCAGCTTTGCCCATTGTTAGTTGCACTTGGATGGTCTCCGAGGCCTCGTGCTGTGCCACTAACCTGGAGGTGTGAGTATCCTTTATGAAAATGGATACACCCTCTCCTTTTGTATTTCGGTCCGGGTTTTGGGGCCGAAGCTCGGACAGATTGGGATTTCTTTAAGTAGAGCATGTCCAACAGCTCTGTGTTTGACATAGCTTTGTATGTTAGGCAGAGATCACTTCTGAGTAGGCGATATGCGACAGAGTAAAGCTGGAGCGTTTTGAGACGGTCTGTGTAGGGCATGTATTTGAGGCAGCTAATCCTCTTTGTGAGGTATTTCTGCGGCCTTTCCAGTTGTTGTAGATGTCTTGTGAGGTACATACCAAAAGGGGCATTGTACTCTATAATGGATCTAATGAGTGATGAATAGAGGGGAACAATTACCTCTTTTTTCTGCATGAGAAACCTTTTGTGATGAGGTGTGCCACGTAGAAGGATTTCCTGACTACTGTGGTGATGTCATTATCAAAGGAGAGTCTACTGTCCACCTGTGTCCCTAGGTCTCTTATCACACTTTCAGTGTTAAGTATACTACCACCTATGTTGTAGTTTATGGGTACAGAGTTTTTACCAAAGGGGATGACAATGCACTTTTTGGCATTGAGCTTGAGGCCATGGCTTTGACACCAGGCGTCTGTCTCAGTGAGGCCCTTTTGTAGGATGTCCACATTGTTAGTAGTTTCGCTTATGGCTCCTAGTTTGCAGTCATCTGGGAACTTCATTAGCCAAAGACCTTCTGTGTTAGCCTGTACTTCAGGGAAGTAGATACCAAACAGGACAGGACACAGGACTGAACCCTGTGGTACTCCACTTGTCACTGGTCTGAAGTCTGACTTGGAGTCTGCTACTTTCACAGTGTGGGTTCTGTCAGTGAGCTAGTTGGCAACCCATCTTGTGGTATAGGGATTTATACCTAGTTTAGTGAGTTTATCTATAATTCCAGAGTGGGGGATGGTGTTGAAAGCCTTGGCAAGATCTAGATAGGCTGTGTGAACCACCTTACCCTTGTCTACGGCTTTGGTGACTGCTTCAAAGAAGTCTATCAGGTTTAGGAGACATGATCTGCCTTTTACAAACCCAAAATGGTTGTGGTCCAGAGTTTGGAGATTACCAATGTCTTTGTTTATAAGTTCCATGATGATACGTTCCATGGCCTTGCAGACCAGGCTCATCAGGCTAATGTGGTGCTAGTTCCTGGGGTCTGTGGTGGCTCCCCCCTTGTGTAGTGGGATAACCATCACTGTGCACCATTCAGCAGGCACAAAGCCTGAGGTGAGGCTATGATTGAACATGGTACTTAGGTGTGGTGCCAGTTCGTTCTGTAGTTCATGTAGAACGCAGCCTGGGATGTTATCTGGTCCCATGGATGCTGTGTTCCTGGCTTTGGAGAGTGGTTTTTACCTGTGCAGCCGTGATGACAGCAACTTTGCATTGTTCTGGTATAGAGATAGGCTCTTTCATGGGTGAGAGGAGGGGTAAAGTTACCACTGATCCTATCTGCCAGGATGTTGGCAATATCAGTTGGTTCTCTATGTTTAGTGCCATTTTGCTGTAACTCAGAGCAGATCTGAGTGTTGCCATTGTGATTCTTGACATAGCTTTAGAATGCTTTGTGGTTGTCTTTAGAATCATTGGCAATTTTGTTTTCATAACTAGCTTTGGAGGATTTTATCAGGGATCGCAGCTTCTTACTGAGGCTGACCAGGGAGCTCCTCCACTTATGGGTTTTACCCTCTTTTGCAACAGTTTCTTCCTTCTGTTGTGCAGTTTGTTTATGGCAGGGGACCACCAGATTGGCTTCCTTTTCTTGGAGGATAACGTCCTGATTCTGTTTGGGATAGCACGGTCCATGCACTCATGTAAGTGCTTATAAAGTGCAATTGTGTAGGATTCAGTAGTTGTAACTGTATTGTCCATCTGCATGGGTGTCCTGAAGTTCACCACTTCTGTCTTAAGAAGCATGAAGTTGTCTTTGGAGAAATTTTTTAACATGGTTTCCTTAATGGGAGGTGGGGGCAGAATGTGGATATGTAGGGTAATTAAATTATAGTCAGATCGGACCAATGAGGCATTGACTTCAGGTGTGGAACACCGGTCACTCAGGACAAACCAAACCCCGTAACCAATACAAATAACCACAAAGTGAGCTAAATGCTACTCATTGCCAGAAGTCTCAGCCTCCAGATGCACACACTCGAGGCACTTCTCAGTATGGAGAATATTGATATCTGTGCAGTAACAGAAACCTAGTTCAAGGCTCCAGAGAGCACACCAGCACTGCCAGGATACTACTCATTCCATACCTTCCAGCATCAGAACCTGGATCATAGCACATAGGGTGAGGATGTATCCATATTCATCAAGGATACCTATACCTCTCTCTACATGCTCTCTACAGGATATGTACCCATAGAATGTTGCACAGCAACATTCTTCCCACTCCACAGGGGTGGGGCCACAAAAGACCCTTGGTATTCACGGTCTATGAACCTGATGAGTCTGATCTGCAAGGCAATGGAGCCAATCATAATGGAAGTCAACAATAAAGACATTGGGAACCTTCACACAGTTGAGCACACCCAGTTTGGCTTCATCAAATGCAGATCACGCCTCCTGAACTGGGTGTATTTCTTTGAGACAGTTACCCAGGCTACAGATGATTGAAATGAGCTCCACACAGCCTACCTATACCTCGCTAAGGCCTTTGACACCATTCCCCAGTCAGGTATCATAGATGAACTCACCAACCTGGGCATGAATCCATACATCACAAGATGGATTGCAAACTGGCTCACAGATAGATCCCACAAATTAAGAGTTGCTGGCTACATGTCAGACTCTACACCGGTAACAACTGGTGTCCCCCAGGGTTCAGTCCTGGGGTCCCTCCTGTTTGGTATAGACTTCTCAAAAGTACATGCCAACACAGGAGGGTTGTGGTTGACTAAGTTTGCTGGGAACTGTAAAGTGTTTGCCATAACAGATTCCCCAGATGACACAAATATTCTCCAGAAGGGACTCTATGAGACAGATGTGTGGTGTCAGAATCATGGCCTCAAGCTCAATGTGGAAGAATGCATAGTAATCCCCTTTGGTGAAAACAAAGTACCCACAAACTACCACATAGGTGTTACCCCTTAAAACTGACAAGATAATAAGGGATCTGGGGACACAAGTAGATAGTCATCTTTCCTTTGACAACCATGTTGCCAAAGTGATTGGGAAATCCTATGTGGCCCACCTAATCAACAAAGGGTTTGCATCAGGATCAAAAGAGGTAGTGGTGGCCCTCTACTCTTAAGTCATCAGACCCATCATTGAGTACAATGCACCATTTTGGATGTACTCAACTAAGCATATCCAGCAGCTGTAGAGACCACAGAGGTACCTCACCAAGAGGATTACTGGCCTCAAACAGTTGTGTTATGCAACACAACTGGTAAAACTAAATCTGTTCTCCGTTGCGTACCGCCTACTCAGAGGCACACTCTGCCTAACATACAGAGCCATGTTCAACACATAACTGTTGAACATGCTCCATCTACGGATAACAAAATTGAGTCGCACTACACACTCCAGGGATATGAACCTCATCACAACAATGAATACAACATGCTGGTGGGATAGAGTACCATCCCAGACACTTGCCTTACTGTGGAACAGAGTCCCAATGTACATCAGACAGAGCCCCTCGCTGACACTCTTCAATAGGAACCTTGATGAGTGGATGGGAAAAAGACAATTCACGCCAGGCATCACATCAGCAGCCCCACTAGAATTGGACTTAGGTACTAACTATTAGAACTAGGGCTTGGGAGACTACCCAATGGGGTGATAAAAGCTACACAACTTGCCTAGGCTAATATATGCCTTCATGAAGATAGTCTACTACATACCTATGAACCTATGTGACAGATACATGTCTACAGATAGTAGATGTGTACTTCATTGTACAGTCATGTTGTACAGCAGGCACATGGACCACATACACTGTAATGCTTACAGATACTGGTGGCTGTTATGTACACTGGGTGAGATGTGCAACTCATGTCTTTTGTGCCATTGGGATGTGTGCTGGGTGGGACAGTCCTGGATGGTTCCCTGTCATGGTCACCTTCTTACACATATCTCTGCCCATCCATCTTTGGCTTATTATACTGTGTTCCCCTTACATATATATATATATATATATATATATATATATATATATATATATATATATATATATATATAGGTACATAGGTAGGTAATAGGCTATCTGCCTGAAGGCATATATTAGTATGGCCAGAGTGTGCAGCTATCACCACACATGGGGTTAGTTCCTAGGCCTCTGTGTAGTAGAGCTGATGAAGTGATCCATGGTGTGACAGTTCAGTTTCACATACACTCATCAAGGCTCCTCTGGAAGAGTGTCAGTTAGGGACTCAGCTTAATGTAGGTTGGGAGCCTGTTCCAAAGCAAGGGAAGTCTGTGAGTTAGTAATGTATCCCTCCAACATGTTCTATTTATTGTTGTGATGATGATATCCCTAGAGCATGTGGCACAGTGAGCTTGGGTTTACTTCAGATAGCGCATGTACATCAGTTCTGCATTGGACATGGACCTGTCTGTTGGGCAGAGATCGCCTGAGTAGACAATATGCAACAGAGTACAGATTGAGTTAAATTCAGTCTTGTTGCATGGGGCAACTGTTTGAGGCCAGTAATCCTCTTGTTGAGGTACTTCAGTGGTCTTTCCAGCTGCTGAAGGTGCCTAGTCAGATTCATCGCAAGTGTGCCATGATACTCTCTGATGGGTCTGATGACTGATGAGTAGAGGGAACCTCCTTTGACCTACATGCAAAGACCTTGGCAATTTGTGGGAACACATAGCATGATTTTCTAACCACTTTGTGAATGTGTTTCTGGAAGTAGAGATGACTATCCACATGTGTCCATAAATCCCTTATTATTACCTCCATATTTAGGATGTTGGCACCTATGTGGTATTTGTATGACTGCAGCTCGAGGCCATAATTTTGACACCACATCTGTCTGACTGAGACCCTTTTTAAGGATGTCTCTGTTGTCCCAAACATCGATTATGACAACGTTTTGCAGTCATCCACAAACTTTGCTAAACATAGCCCTTGTGTGTTTGACTGTATTTCTGAAATGTATACACCAGACAGGAGGGGTCCCAGGACTGAGCCATGGGGGACAGCAGTTGTTACCAGCTTGAACAGGAGACCACAATTCTTACCTTGTGGGATCTATCTGTGCCCCAGTTGGCAATCCATCAGATGACATATGTGTTTATGCACAGGTTGTTGATTTTGTGGATACGACATGTGTGTGGGATGTTGGAAAAGGGCTTTTCAAGGTCTATGTAGGCCATGTGGAGCTCATTTCATTGATGTATGTCCTGGGTGACTGCCTTGAAAACTGTCTAGCAGGTTTAGGAACCATGATCTGCCCCTGACCAAACCAAAATGGGTAGGGTTGGGTGTTTGTAGGCTCCCAATAGCTCTGTTTATGAGTTCCATAATGATGGACTCCATGGCCTTGCAGATCAGGCTTATTAGGCTTATAAGACAATAGTTCCCATGGTCTGTTGTGCACCAACACTTGTGGAGTGTGCCAAACGGTGCTGTAATCCATTCAACAGTTTCATATCCTGTACAGAGGGTGAGTCTCAACAGACTGTTCAGGTGCAGGGTCTGTTTGTTTTGGAGTTCACATATGACACAGCCAGGGAAACCATGTCATCCCATAGACGCCGTGTTTTTAGGTTTGGATAGAGCTGTTTAACCATTTTATATGTGATTTCTGGGTTTTCACAATCTCCAGGTATGGTAATGGGCCTTTTTCTCAGTGAGAGGAGGGTAAATATGTATGTATAAACCTGTCTGACAAGATGTTGGCAATGTTAGTCATGTACATGTATTCATTTACACTTTGCACTGACTCAGAACATATATGAGTTTACATTGATATTTATGACATAGCGAAAGAAAGCTTCATGGTTCTCTATGGACTCTTTGGCAATATTTTTGCCAGAACATGGCTTGGATAATGTTAGGAGTGCTCATTGTTTCTTGATGATACTGATCGGAGATTTATTGATCTTCTTTGGATTTTCACTTTCTTTGAACAACTTAAGTACTTGTATTACATAGTTTGATTATGACAGGGGTCCAATATATTATATGGGTCTGCTTTCATATCACTGCATGCACAAGGCAGGATTGGTGAATAGTGACAAGTGTCTGGAGTAAGAACTGCAACTGCCAGATATGTGTGGCCCACTGCTGTACTCAGACATGGCCTAAGTGTGTGAGCATGCCCAGTATGACCTTTTAGTATATTGTTGACTGACATTTGCTTCTTTTATTTGTCTGTGAGCATGCCCAGTATGACCTTTCAGTATGTTGCTGACTGAAATTTGCTAAATTTGTTTAAGTGTGTGAGCATGCCCACTATGGGCATATATACTATATGTGTGTGAAAAATCAAGTTGGTTTTTACTTCAGGGCTCACCTTTGTGTTGTACATCGACAGGAAGCACGCTGTGCCTGCAGGGCTTCCATGAGTCAATTTGCAGAGACTTATCAACATTTCTACCTACAGGGGGGACAGCTATTATTTGTACATTTCTACCCAGGGGGGCACACCTGATTGTTACTGTGGGTGTACATAGGATGAGGGGTACACCTGACACTTATACACATTTGCTAGGCCTGCACTGCTATGTCAGGTACTCCATTTCAGTCTGTACTGTTGCCTATTGTACTGGCTTGAGGCATACCACTGTACTACAGACCTTAGCTTCCAATTACACGCATATTAGTTTGTGACTTCATAGCCTACCCAACCCACATCACACTGCCTGGCCTGCTGTTATCTGTCTGCATAGGCCTGGGGGGAGGTTACTCATATGCCTCTTCAGAGGGCATGATACAGCATTTGTTTGTGTTTGCGTTTGTCTACAATTGTCCTGCTGGCTGTGACTGTTAGGTATGTGACCCCCACAACTGGTATGTGTGAGTGACTTAAGTTGTGTCTGTGCCAGTGAAATGCTGTCATGGCTTAGTGGTTCAGTACTGTGACTATAGTGCACAGTATCCTGAGTTCAAGCCCTGTCACTGCTTTTAATTTTCCTGCTGGGCAGACCTGACTGGTTAAGGAACAGTAAAGCAGGTGTAAGCATTCTTCCCTGTCTTTGCTCGACTTTGCCCTACTTTGCCCGACTTTGCCTGACGTTGCCCGACGTTGCGCTGGTTAGCGCGGTGCGCAGCTATGCACAATTATATTTAAATATGCTCAATATTGTTAAATGTGCTTAGCAGTGCTTTATATTGCTTAAAATGGGGCACTCATGCCTCAGGTGGTGCTGCAGGGCTGCCTATGCCAGATGCACATAGTACACTCCCTATACATGTTTGAAAACAGGTAGTGTCAAGTTAGGCATCCCTTTTACTGTATGTGCTAGTCAGAGAGAGGTGTCATTTCCAGGGTTCCTACTGAGTCAGTGTATGTGCTATGCATTGCCTCTTTGCCAAGGCCAGGGCATACTGGGCATGCCTCCTTCTGCCTACTGGGGCAGGCTCAGGTTGTTCCTCCTCCGAGTCACGCTGTGCCTGTGCAGGCCTTGGCAATGGTGGGGGGCTGTTTGGCCCTGCCCCATGCTGTTCCTGCTGCAGCTGTTTCCACAGGATCATATTGTGTAGCATGGCACATACCATGACAATTTGGGTACATGTAGTTGGTGAGTACTGCAAGGCTCCACCAGATGTGTCCAGGCACCGGAACTGTGACTTGAGCATCCCAAACACATGCTCAATTATGTTTCTTGTTTGTGCATGTGCCTCATTATGGAGTTCTTGTTCGGGTGTGTGTGCATTTCTGATGGGTGTCATCAGCCATGGCTCCAGTGCGTATCCAGCATCCCCCACTAGGTGACCATGTGGAATGTCCCCATTGGCAAATCTCTGGTACAGCTGCGTCAGATGCCAGATGTGGGAATCGTGATAGCTTCCAGGGCAGCCAGCACATACATTCATTATTATGCCCTGGGCATCACACACGACCTGGCAGTTGATGGAGCAGAAGCCCTTGCGGTTGATGTAGACCCTACCCCGCTCACCGGGTGGTGCTTTGATGTGTATGTGCATGCAGTCTATTGCACCCACTACCTCAGGGTATTCTGCTATTTGGTGGAAAAGATGCATATTGCTGGCCAATGCCTCACGGGAATTGGGAAATATACGTGGTCACCGACATGTGCTGACATGGCATCCAGGAACTGGTGCAGTACCCTGGATGCTGATGCCTGTGAAATCCCCATCATATCACCAGTTGGTCTCTGGAAGGTACCTGTAGCTAGTATTCTTAGGCCAACACATACCTTGGTATCCACTGGGATGGGTTCCCCTCTGTTGGTTCTGTGTGTGAGGCGTGGCCGGCACAGCTCAACAATTTGCTGCAGGAGGTCTCTGTCCACCCTATAGCGCTCCACTATCTCCAGCTCATGTAGCCCCTGGTAGGTTACCCTGGGTCTGTACACTCTTCTCCCTCTCCTCACTGTGGGTTGCTCAGCAGCATTCACATCACCACTACCCTCAGCACCTTGCACATGTTGGTTTATGATAGCAAAAGCAGCCCCTAACATTTTATCTGACTTAAGCTTTTTAAGCTTTCCCTCTTTGTATACCGCAGTGTTGCAGAGTTCTTGGGAAAAAAACAGGGGTAATGCTGTTTGCAGAGTTTAAAGTGCTGGGCTGGGCTGGGCTAGTCTGCTGCCTGTGTAATTGGCTGATTCTGACATATTTCACCTGGTAGCTCTGCTAGTTATCCTTGGTTAACTTCCTACTACTTCTTTTCCTTCCTTTTCCCTTTCTGTTTCTGCCCGGGGCAGCGCTGAGCACCCGTGCGCACACGAGCACACATGCTGTGTGTATGTTTGCAAGAAATTTCAGATATTTTCACAGTGTGCACCTTTGGTTTTTGGTTTTCAAATAAGACAACTGCAGACAGGCCTCTTGCAATCCTGAGCAACTCAGGGCAAACACAAGACACTGTGCTCCAATTAGCTTACAGCCTTTCTGACATACCCCCTCATGATGTCACCTATATTCTACTCTACTACTCACCTACTCCTACACTTACACTCTTGGGGCATGGCTCACATGCTGGGGAAAATTGGGATTCACTATCCTTATCTTCATTTGCATGGGATTGCCTAGTAATGCATGGTTACATCTCTCACACTGAGCTTCCCCCCTTAGCAACCAGTACTCAGAGGCCATTTTGTCTTCAGCCTGCCATTCACCTGCATGGCAGGATAAGCTTTTTAGTGAAAATGGCTATTTTTGGCTATTTTTAAATTATTTTCTTGTTTTTAAAGCGCCACACGTTAGCGCGGTGCTGCGCTATTCTTAAACATCGGAGATCGGGGGGAAAAAAGTTGGATTTTAAAAATTTTAAACATTTATAAATGCCAATGGCCTTATATTTGGCCATTGGCATGCTTTCTCAACTATATGCATCCTTTATTTGGAGCTGTCATAGCTCCGTTTAGTTATTTGCAGAACGGTACTCCGTTACCAACGGAGTACATTTCTGCAGATAACACTAATCTTCCACGGACAGGTTAATGTTTCCTGGATTGCAAATTTACCTCATTTGCATAGCTTTCAGCAGCAAATGAGGTAATTTGCATACCATGATGCTGTCTGTGCAAGAGTAGCTTTAGCAGCTCTGGTGCACGCCCCTGCCGGCTGTTCCTGGATCGCACGGCAGACATATTGCCTGTTTGATGTCTTACTCTGCTCTACAACTCCGTGCAAGCTTTCGTAAATCCGGCCCACTTTCACTAATAGTTACTTACACAATAAACTAATATAAAAACAAAATGAAGAATAAACCACACTGAGAAACTGAATGAGGTAAGCGCTTTCGTTTACTATTTCAGCAAACTTCTTCAGACAATTAACAAATGAATAAAATATTCATTAAATACATAATCAATACGATGACATCATGGAACAAATACAAAAGACAAGCCCACATTTAAAAGGGCTCACACTAAATATTATAAACTTTAAAAATAGTCATAAATAACACTATTAAGGTATTGAACATAATTTAGTACATCTAAATATATGCATATTTAAAAATAAAAATATAAATATATAAATAAATATACATAATACGATCGAAACGACTTACACAATAAAAGCAACCATCCCTTGTTTATTAAGAAAAACATACCAAAGGGACAGCTCATTAGAGCTAGTAGAATGGCTAGAGATGATGTTATATTAAAACAGGAGTTTAAGTTCATCTACGACATGTTTATCAAAAGAGGGTAAGATGAGAAATATTTAAGTGAATTAGTACATGACATTACACAAAAAGGTATGAATTATACCTGCCAATTCTTAAATACCCCTTTAAAAGTAACAACACACATGGCGGTGAAAACAAGAGGATGGCTTGTAATCTGGAGATGACAGTTGATAGTAGTGTGATGAGGGAAATCATTCAAAACAAGTGGACATTTGTAGAAGGTGATAACGAGTTGTTTAGCATAGTAGGTAACAAGCCTAGCTTTGTATATAAAAATAATTCCAATTTAAAAAGCTTATTACACAGAGAAAGTAGTAGGTATATTCCAAACACTTTGTATACACATAAGGTTAATGGAATGTTTAAATGTGGTAGCTGCAAGTTCTGTAGATTTATTATGAAAGGGCCATTTATATTTGTGCAGCTTTTCCATGAACTATTGGGGTTCCAGGACACTTTACCTGTAGAACTAGGGTGGATAGTGTACATTAGTATTTGTAGTGGATGTACGGCATTCTATATAGATATGACTACTTGAGCCCTTTTTGAAAGGATTAGAGAACACCAGTACTGTAAAAAAAAGAGACAACAACAATGCTTTATACAAGCATTCAGTTGAATATGTTGCCTACAAGAAATTTCTTTTTTCTATTGTAGAACAAACTACTTTAGATTTAAGAGGTGTGGACTACAAAAACTATTTGGAAGAAGGGGAAACTTGTTGGCAAAATGAGTTAGAGGCAGATAAAAAGCCTGGGTTAAACAAAATGATTAATATAAAGTGTTTTTTAAAAAATAGAAAAATGTGGTTGAACAAACAATTTCTGTATTTATTTTTTTTACAAGAGGGCTTGATTAATTATTCAATAAGTTAATTATTAGGCCATAGTGGTGTAGCGGTTAGCTTTGTTGCCTCACAGCAAGAGGTTCTCTGGTTTGATTCTCAGCTGGAGCACCTTCTGTGTGGAGCCTGCATGTCCTCCCCACAGTTGAGTGATGTTTAAAGACATGCAGGTAGGGGTGTGCCTTCCTTGAAGGTTGGGCATCAGGCTGGCACCTTGGCACTGTAAAAATCCACTGCCAGTCATTAGCTGACCGGAGTTCTGCTGTGGCAACCCCTAACTGGGAAAAGACAAGAGATTCAATAAGGTAATTGTGCTTGTTAAAATGTATGAAAGTGAGTTCAGTATAATTACTGTTTAAGTTCTGAGGAAGTCTGAGTATGAAAACATTTAAATAAAAGTTTGTACACTAGCTACAAGTTCACTTTTATTTATGAAGTTTTCCTTGTGCTGTTGGGCCAGTATTTTGTGCAGTGATTTGTGACATAATTTGAGTTTCAGACTTCAAATCCCTCAGAAAATGTATGTGAACACAAAACCTGGTACTTAACAACTTTCTAAGTTTATAAGAGCAATTTTTTAAATCTTTCCCTATTTTTGGGCCTTTGTTCCCCCATTTTGATAGGCTTTGCCCAGATTTCTTGCACTAAGAGGTTAAGAGATATTCTCCAAACCATGCATTTTGGCTTCATGTTCCAAGTCTCCCAAGCCACATCCAAGATCAAGGTCGCACTCATGATCCTGTTCAAAATCTGCAGACAGCAGAAACAGAATTGTGTGCATAGTGTTGACTAAAGACTTTGTTGCAGGATATGGCATGTGCATAGTCTTTAAAACTGGGAACCTTTACTGGTTGTGATGTGTGGGTATTTGTGGAGGGTGAATGCCTGGAAAATTGGAACTTTGTCTTTCTTTATATATGAGACAAATAAGTTGGAACAAGAGACTTTGGGTAGAGTTGTTTTACTATTTATTTACTTTTCATATACAGGTTTGTACTTATCAGACTAAAACTTACTACAGAGCTCTTAAAGCAGAATAAATGTATTCTGCATTAGTTGTACAGTCCTTCCAGTGACTTTGGATAAATAGCATTGCTAGCTTGCACCCACATTTTAGGAAATATGTGTAATATATTCCATCCATCCAGAGCTCTCAAATCACATTAGAGTCCTATAGTGACCCCAGTCACACAGGTTTAGTAAGCAAGTAAGCAATTGCTGTAGATTACCAGGCCTTTTTACATCCTCTCTCACACATATATGGACAGTTTTGTCTACAGTCCACTTACAAAATGTCAGTGGTGAAACAGGTAGCACATTTGCCTTTGGTGCAGAATGCTGTGGGTTCTATTACCGTATGAGGTAAATGGATTGCTGACAGTGTAGCGCAATGAGGATGCTGCAGTTCTGAGTACATTGTCTTTTAAATTATGCATTAAACTGAGGTCCCACCTGCTCGAGTTGGTAGTTGCTCAGATTGATATAAAAGACCCCACTACACCCATAGAAAAGAGCAAGGGGAAGTTCCCAATGCCCTTGCGAAATTTCCCCTAATAATATAAATACCAGCTCAGATCTCCACTGAAAAGAGGCCACTAGCCTAGTGGAACTTACCTGGTTAACAAAGGATAAATTAAAAAAAATAAGATAAAAAATTAGTTTTACTGCAGTGCTCCATAAACAAACTGGTCAGTATTCTCGTTTTTCGCAAGTGGATTATTGCTTTTGTCCATGTAACTGGAAAATTGGATATTATGAAATATATAAATAGTTTTTTAATCTGCCTTACAAATCTTTTAACTGACAGCTGTCAGCCATAGATGGTTAGCAAGAGCTGCTAGACTTCCTGGGAACCCTGATACCGTAACAACAAAGCATAGGAGAGTTTGGGAATTACCTAGGAACCATGATTTGAATACTTTATAAACCCTATCATTTCCCACATTGTTTGAAAGTATATCTGAAATTTCCATAAGAGGGACATTTTATAAACTTATAATTAAATTAGCACAAATTCAGTGAAACACTGATCTTTTCCAGGAGCAGTCTAAGAAGCCAGTGAAACAGAGCATTGTCACTATAATTAAATACAGGAATAAAGACTAACATTTATAATATCTTGGTTGTCTGATATTAATTATGGGGACATAAACTGCATTGTGGGAAAAGGAAGACTAAACTAAGAAATAAAATAACATCAGTGTAGTAGTTTCCATTATAATTTTAGAGTATAAATAAGTATAACAAGAAACACATTATTACAGCACAGTATACCAATACATGATGTGATACATTCGATATATGTGAGCATATTATATATGTATGCATATGTGTGTATATATATATATATATATATATATATATATATATATATATATGTATAAAATATGTGAGTATATCATTGGACATTGGTGCAAAGAATCAGTGAAACACAAGTTATCAAAGAAAACCTATTTCACACAAAACCAATCAACCCCACAAATATACATACCACACTCACTATACCTAACCCCAGCTGAAGCCATCCCATTGTCACACACATGAACCCACCCACACACACACACACACACACACACACACACACACACACACACACACACACACACACACCTAATCCAAAGATTTCTTGTAGTGAATTATATCAGTAAGCTGATAAATTAAATCTGTGAACAGAACAAGCTCTTTTAATGACACACATCAAGCAGCTTAACAAACAACTACACTGATGTCACTTAATCCAAAAACATAATTTATGTGATTAGGCTCCACCCCCATACCCCTTACTTATATATACTAATCTCACTGTCCCGTAAATGCAACTACTGTGAATCTTTCATCAAACTGCTATAGGTAACAAAATCCAAGTCCATTGTAACAGCACTTCCTTACTTTTGTGTTCAACAAGTCTCCAAATTCAGCAGTCATCAGTGAAATGAATGAGACACCATGTTTTGTCCACACCCTCTGTTATTTCTCTGACTTAATTAACTGATGTACGCTACTTTGTGTGTGCGCGTGTGTATGTGTGTGTGTGTGTGTGTGTGTGTGTGTGTGTGTGTGTGTGTGTGTGTGTGTGTGTGTGTGTGTGTGTGTGTGTGTGTGTGTTCTGAGTAGAGGCATTAATAGAAACTGACAGGGTGCATTAATGCCATAACCCTTCCATCACAATATGATAGTGTGCATTGAGAGCATGCAGCGGTAATTAACAGTCTGGGAGTGAAGGTACAAGCAGCATAGATTTCTGTGTATAACGCATCACTCAAATGTACAGAATTTCACATAATGTCCACATTTCTGCCTCATATTATTGATCTGTTCTTTGTAAACTTTGTGATTCTCTGGCAAAATATTTGAGAATTGCAGTCACTAAATGTTGACAGATATCTGAGTTTCAGATTTAAGAGCAATAATTACACTCTGTCCCTTATTCAGCCCTTTGCCCCCCCCCCCCCATTATTTTTGATTTTGTCCAGAATTCTTAAACAAAGAAGTTGAGAAGTATGGTACAAACTGGCATCTGTTAGTGTAACAGTAAATTTATGTCATGAAGTGTGGCTTTCAGCTTTTCAAGATCAACCAAGACTATAATGTTATAAAATTTGACTACTTATGAAATCTGCAAGCAAATGAATCGTCTATCATGGTGGACTTCCCAGAGATGGCAGAAATGAACATTATTGCTTTACTGCTTGCTTTGGACCATTGTGAGTGCTGATAGAGAAAACTGATGTTTATTATGATATATAATAATATATTAACATAACTCCATTTATTCTCATTAGAGGTAATATATAATTATCAACCATGGGATGGGTAAAGCCAGTCTGTAAGCAAATAGGATAGGGTATTTTGAGTACAAAACGGGAAACTGTCTAAGCTTAAAATGGCCTGCAAGGGGCAGCTAGCCTAGTGCTTACCCATGAAAAGATGAACCAATTAAACAAAACACAAGACTGACAGAGTGGAGTTGTTATTTTAGACTGTACAGCTGCAGTTACAGACAGCCTATGAGTAAACAGGAAATGTTCGGAGAAAGAAGACTAGATATTGATTTCATTGTTTGTACCTATACAGTTTTGCATACTGTGGCACAGACAACACTGCTTTTCTGCATCTGAGAAGCTCACATGTAGGGCCGGATTCACAAAGGCTTGCACGGAGTCTAAGAGTAGTGTAAGCTGGCAGACAGCCAAAATGTCTGCCGAGCGATCCAGCAACAGCCGGCAGGGGCGTGCATGAGAGCACCTAAAACTACTCTTGCACGGACAGTGTTATGTTATGCAAATTACCTCATTTGCTGCTGAAAGCTATGCAAATGAGGTAATTTTGCGATCCAGGAAACACTAACCTGTCTGTGGAAGAGTAGAATTATTTGCAGAAATGTACTCCGTTGGTAACGGAGTACCGTTCTGCAAATAGCAAAACGGAGCTATGACAGCTCCAAATAAAGGATGCATCCAGTTGAGGAAGCATGCCAATGGCCAAATATAAGGCCATTGGCATCTTGATCTGTTGAAAATTAATAAAAATCAATTTTTCCCCCTGATCTCCGATGTTTAAGCATAGCGCAGCACCGCGCAAATGTGCGGCACTTTAAAAACCAGGAAAAAAAGCCTAAAATAGACATTCTTATTAAAAATATTCTTCTGCCATGCAGGTGAATGGCAGGCTGAAGACAACATGGCTACTGAGTAGTGGTTGCTAAGGGGGGAAGCTCAGTTTGAGAGATGTAACCAAGCATTAGTAGGCAATCCTATGCAAATGAGGATAAGGATAGTGAATCCCAATTTTCCCTGGCATGTGAGCCATGTCCCTAGAGTGTAAGTGTAGGAGTAGGGGAGTAGTAGAGTAGAAGATAGGTGACATCATGAGGGGGTATGTGTGAAAGACTATAAGCTCATTGGAGCAGAGTGGCTTGTGTATGCTGTGAGTTACTCAGGACTGGAAGAGGCATGTCTACAGTTGTCTTAACTGAAACCCAGAAACCCAAGGTGTATGCCGTGGATATAACTGAATTTTCTTGCAAACGTGCTTACACCGTGTGCGCGCGTTTGTGCATCTGTAAACCTGTCTAAGCCTGTGTGCGCGTGTGTGCACCCGCCTAAGCCTGTGTAAGCCTGTATGCGCGCGTGTGCACTCGTGTGCATGTGTTTGCGTTTGCTTGCGCGGCGCTGCCCCCTGTGGAAACAGAAAGGGAAAAGGAAGGAAAAGAAGTAGTAGGAAGTTAACCAAGGAGAACTAGCAGAGCTGCCAGGTGAAATCAATCAGAATCAGCCAATTACACAGGCAGTACACTAGCCCAGCCCAGCCCAGCACTTAAAACTCTGCAAACAACATTCCCCCATGTTTTTCTCAGAAACACTGCAACGCTGCAGTATACAAAGAGAGCGAAAACTTAAAAAGCTTAATTCAGACAAAGAAATGTTAGGGGCTGCCATTGCTATTATAAGGCAACATGTGCAAGATGCTGAGGGTGGTGGCATTGCGAATGCTGCTGAGCAACCCACAGTGAGAAAATGGAGAAGAGTGTACAGACCCAGGATAACCTATCAGGAGCTACATGACCTGGAGATAGTGGAGCGCTATAGAGTGGACAGAGACCTCCTGCAGCAAACTGTTGAGCTGTGCAGGCCACGCCTCACACACAGAACCAACAGAGGGGAACACATCCCAGTGGAAACCAAGGTATGTGTTGGCCTAAGAATACTAGCAACAGGTACCTTCCGGAGACCAACTGGTGATATGATGGGGATTTCACAGGCATCAGCATCTAGGGTACTGCACCAGTTCCTGAATGCCATGTCAGCACATGTCGGTGATCATGTATATTTCCCCAATTCCCATGAGGCATTGGCCAACAATATGCGTCTCTTCCAGCAAATAGCAGAATACCCTGAGGTAGTGGGTGCAATTGACTGCATGCACATACACATCAAAGCACCAGCCAGTGAGCGGGGTAGGGCCTACATCAACCGCAAGGGCTTCCCCGCCATCAACTGCCAGGTCATGTGCGATGCCCAGGGCATAATACTGAATGTGTGTGCTGGCTGCCCTGGAAGCTACCACAATTCCCATATCTGGCATCTGACACAGCTGTACCAGACATTTGCCACTGGGGACATCCCTGACGGTCACCTAGTGGGGGATGCTGGATACACACTGGATCCGTGGCTGATGACACCCATCAGAAATGCACACACACCTGAACAAGAACTCCATAATGAGGCACACGCACAAACACGAAATGTAATTGAGCGTGTGTTTGGGACGCTCAAGTCATGGTTCCAGTGCCTGGACACATCTGGTGGAGCCTTGCAGTACTCACCAACTACATGTACCCAAATTGTCATGGTATGTGCCATGCTACACAATTTGATCCTGCGAAAACAGCTGCAGCAGGAACAGCATGGGGCAGGGCCAAACAGCCCCCCACCATTGCCAAGGCCATCACAGGCACAGCATGACTCGGAGGAGGAACAACCTGAGCCTGCCCCAGTAGGCAGAAGGGGACGTGCCCAGTATGCCTTGGCCTTGGCAAACAGGCAATGCATAGCACATACACTGGCTCAGTAGGAACCCTGGAAATGATACCTCTCTCTGACTCGCACATAAAATAAAAGGGATGCCTAACTTGACACTACCTGTTTTCAAACATGTATAGGGAGTGTACTATGTGCATCCGACATAGGACCCTGCAGCACCACCTGAGGCATGATTGCCATGTTTTAAGCAATATAAAGCTGTGCTAAGCAGCTTTTACCACTATTCTGTATATGTAAACAAAATTGCCCGCACTAACTAGCGCAACGTCGGGCAACGTTGAGCAATGTTGGGCAAGGTCTGGCAAAGTTGAGCAAAGTCAGGTAAACATGC
Organism: Protopterus annectens; assembly: GCF_019279795.1. Classification (NCBI taxonomy): domain Eukaryota; kingdom Metazoa; phylum Chordata; order Ceratodontiformes; family Protopteridae; genus Protopterus; species Protopterus annectens. The sequence goes on from NC_056725.1 coordinate 1,405,037,398, forward strand.
TCATATTTGCTGTACTGTTCCTTAAGCAGTCTGGTCTGCCCAGCATGAAAATAAAAAGCAGTGACAGGGCTCGCACCCAGGATACTGTGCACTATAGTCACAGTACTGAACCACTAAGCCATGACAGCATTACACTGGCACAGACACAGCAGAACAATTGTACACTAATGCAAACACAAAGAAATGCTGTATCATGACCCTAAAGAGGCATATGGGTAACTCCCCCACAGACCTATGCAGACAGAGAACAGCAGGCCAGGTGGTGTGATGTGGGTTGGGTAGGCTATGAAGTCGCAATCTAATATACGTGACATTGGATGCTAAGACCCGTAGTACAGTAGTATGCCTCAAGCCAGTACAATAGGCAACAGTACAGACTGAAATGGTGTACCTTACATAGCAGTGCAGGCCTAGCAAATGTGTATAAGTGTCAGGTGAACCCCTCATCCTATGTACACCCACAGTAACAATCAGGTGTGCCCCCGGGTAGAAATGTACAAAGAATAGCTGTCCCCCCTGTATGTAGCAATGTTGATAAGTCTATGCAAAGTGTCTCATGGAAGCCCTGCAGGTACAGCATGATCCCTGTTGAGTTATGACACAAAGGTGAGCCCTGCAGTAAAAATACAACTTGATTTTCCACACACATTTAGTATAAATGTGTATACCGGGCGTGCTCACATACTTCAACAAATGTAGTGGATTTCATTCAGCAACACACTGAAAGATCATACTGGGCATGCTCACACATTTAGGCCATGTCTGAGTACAGCAGTGGGCCACACATATCTGGCAGTTGCATGTTTCACCCCAGGAACCTGTCACTATTCACCAATCCTGCCTTGTGCACACAGTTATATGAAAACAGACACATATAATATATTGGAACCCTGTCATAATCAAGCTATGTACCACAAGTACATAAGTTGTTCACAGAAAGTGAAAAAGCAAAGAAGATCAATAAACCTGCAATCAGTATCATCAACAAACAATGTGAACTCCAAATATTATCCAATCCATGTTCTGGCAAAAGAATCTGTGAAGGCGTCCATAGAGAACCATGATGCTTCCTTCCGCTTTGTCATAAATAGCAATATACACTCATATATGTCCTGAGTCAGTGCAAACTGTAAATAACTGACATTGCCAACATCCTGTCAGACAGGCCTATACATACATACATACCACCCTCTCACTGATAAAAGGCCCTATCATCATACCTGGAGACTGTGAAAGCACAGATATCACATATAGAATTGGTAAGCAGCTCCTTCCAAACCTGAAAACATGGTGTCTATGGGATTACATTGTTTCCCTAGCTGTGTCATAAGTGAACTCAAGAGCAAACAGAGCCTGCACCTGAACAGTCTGTTGAGACTCACCCTCTGTACAGGATATGAAACTGCTGAATGTGTTACAGCAACGTTTGACACATTCAACAAGTGTTGGTGCACAACAGAACATGGGAACTATTGTCTTATAAGCCTATTAAGTCTGATCTGCAAGGCCATGGAGTCCATCATGATGGAACTCATAAACAGAGCTATTGGGATTCTACAAACACCCAACCCTACCAATTATGGTTTGGTCATGAGCAGATCATGGTTCCCAAACCTGCTAGACTGTTTACAAGGCAGTCACCCAGGACATACAGCAATGAAATGAGCTACACACGTCCCACATAGACCTTGAAAAGCTCTTTGCCAACATCACAGACAGATGTCGTATACACAAAATCAACAACCTGTGCATAAATATGTCTGTCATCTGATGGATTGCCAACTGGGGCACAGACAGATCACACAAGGTAAGAATTGTGGTCTCCTGTACAAGCTGGTAACAACTGTTGTCTCCCATGGCTCAGTCCTGGGACCCCTCCTGTCTGGTGTATACTTTTCAGAAATGCAGTCAAACACACGAGGGCTATGTTTAGCAGACAGAGAACAGCAGGCCAGGTGGTGTGATGTGGGTTGGGTAGGCTATGAAGTCGCAATCTAATATACGTGACATTGGATGCTAAGACCCGTAGTACAGTAGTATGCCTCAAGCCAGTACAATAGGCAACAGTACAGACTGAAATGGTGTACCTTACATAGCAGTGCAGGCCTAGCAAATGTGTATAAGTGTCAGGTGAACCCCTCATCCTATGTACACCCACAGTAACAATCAGGTGTGCCCCCGGGTAGAAATGTACAAAGAATAGCTGTCCCCCCTGTATGTAGCAATGTTGATAAGTCTATGCAAAGTGTCTCATGGAAGCCCTGCAGGTACAGCATGATCCCTGTTGAGTTATGACACAAAGGTGAGCCCTGCAGTAAAAATACAACTTGATTTTCCACACACATTTAGTATAAATGTGTATACCGGGCGTGCTCACATACTTCAACAAATGTAGTGGATTTCATTCAGCAACACACTGAAAGATCATACTGGGCATGCTCACACATTTAGGCCATGTCTGAGTACAGCAGTGGGCCACACATATCTGGCAGTTGCATGTTTCACCCCAGGAACCTGTCACTATTCACCAATCCTGCCTTGTGCACACAGTTATATGAAAACAGACACATATAATATATTGGAACCCTGTCATAATCAAGCTATGTACCACAAGTACATAAGTTGTTCACAGAAAGTGAAAAAGCAAAGAAGATCAATAAACCTGCAATCAGTATCATCAACAAACAATGTGAACTCCAAATATTATCCAATCCATGTTCTGGCAAAAGAATCTGTGAAGGCGTCCATAGAGAACCATGATGCTTCCTTCCGCTTTGTCATAAATAGCAATATACACTCATATATGTCCTGAGTCAGTGCAAACTGTAAATAACTGACATTGCCAACATCCTGTCAGACAGGCCTATACATACATACATACCACCCTCTCACTGATAAAAGGCCCTATCATCATACCTGGAGACTGTGAAAGCACAGATATCACATATAGAATTGGTAAGCAGCTCCTTCCAAACCTGAAAACATGGTGTCTATGGGATTACATTGTTTCCCTAGCTGTGTCATAAGTGAACTCAAGAGCAAACAGAGCCTGCACCTGAACAGTCTGTTGAGACTCACCCTCTGTACAGGATATGAAACTGCTGAATGTGTTACAGCAACGTTTGACACATTCAACAAGTGTTGGTGCACAACAGAACATGGGAACTATTGTCTTATAAGCCTATTAAGTCTGATCTGCAAGGCCATGGAGTCCATCATGATGGAACTCATAAACAGAGCTATTGGGATTCTACAAACACCCAACCCTACCAATTATGGTTTGGTCATGAGCAGATCATGGTTCCCAAACCTGCTAGACTGTTTACAAGGCAGTCACCCAGGACATACAGCAATGAAATGAGCTACACACGTCCCACATAGACCTTGAAAAGCTCTTTGCCAACATCACAGACAGATGTCGTATACACAAAATCAACAACCTGTGCATAAATATGTCTGTCATCTGATGGATTGCCAACTGGGGCACAGACAGATCACACAAGGTAAGAATTGTGGTCTCCTGTACAAGCTGGTAACAACTGTTGTCTCCCATGGCTCAGTCCTGGGACCCCTCCTGTCTGGTGTATACTTTTCAGAAATGCAGTCAAACACACGAGGGCTATGTTTAGCAAAGATTGTGGATGACTGCCAAAAAGTTGTCATAATCGATGTTTGGGACAACAGAGACATCCTTAAAAAGGGGTCTCCGTCAGACAGATGTGGTGTCAAAAGTATGTCCTCGAACTACAGTCATACAAATACCACATAGGTGCCAACACCCTAAATATGGAGGTGATAATAAGGGATCTATGGACAAATGTGGATAGGCATCTGTACTTCCAGAAACACATTCACAAAGTAGTCAGAAAATCATGCTATGTGTTCCCACAAACTGCCAAGGTCTTTGCATGTAGGTCAAAGGTGGTTCCCTCTGCTCATCAGTCATCAGACCCGTCAGAGAGTACCACAACACACCTGCGATGAATCTGACTAGGCACCTTCAGCAGCTGGAAAGACCAATGAAGTACCTCAACATGAGGATTAATGACCTCAAACAGTTGCCCCATGCAACAAGACTGAATTTAACTCAATCTGTACTCTGTTGCATACTGTCTACTCAGGAGATCTCTGCCCAACAGACAGGTCCATGTCATGGCAACACTCAGATCTGCTCTGAGTACAGCTCAATGGCACTAAATATACAGACCCAACTGATATTGCCAACATCCTGGCAGATAGGATCAGTGTTAACCTTACCCCCCTCTCACCCATGAAAGAGCACATCTCTATAATGGAAGACTGCAAAATTGCTGTCATCACGGCTGCACAGGTAAAAAACACTCTCCAAAGCCAGTATCACAGCATCCATGGGACCAGATAACTTACCAGGCTGTGTTCTACACAAACTACAGAATGAACAGGCACCACACTGACGTACCATGTTCAGTCATAGCATCACCTCAGGCTTTGTGCCTGCAGAATGGTGCACAGTGACAGTTATCCCACTAAACAAGGGTGGAGATACCACGGACCCCAGGAACTAACCCCCCCATTAGCCTGATGAGCCTGCTCTGCAAGGCCATGGAATGGATCATCATACAACTTATAAAAAAGACATTGGTAATCTCCAAACTCTGGACCACAACCATGTTGGGTTTGTAAAATGCAGATCATGTCTCCTAAACCTGGTAGATGACATTGAAGCAGTTACCAGAACTGTAGACAAGGGTAAGATGTTTCACACAGCCTATGTAGATCTTGCCACAGCTTTTAACACCATCCCACACTCTGGAATTATACATAAACCCACTAAACTAGGTATAAATTGCTATGTCACAAGATGGGTTGCCAACTGGCTTACTGACAGAACACACACTGTGAAAGTAGCAGACTCCAAGTATGACCTTGGACCAGTGACGAGTGCAGTACCACAGGGCCCAGTCCTGGGTCCTGTCCTGTTTTGTATCTACTTCCCTGAAGTAAACTTTAACATGGAAGGTCTGTGGCTAATGAAGTTTCCAGATGACTGCAAACTATGAGCCATAATTGTAAATACTAAAGATGTGGACATCCTACAAAAGGGCCTCACTGAGACAGATGGCTGGTGACAAAGCCATGGGCTCAAGCTCCATGCCAAAAAGTGCATTGTCATCCCCTTTGGTAAAAACTCTGTAGCCATGAACTATAACATAGGCGGTAGTATACTTAACACTGAAAGTGTGATAAGAGACCTTGGGTCACAGGTGGACAGTGGACACACCTGTGATAATCACATCCCCACAGTAGTCAGGAAATCCTTCTATGTGGCACACCTCATCACAAAAGGTGTCTCATGCAGAATAGAAGAGGACATTGTTCCCCTCTACTCATCACTCACTAGATCCATAATGGAGTACAATGCTCCTTTTGCTATGTACCTCACAAGACATGTACAACAACTGGAAAGCCTGCAGCAATACCTGACAAAGAGCATTAGCGGCCTGAAATACATGCCATACACAGACCACCTCAAAATGCTCCAGCTGTACTCCCTCGCATATCGCCTACTCAGAAGTGATCTCTGCCTAACATACAAAGCTATGTCAAACACAGAGCTGTTGGACATGCTCCACACAAAACACTCACAATTTCTCTGATCTTCAGCCCCAAAATCACGAGTGAAATACAAAAGGAAGGGGTGTATCCATTTACCTTATAGATACCCACACCTTTAGGTTAGTGGCACAGCATGAGGCCTTGGAGATCATGCAAGTGCAACTAACATTGGGCAAAGCTGCTTGTCAGATTGTAGCCTGCTACAGATCACCTACCTTGTCTCAGGAACCTCACTCAGTATTCCTGAGAACAGTGGAAAATATAAAGGTCCTATCAAACACCATTATATGAGGAGATTACAACTACACAAACATTGAGTGCAAGAATTACTTGTGTACAACACCCTTTGCCCAATGTTTCCTAGAGTTTAAAAATTCAAACGCCCTGGAACAGCTGGTCACCATTCCCACTAGAGGTGACAACATACTGGACATGATCCTCACCAACATGGGGTACCAGTGTTCCACAACAGAGATAAACCCCTTGCTGGTAATATCAGATCATAAAGTAATCACACTGGACATCCACATCCCACCCCCCCCCCCAGTCAAGGAAACCACTGTGAAGACATTTTCAAAAGCAAACTGCACACTTCCCAAGACCAAAGTGGAAAGTTCCAAAGCCCCCTTGCTATAGGATAATGCTATACAATCTGCCAAATCATTTACAAGTGCATTCTATGAGCACCTACAGGGATGTATGGATTGAGACATCCCAAATAAAACCAAGACGCACTCCTCCAAAAACAAGAAACCAATCTAGTGGTCATCGCCCATAAAAAAGCTATACAACAGAAGGAGGAAACGAACACATGATAGAGCAAACTTCACAAAAGGAAAGGCATCACTGATCATTATTAGGAAGACACAATGATCGTTCATAAAATAATCCAAGGCCAGTTTCTAAAGACAAATTGCCAAGGAATGTAAGAATAACAACCACAAAGCCTTTGTTAGCTATACCAAACATTCAGGTGGCAAATTCCAAATATGCTGTCAGCTACTGACAAATGGCAAGAAATACACTGAACCAACTTACATTGCCCACATCCTGGGGGACAGGTTCAGTGCAAACTCCACCACCATCACCCCCAAAAGGGCCTGTGTCCATCCCAGAAGAATGCAGAGCCCCAGACTTCATGGACATGCAGGTAAAGACAGCCCTCTCCAAAGCTAAGAACACAGCATCAATGGGACAGGATGGTGTTCCAGGCTGCGTCTTACACCAGCCCCAAAAGGAACTACACCCTCACCTACATTCACTGTCCAGACTTAACCTTACCACAGGCTATGTACCCAAAGAATGGCATACACCAACAATCATCCAGCTCCACAAAGGGGGTGCCACAACTGAACCTGGAAACCATTGCCCTGTAGGTCTACTCAGCCTGGTCTGCAAAGCTATGGAGCAAATTATCATGGAACCCATAAACAGAGACATTGGGGATCTCCAGACACTGGACTCTACCAAACTTGGCTTTGTTAAAGGCAGATCCTGCCTCCTAAACCTAGTTGACTCATTTGAAACAGGTATCAAGGACATAGATGGAGGTGAAAGTAGTCCACACAGCCCACCTGGACCTCACTAAGGACTTTCAACACCATTCCCCACTCTGTCATCATGGACAAGCTTACCAGCTTGAACATTAACAGCTATGTCACAGGATGGGTGGGCAACTGGCTCACAGATCAAACACACAGGATCAGAGTTGCGGGTGCCATGTCCGACTATAAACCAGTCACAAATGGCATCCCACAGGTCTTGGTCCTGGGACACCACCTGCTCAGTAGATACTGCTCAGAGGTACAGGCAAGCACGGGAGGAGTATGGCTGAACAGGTTTGCAGATGACTGCTAACTGTGGTCCATAATCGACTCTACGTTTGACACAGACATCCTCCAGAAGGGTCTTACAGAGACAGATGCCTGGTGTCAAAACAATGCCCTCAAGCAGAATGCCAAAGAATGCATAGTCATCGCCTTTGGATAAAACAAAGTGCACACAAATTACCACATAGGTGGTAATCCAGTATGTATGCAGAAAGTAATTATGGCCCTGGGGACCCAGGGAGATAGTAAATTCTCCTTTGATGATCACATGGCCAAAGTGTTTAGAAATTCCTTCTGTGTAGCCCACCTAATGTCACCCGATGTAACCTACTTTGTCTAGTCTAATGATGTCACCATCCTACAAATATACCTGTGGAAAGGTGGGTTCACAGTAATGTGTATAGCGTGTCGTGTAGATGTGTACTCCTCTAGTATCATAAAGTAGCTAGGTAGGGGTTTGAATCCTGCACTTGACAACTGTGTGTGATCTCCTTTGAGAGGAGCAACCTTTTTGGAGACTACTAAAACACCTTAAAAGTGGTATACTTATCTTTGTCAAGTCGGATGATGTCACCATCATACAAATATACCTGTGGAAAAAAGAACTCCCAGTAATGTGTATAGTGCGTCATGTTAATGCATACTTCTCTACTGTCATAAAGTAGTTAGGTAGGGTTTGAATCCTGCACTTGACAACTGCTTGTGTGTAATCTCCTTGGAGAGGAGCAACCTTACTGGAGAGTAGTAAAACACCTTAAAAGTGGTGTACTATCTTTGTCAAGTCTGATGATGTCACCATCCTACAAATATACCTGTGGGAAAGAGAACTCTCAGTAATATGTATAGCGTGTCGTGTTAATGCGTACTCCTCTAATATCATAAAGTAGTTAGGTAGGGGTTTGAATCCTGCACTTGACAACTGTTTGTGTGTGATCTCCTTGGAGAGGAGCAAACTTTTTGGAGAGTAGTAAAACACCTTAAAAGTGGTATACTTATCGTTGTCAAGTCTGATGATGTCACCATCCTACAAATATACCTGTGGAAAAAATATCTCCTGGTAATGTGTATAGCATGTCGTGTTAATGCGTACTCCTCTAGTGTCATAAAATAGTGAGATAGGTGTTTGAATCCTGTACTTGACAAGTGTGTGTGATCTCCTTGGAGAGGAGTAACCTTTTTGGAGAGAAGTAAAACACCTTAAAAGCGGTATACTTATCTTTGTCAAGTCTGATGATGTCACCATCCTGCAAATATACCTGTGGAAAGGAAAATTTCCAGTAATGTGTATAGCACGTCGTGTTAATGTGTACTGCTCTATTATCATACAGTAGTTAGGTAGGGGTTTGAATCCTGCACTTGGTGAGTATGTGTGTGTGCTCTATGTGTGTGACACTGTTGGTCAATGTGTTGTGGGTTTTGCTTTTACTACTGTATGATATATCAGTATGACAACAGGATGTGCATTGCACATGTCAGGTAGCTGTGTGGCAAATACATATACGTACATGTGACCTCAATTATTTCATAGGTGGGAACCCTGCTTTCTCCATGAACACATCTGTCATCTTTGCCAGAGTGTGCTGCCACTTTCCAGACCTTAGGTTACATCTGTATGCTTGTGACATGCCCAGCCACTGCAGTGATCTCTGGCCTAGGTCATCCGTGTCACACACACTCATTACGGTTTCTATTGAATAGTTTGAGTGAGGGTTTATGGCTGAGGTATATTTCAGACCTGTTCAAGCATAGCAAAGTCTGTCAATGATGGCTATTCATTATAGGTGTACAACAACCTTTGTGGATATGCATGCAGACCCCTTGTTGCTTATGTGATCCACTGAGGGATTTCAAAATACCTTTGGAAATGTGATTACCAAAGGAGAGATGATGTAACACTTGGCTGCATGTACACATCGGTACCTGTTCAACATGTTGGTGGCTACTACCTATGTGGTACTGTGGGGATACTATGTTTTGTAAAGGTGGATGACTATGATTTAGTTGGCTTATAGCTTTACAGCATGGGTTTGACAACAGGTATCTGTCTGTATGATAACCTTGTGGAGGATGTGTGTGTCATCTGGTGAATGCATTATAGGCCACAGTATGCATTTCCAGATGTGGATTGACATATCCCTACTGTGATTGCTTGTACCTAAGAGAGCTATATGCCAAACAGGAGTGGTCTCAGGAATGGGTGCAGGTGAATACCACTGGTTACTGGCATAGTATAGTACCTGAAGGATCCAAATGTTACTGTGTGTTCTACATTTGTGTGTCAGTTGTCAAGACATCATCTAACGATTATTTATGGTCAGGCTGTTGAGGTTATGTATACTACCAGAATGCAAAACAATGACAGATATTAACAGTACCACCCACAGCACAGTATCAAACCATGTCATACACACATGTGTACTCAGGTTCCACAATGTGTGTAGTACAATGCATACTGGCCACCAATAGAAACTATGGAGTGTTACTGTGTAATACAGGGCATGTCACCCTGCCCGTGTGCCCACTATGCACGTACATGCAGACAGTGCACCTCCACCATGTTCACAAATGTACATCTGCAAATCTGTGCTACACACATCCCACACGTACTGTCCACTCTCCAACACATGCTGCCAATACTACACACATCAGCCAAGTGGCACGTGGGCGGACAATACACTATTGGAACTAACACTGGTGTAAATAATGCTACATTGACAATCATAGCTTTAATGCATCATGCCTGCTCAGCTACACCTTCAAGGATATCATTACACTTTACTGCTGACAACATGCTAACATATAAACATATATAACATATATAACATGCTATACTGCTATAAAGTCACCCTGTGCATCAGCACCATGGTAGCCTGTTCCTGCATCAATGTTACAGATGACAGGAGGTGGCACAGGTTTCATCATATGCACACGGTGTGTTGTTGGTTTGCCAGAGGCCTACATTGAGCCATACAATCGACATGTGTGTGTGTGTGTGTGTGTGTGTGTGTGTGTGTGTGTGTGTGTGTGTGTGTGTGTGTGTGTGAGGGCCAAGAGTACTGCTATGGGCCAATGTTGATGTAATGTGTGCGGGTATGTGTTAGCCCTAGGTGTCTGGTTTATGTGTGTGTGTGTCTGCATGGAGACACTTCCACCATGTGGCTGTCATATATGGGATTTGTCGGACAGCCACAGACTGTACCTGGCAGACTTTACAGATCACCGTCACTGGCCACGGATATGGTACCTGTGCCTGGCAGGTGTGGTACTGACAGTATCAGGTACTAAGCCAGACTGGGTACTATCTTCAGAGGTGGATAGATGTACACTGGACCTAGGTCCCTGCTGGGACTGTCCAGAGCCACGTGCATGTGGTCTTCTAGGATGGTCTATGGACAGCCCACCCCCAACATTGCTGGGGTTGGTACTGGCACTACGGGAGCAGCTGTGACTTGATGGATGTCAGCGGTGACTGCCAGCTGCTGATGTTGCTGGCATACATCCACGTCGACATCTCAACTGTCCTGCACTGTCCTGACACATGGACATGACATTGCAGAGGACATCTAATGTCTCACCCCAATGTCTATCAGTGACCTCAGTGTAATTAAGGATGGCACCTGCTAGGTCACGGATACTGTCAATTACAGCGGTGTTATGTGCCCTATGTGCCTTTAGTCCCTGTCTGGTGTCCCGTTCCATATGTGCCTGTGCCTCCATGACAGCCTGGAACATGCGTGAGGTTGTAAGATCTGTGGCACATCTGCCAGGGGCATGATGAGTAGCAGTGCTCCAACGTGAACCCCTGGACATCTGCCTATGTGGTACCATTCCAGACATCTGGGTATGGCTGCTGTGTCAGGATACATGTGCCATAGATACCATACTGTCCCGGCCAATGCCAACTGTACATTGTCCCTCATCCAAGGGCATTGGTGATGGATGTATTGGCAGTATGACTGTGTGCATGGATGGGGTGGACACTTGTGTGCTGTCAATTGGTGGCCCAATGACAGACCCTGGCAAACATGCCTGTGGCTCAAATGACCTATCCTCATTATCACTATTTGGCTCAGTGACATCAAGTTCCCTGCTGCAGTGAACCAGCCCAACTTCAGCATCTGTGAGAGGAAGACAGGAAACACACTTTAGGACCTGTACATGATGTCGGAACACATGCACACATGCACACATGAACACATGCACACATGAACACATGAACACATGCACAAATGAACACATGCACACATTAACACATGCACACATGCACACATGAACACATGCACACATGCACACAAATACACTCCTCACTAAAGCAGACACACACACACACACACACACACACACACACACACACACACACACACACACACCACCAGCAATCCAGAACATACTCAATAGCAGTTGATGGTGGGGTACAGTATCACAAGCCAAACAGTCATATCACACGTGTCAGCATGCAGGATGTGTGTTGCTCAACAGCATGCAGTGCGAGTGTAGACAGCCCTTGCTAATAACAGTATACATGGCTTTGATGCATGTGTGTTGTTGTTCAGTGACTGGCCTCACCCTGGAACACAATGTGTACATGGACACAACATTGCTGTGCAAGTATTAAAAGCTCTGCAATGTCCTGTGCACCATCACTCACAGGTATACATACCATGGCTGGATGTGTATCTGTGTGTCACATAGATATCCATTTCTGATTAGAGCATCTGTGTCTTTAACAGATAATTGTGGACACAGATTTAGCACATACATGCTATGTATACACACAGGATGAGTGGTGCATGTATACCTGATGGAATACCATTGCTCAACATAGCCATTGTACAGTGGTTATGGTGAGTGTAGGACATATTGTGGACATGCCAGTGCCAGCCATGACATGGCATGCTACAACACAACTGCAACATTAAACATCACACATACCCAATGTGTGTCATGTGACCTATACACTCAATAGCATTACAAGACATATATGTGTCACTTTGTACAAATGGTGATTGCTATGCATATTGTGTATAGGTGCATATGTTTGCACACACACAACATTGAGGTGCATAGCAATGAATGCTATATGTAGTACTGTGGTTACTGTAACTGGATGGGGTGTAGTACCATGAGCCATCATCATGCAGCATCATGTGGTCACTCAAGGCTACTAATGTGTGCCATGCCAGCACCTAGCATGCTGTACCTGAACTGCAGTACCATGGCTACATTCACCATTTCACAGCCAGTTGTTACATGGGTTTATAAGGTGCCCAATAGGGAGCATTGCCTAACATGAATGTGTTATGTGTTGAGGAGTGTCACACAGCCCCATAATAGGCCTCTACCCCTCAGGTATATTATGTGTGCTGTATGGATGACATTTGGGATACTGGAGTGTGACCTTACAGCAGGTGTCTGAATATGCCATGTGTAGCATATTAACGTGTACTGCGTATGACAAAGTTGTGTATGTTGTGTGCATGTGTATCGACTCTGCCTATCCAATGTCCACTACAGTGTTGCCACAATTGTGTGGGATGCTCTGTGTATTGCATGTGTTTGAGGCAGCTACTCACATTACTGAGATGTGCATAGTCTCACAGCAAACATGCACAGCATGCATTATGCGTAGGTGTGTTATGTGTACATGGCCTACACCTCACCTATGACATGCACATTTAATTTGCAATATTAAATGTAGAACACACTCACCAGCATGGGTCTGCTGCCTTGCTGTCACACCAGAGGGACCTACAAGGATAAGACACAGTTTGTCAGTGGCAACAACTGTGGCATTGTTACTGTGGGTTTGCAATCTTACAGTAGTACAATGGTTGACAGTCACAGGCCTACAGATTATGTTCCAAATTATCGGTATTGCACAACACCAGGCTCCACATCTTCTAACTACACAGTACACATCTCACATATGCATGATCTACCAATAGAGGTAACAGTAGTCTACAGATATGCCATGTTACCTGCAAGGTCCATGTCAACTCACTGGGTGGCTTCGGCCTCCATGATAATACATGTTTGCTGTAGTTGTTGTTGGCCAGGAGCCACCAGGCTCAGGAGCAGCTCCTCCACTCTGGTGAGGGGGGGATGGATGGCTACCCCACCACCTGTGGCAAGCTGTTGTCTAGGGACATCAGATGCACGCTGCCGGACATGTCTAAGCAAATCACTGCAGTGATGGCGTACCTGCTCATAGGTCCGGTTATGCATGCCTATGTCATTTACCCTACGGACATCATCTTGCCACAGTGCAGTCCGGTCATGCTGGTCCTGGCTGGTTCTTGAGAACAGCAGGGTGTAGTGCTGAACCAGGCTGTTTGTTATTTGTTCATCCTCTGCTAGGCTATAGGTAGGGTTGCGATGGTAAGCCATGACCCTGGAAGACAATGAAACAATATGTGTGAGCAAGTCATGTGGCACACTTAACATTCTAAAGTACAAATATCACTGAACTGACATATATAGCAACCTATTGGCTGTCAGAGGATACATACTTTCAATACCACATATCAGTGCTCAACCCACAACTGCCTGACAGCGCCTGGCATGCTCTATGTATCAAACCATGTTCTGCACAGCAACAAAGAGAAACCAGTATGTAAGACTATACAACAGTAAATGGCACACTGTATGCGACACAATGCACCACCTAGCCACAGGAGATATATATCAAGCTAATGCATAAAGAAATATGTCATCCATTGCAATGATTGTAAAGTCCAGTTACAGTATTACCAGTATACCACACTAGTTGTTGATGGCAAACCCCTGCCTAACATATGTGCACATCCGTTAATATAGGTGGCATACTGCTGTACTAGACTATACATGTTGCTAGATACGCACTTATATCCTGTAACACACATATGACTGAGGGCATGTTACAGGCATACCCACACACACATCAGACATACATACAAGACACAAAGGTATGGCAACCCAGATGAGCTTTACCTGTGTACCATACAGTACTGTGTGTCAGTACTTACAAAACCTTATGCCTGAGGTATGTAATCTGTGAGGACTACAGGGAACACACAAAACAGTGGTTCCAAGCAATGTGGACATACACCTACAGTTCATACGGGATTTGGATTCACCAGCAGTACCAATCAATAAGCATACATGTACTGCTTTAGCCTACACACCCCAGTCAACACAAAGGGACTTCGTCAGACCGTATGCCATATGGATTTTTCTGCCTAGCAATAGCATACACATATTTTGCTGGGATCAGAGCTAGGACACAAAATACCATGACAGAAACAGTTTCCCACTAAGCTATCACACATATACAGAGCTTTGACACATTCACCAACACATTCACCATCACACTCAGCCATCCTCACATAGCAATTATTGCAACAAGTACATGTGGGTGTGTATCAGTTCATAGGTAGGTAATAGGCTATTGGCCCTAGGGCCTATAGAAGCCTAGCCATACGCTACCCTGGCCTTTGACACACATGTAATTTAATTTCACATGCCCCTGTCAAGCAGAGCCACAGAGGTGATTCCTGGGGTGTATTTCCTATCTTCCATCCAATCATCAGGATTATTCATGATGACTGCTAATGAGCAGCTTTGTTTGCTATTGACAGGTGGTTTGTTCCAGAGTATGGGATGTCTCTGAGATAGGAATCTATCCCTCCAGCATGTTCTGTTTATTGAGGTGACAAGGTTTAGGTCCCTAGAGCGTGTAGCTCATAGGGATTGTGATCTGTTTACGTGGAGCATATCTAACAGCTCTGGGTTTGACATAGGTTTGTATGTTAGACAGAGGTCACCTCTGGGTAGGCGGTATGCGACGCAGTTTAGCTGTGGTTTTGTGGGATGGTCTGCATAGGGCATCTGTTTGAGGCCGGTATTACTCTTTGTGTGGTATGTCTGTGGCCTTTCCAGTTGCTGTAGATGTCTTGTGAGGCACATACCAAATGGGGCATTGTACTATGTAATGGGTTTTATGAGTGATGAGTAGAGGGGAACACTGACCTATATTTCCCTGGATGACACACCTTATGTGATGAGGTGTGCCACGTAGACAGATTACATGACTAGTGGGGCACTGTGATTATCACAGGGGAGACTACTCTCCACCTGTGTCCCATGGTCTCTTATCACACTTTCGGTGTTAAGTAGACTACCACCTATGTGGTAGTTCATGGGTACAGAGTTTTTGCCAGAAGGGATGCCAATTCAGTTTCAACATTGAGCTTGAGTCCATGGCTTTGTCACCAGGCATCTATCGTAGTAAATATGACCCTGTCTCTGTCTCTCTCTCTCTCTCTCCATATATATATATATATATATATATATATATATATATATATATATATATATATACACACAGACACACACACATACATATAAACATCCATTGGTGTACATATAGATATACATATAGGCACATATACAGTCCACCTTTCATGGTGGGAATATCAATTATGTGAAGGTTGTGAGGTATACAGTTATGTAATAATATTGCACAGTCTTGTGCGGAATGCATTGAAGGTGTTCTCAGCCCATGTAGCTTTAGCAGGCCTCACTGGCTGCAACACTGCAAACATGACAAATCATACCCACAGCATTTAACCACCACATGTCATATACCAGCACTGTATGCTGTCTTGTTTGCCACACACTACAACCTACATAGAAATATGCACATAACAACCTTCACCAACATATATATGTCCACCCTTCACAAACAGTTGCAGTATGTCCCTTGCTCTATGCACATGTACAGATGCTAATATATCTGACACAGAAAGATCTCTCCATATGTATGTGCCATACACACACAAGGTCCACACTGTTGTAAGTCCGTGGACCTCACGGCTGACCTGTTGGGCCTTGCTGCAACATGAACAGGTGTCACATGTGAGCACACAGTAATATTAGAGGGTGTATATATAGCTGCAAATGCTAGATTAGCATACTAGCCTGGTACAACAGTTGCCAGTGCTAAGCTACATGTTAATATGACTATCATGCTTTTGTTACTCTGTCACATCCATGTTTATATAGCTGTATGTGCTACTCCCCCAAACAGCCATTGTACACACTACTGTACAGAACACAGTTAACATGGATCAGATGTTTCACATTTAATGCTGAGCTACATATGTCACAGTTATATCCCACTGCACACAGCTACACACTGATTTGTCCATGGCAGTAGTTATGCAGGGCATCTGTGCATAGATACGTACTGCTGCCACATATGGTTGATTCAAAGTATGTAGAGTACTCTTCAAAAACATCTACTACATGCCAGTAAATACATATCTGTTACATACCTTTCCTTTGTATGTGTTTGTATTTTTCAGTTCCATGTGTCTTTTTTTTTTTTTTTTTTCTGTTGCTGTTGATGTTGATGTAGATGTCGGTGTCTGTCTGTCTATCTGTCTCTGTCTCTCTGTCTCTCTCTGTAACAGCAATGGAATGATTGCATGTGTGGACAGTAAGTACAGCCTGCTTTTATAAGTATCTGCACATGTGCATGTGATGGCCTCTGCACAAATTGGTGGCCACCATTTGGTAATTGCATGCAGCCTACTGTGTGGTGATTGCAGTACTCACTGTCATAGCAACCCAATGCTATAAATTGCTAAGTCAGATAGGCGTAGCCCTCTCAGCTTTCCAAAGTGGGGCCCATGCTTGTTTGCTGTGGACACTGTTGTGTAAGTCAGAAGGTTGATATACTTCTTATATCTGAAGCTAGGGGTGTAGCCAGTGATTTGAATGTTGTACTCAGACCTGAATGTTGCCACTTCCAGTACACAGTTGTCAGTGTAGAATTGTACTCACCCCTACAAATGCTAACACAAGATACATGGGAGTATGTAGTTTCTTTTCTACTTATACAATTAGCTGCCATACATAAGTAGTTATTGAGATGTATTCATTTGGCACACAAACTGTTTGTGAACTGCTATACTGTGAATATTAATGTACTCACTTCTGCATAGTTTCTGCTTTTTTATTGTTGACATTAGCACAGGATGCTCAAGAAAACTGGACACTTCCAGTACTGAGTATGCCTACGTACATCCTTGGTGGACTCTGAACACACAGGTATTTTGTACATTTGGGTGGGGATTGTCCTGCTATGATACTGTGTGGGGGTTGTAAAGTGCTGCTGTACATTACTTACTGGTAGAATGGCTGGTTCTGTTATCACAGTCATGTAATGCAATTCCACAACAACTGCTGGTAAAGTTCCACAGAACAGGTTTTGTGTTATGGCATTCCTATATTTCCTTTACATTCACTCATTCTGATGCATGATATATCTATTTCAGCAACAACCTGCTGTATATCTACTGCGGCTTAGTGGTACTTCATGCAGTCTAGTGTGTCCAAGGTCCGGGGTTTGAGACTGTTAGAGGTGTTTTATTTTGCTGCTGAGCAGAACAAGGGCCCTCACATGCAGGGTGACTAAGGCACTTTTAAGCAGTTGTAAGCGGGTTTGCGTGGGTCTGCACAAAGCTTAGCAATACTTAGCTAAGCGCACACAAGCGCACACTTGTCCAAACCCGCTAACTACTGCTTAAAAGTGCTTACTCCCACTAGCCCCTGCGCTCATTTCTTTCAAAGAAAAGAAAATGGGGAGATAGGAAAGTGGTAAAATAGGGGCACAAAGAGGGAAAGACAGTGGGGAAAACAGCTCGGGATGTGCAGGTGCTAGAAATTTGGAGGGAAATATGAAACCTTCCACTCCTGAGAGAGGGGTGAGGACAACAAAGTATGTTGTACTGCCAATTAAATATCAGTTTATGTGTCCAGCGGACATGTGTGCAAAATGGGCAGCTATGTATGGGATGTAATTGTTTTTTGGGAGCAGATTGCCCCTTTTTTTTTTTTTTTTTTCAGGTGAGAGTGGAATGTGGGGTAGGGGAAGTGGGTATAACTGGGGAGGTAGGTTGGGGAGGTAAACAGACAAGACAAACAAGATGCATACAGGGGCAGAATATGACACATGTGGTGGGTGAACACCGTTGACGGGGAAGGATGTTTGGAAATCGCAAGCCCATGAGCCCACAGATGGCAACAGTGGAACTGAGATCCCCACCCATGGGCAGTCACCACTGCACCTTCACAGCCCAGAGGGTGGCTGTGCTGGGGGCTGCATTGGAGGGGCAGTCTCACCAGTGAGTCGCGCCACAAGTGCCTCAAGCTGGCGTAGAGGATCAGCGACTGAACGCTCGATCTCCCTACGCACCACAGCCCGGACCGTTCGGAGGGTGATAGGTGGCCCTCCTCCAGCCATGCTTGCACAGGGGGGATGAGCCCCATCGCCTGCAGTACTTCCACCAAAAGGTGGCACAGGGCCAACGGAGGAGGAGGTCCCGGGCTGGGCACCGGACCTGCTGGTGCCAGGTGCCATTGCCAGCTGAGGTGGGACAGGTGGGTCCGCTGGGACCGGCCTTCCCATACGTTCTATGTTTAGGAGGATTTCATGACAATATGGGTTGTTAACAGCCAACAGCATTCCAAATTAGCTGTAACAGCATGCAGTAGTATTCCCATTAACCCAACACACCAGAGTTCCAACAGTTGAACAGCAAGCATAACACATGCATATATAGGACAACAGTGGCCATTCCAACAGCATGCATGATTGATTGGTGTCAACAGGCCACCAAGACTGTGGTATTTGAACAGGGCACATGCATCAAAGTAAATGCAGATATTTATGAACCAATAGGACATATGTCCCAACAAATGTTTTGAGATTAGACATACCCATTGACATGTGGAATTGCATTGTTTATGGACATACAGTAGGGTGTAAAAAGATGCCTCCATTAACAACTTATATGTACTTATAGTTTACACTACATTCCTATTGACTGCAGGTATATATCCCTTACATGTATTATTACACTAGGCAATGTCCGTTAAATTGTGAAATGGGTTTTTCTAGTTCTTTATATACCTGACCTCTATCTGACATACAGACTGTCCAGGATGCAGATGTTACTGCTACATATTTATATATTTTATTTATATTTATATATCTACATATCTGGATATGTTCAGGTGACATTATCAATTATATTTTAACAGCCCCCTACATTTCTAGCAGCACACTGGTATTTCTGGGGAACACAATAACAAGCTATTCATGTGCCAGATTAACCTATACATGCCAGCCATTAACCAACAGTTGAGAACTGTATATATGCTTAACAGCTACTGGCACTCCCTTCATCCACTTTATATGGGCCTACCCAAGGGTGGGTTGACAGCACTTAATACAACAGTAATATTTCTATAACACAAGAGTACAACAACATATCGAAGAAAGTGACACAGACACACTCCAGGAATTATACATTTATTAATTACATTACACATTTTTCTAGAGGCTCTCTCATTTATTTGATATTACAGTGCATGCAGAAGACTTATTCAAGATGTATTATACCTTTATTAATGGGTTACAACACTCTTTTTCATGCTCTCTCACTTATTTTATGTAACAATACATGCAGAATAATTACTAACCTGCCTGGTGGCACAGCCTTAGCAGCCTATCTGCATAGGCTTGCTGATTCGCAGCATGGACACCTGCAGCTGTGAAGTAAATGAAGTGATATTGAGACATATACCTATCCATAATATAGACTACAATAGCAATTCTTATATACTTCATTCCATGACTACCTACTCAGTAGTGGGGCATTTTCCATCCCACGGGCCTCCTGTATCCACTGGTTCAGTCAGTCCTCCTTCCGTCTCTTCAGGTCTGAGTAGTGGTGTCTGTCCTGCTCACCAGTCCGTGGGACGCCTGTGGCACTGGTGAGATCATGTGCTAGAGATGGTTCCAGGCTTCTGCTTTGTATTCAGTGCCCTGGAACTGGCCCTGCAGGAGTCTGTCATCATGATTATGGACGAGGAGCCAAACCATCACTTTTGACTCCTCAATGCCCCACCACTGCGCTCAAAAGCAAGGGCCCTCTCCAACACCAGCCATGCTGCCTGCAGATGGGAGCTACAACCAGTTATGGCAAGTATTCTCACCTATGGGGCTTAAATATGCCTCATTTCCCGCACTTATTTGTGATTGGCCGGTTTTGGAAATCTCAGCTGAAAGCACACCTGCTTAGCACTGGGTAAACTTTCATTAATATGTATGTGTGTGTTGAAAGTGCATGCATATCAAAATCTGTCATGGCTTAGTGGTTCAGTACTGTGATTATGGTGCACAGTATCCCAGGTTTGAGGCCTGTTATTGCTTTTTATTTTACTACTGGTCAGACCGGCTAGGAGGTGTGGCTGTGTTTAGCCGACTTTGCTCAACTTTGCCCAACGTTGCTCTACATTGCTCTATGGTGCTTTACATTGCCCGATGTTGCCCGACGTTGCGCTAGTTATCACGGTGCGCAGCAACGCACAAACATGTTTTGTTTTCGCTAGTTGGCGCACTGCGCAGCTCCGTGCAAAGCCATTGTGCTAGTTAAAGCAGTGCTAAGCTATGAGCAATTATACTTAAATGTGCTTAATACTGGTAAACTTTGCTTAGCAGTGCTTCACATTGCTTAAGATACGTTACTTATGCATTCATCAGTATGCATAACCATTTCACCTTTATATATATATATATATATATATATATATATATATATATATATATATAAAATATCGTTCACTACTACATAGGCCATTTCAATGCTTTCTACTAAAATTTAAAAGATAAATGTCAGGAATTATTTTTCTATACAGATTTCCTACAGAAAATAGAAAGGGGAGTGATAGGACTTGAACTGGGAATGCCTCTTCTTTGTGCGAAGGCTCTACCACTACACTATTGCTATTTGGCTTAAAGGAAAACTCCGGGCTAGAACTAAAAAAATATGTTTTTTTTCAGTCTATCTTTGTTTCCAGACCTATTTTAACACCTACAATTGACTCTAAGTGCTTTATTTGTAATTTTAGCCTGTTTACCACAACATGGCTACCGATGGGGCTTGCTACATCAACGTGATCTACTTCTCCTTCAAGCCTTTCTCTTTCCCATAAAGCATTTCAAGTCTCCTTTTTGTGACTCATGAAAGACATAAGGAAGTAACTGTGAATTCCCATGCCATTGACATATAATGGGAAATCTGTGACTCACTGTCAGTTTGTATTCCTTCGGTGTTAGGCCTGCTTCTTTTCTGTTGCTAATCACCCTCATTTATGTTTAGATCAGAGCTTGCTTTACAGTATAATTTGAAGTTATCTAGCAGCAGAAAGAGTTGTAGCTAAATTGGATGCCTTTGTTCTAAGTGTTCTTTTGTAGTCCTGCATGAATTGACAGTCCCCTCCTCCCACACTACTGCAGAGGTGAGAAAACTTTCACTGCAACTGACAGCTCAGAATAGAAAGGAAGAGAGTGCCATTTCAAATGTCTTCCCCTCTACTCGCAGAATCATTTGTTAGGCAGCAGCAGAAAGATTTATGTAAACAATTTCAAATTAAATTTCGTAAAACAGTTGAGGATAACTTTTGATTATTTCATTGTGTACACTATTGTTTTTCCTCCTTATTTCTACAAGACATTATTATGTTAACTTATGTTTGTTTTACAATCTCTTTGAGGAACATTAGCCTAGTGTTTTTTGTATTTTACATGACATTTTCGTCATCTCCACACATTTTGAAGGACTGTAAAACAGTATATAGCAAACCTGTGTCTATGATGCTGGCACAGTAAAATTATGTACTGAAAACTCACTGTTTTCTATACTCCATGCAGTGATTTTTTTTTGGGGGGCTACTAATTATTTTGTGCATGTATGTATCACTTGCATAATGCATATAACTGAAGCATTTGGAAGTTTAATATGATCTTCTCTAATTCAGCTGAAGCTATTTAGCAATAGTTTTGTCTTTTATCCATATTAGTAAGTTTACTTTGAGGTCCTCCCTGCCTTTCTTTGTGCATATTTCAAATCTTACTGCTCCACTGGTCATATATCGAGCTATTAATTGGCAGTAGACACTAGTCAGCCAAACATAGTTATTCATATTTTTCACATTACTAATTTGACTTAGGTCTTTTTAAAACAACAAAAGAGACGTGCAGTTCGCAGAAAACACCACGTAAGAGGGTTTACACCCTTCACTCAAATAAGGATTGCAACATTCAATTTGCAGTTGTACTAACTAAACTTGTCAAGTCAGGCAGTAAGCACACCGGAGTAATACTACTGTCAGTGTCATGAGTACATAATGACAATTTTGACTCCATAATTTTCCTGTCTACGTTATTACAAGTCACTGTACCAGGCAGTGCTGTGTGCCCTTTTGGCAATATTGCACATCTTACTCCAAGTTCTCCTAAATATTGCCACCTGAGATCCAAAAGCACGTCATAGCGCCCTCCCCTTTGTGTAAATGTGTGTAGGCCCTACAAATTACATAAGGATACATAAAATACATGTATCACATCACACAAACCCCTTTGCCATCAAATTGGTGACTGCTGCATAATGTTACAGTGTCTCACACTGTGCATCAGACATTAGTACATGTTCACACAAGTTACAGTGTGTCAAGGGTACCAGCCATCATCATCTGCACAAGTGACAGGGAGCACACTGTACAAAGGCTTGGACTATAAACGCTGTTAGGAGGGCATAACTGCAACAAAGGATTTTGAACATTGTGATTCCTGTGCCATGTCACCACCCACTTGCTACTCAGGCTCATGTCTAACGATGAATGCCTTCTCAGTGACTGTGCAAGAGTGTCTATGGAAACTGGTTCCTGCTAGTTACATAAGCTCAATTTTTTTTTGGTTTACAGTACATACTTCAAACATACAACGGCTTTGCTTAGTATGATTTTTGCCTTTATCCCTGTGCATGGCCTAATCAAATTCAGTGCCCTGCTGCAACTAACAGACTATCTGTAATACCAAGGTCTCACAAATAAAAATAATGATGCAATTACATACATGAAATAGTCCTGAACACACAAAGCCATGCTCGACCAGCAATATACTTATCCTACGCGTGTGCCTCCATTCAGTGTGCCAAAATAAGGATACAAGCTAAATGCCAAAAAAATGCATAGTCATCCCCTTTGGGAAAAAACAAAGTACCCACAAACTACCACATAGGTGGTAGCCCCCTAAATACAGAAAATGTAATAAAGGATCTGGGGATCCAAGTAGATAATAACCTCTCCTTTGATAATCACATTACCAAAGTGGTTAGAAAATCTTTCTATGTGGCCTACCTAATCACAAAAGGGTTTGCATCCAGATTGAAAGAGGTCTTTGGGCCCCTCTATGCATCACTCATCAGACCCATCATAGAGTACAATGCCCCATTTGGTATGTACCTTACAAGACACCTGCAACAACTGGAAAGACCACAGAAGTACCTCACCAAGAGGATCACTGGCCTCAAGCAGATGCCCTTTGCAGCTCAACTGAAGAAACTCCAGCTGTACTCAGTTGCATACTGCCTTCTCAGAGGTGATCTCTGCCTGACATACAAGGCCATGTCCAAACCAGAATTGATGGACATGCTCCACCTAAAGAAAACTATATCCCCTCAAGCCACATGCTCCAGGGATGTAAACCTCACCACAACAATAAATAGGACGTGTAAGCCTGACTAGCTTGGTCTGCAAAGCTATGGAAAGGATCATCATGGACCTCATAAATAAAGATATTGGGGACCTACAGACACAGGATCCTACCCAGTTCGGCTTTGTTAAGGGCAGATCCTGCCTCTTAAACCTGGTCGATTTCTTTGAAACAGTCACCAAGGCCATTGATGAGGGGAAGGTGGTCCACACAGCCTACCTGGACCTCGCAAAAGCCTTCGGTACAATACCCCACTCGGGCATTATAGATAAGCTCACCAGCTTAAATATAAACCCCTATGTCACTAGATGGGTTGCAAACTGGCTCAAGGACAGAACCCACATGGTTAGAATTGCTGGAGCCAAGTCAGACTCCAAACCAGTTACAAGTGGCATCCCACAAGGCACAGTCCTGGGACCTCTCTCGTTCGGTATATATTTCTTGGAGGTACAGGCCAACATGGAAGGACTGTGGCTGATCAAGTTCGCAGATGACTGCAAACTGGGCGCCATAATCGACTCTCCAGCTGACACAAGCATCCTCCAAAAGGGCCTCATAGAAACAGACAACTGGTGCCAGAGCCATGGCCTTCAAGCTAAATGCCAAAAAGTGTATAGTCATCCCCTTTGGCAAAAACAAAGTGCCCACAAATTACCACATAGGTGGCAATCCATTAAGTACGGAAGAAGTAATTAGGGACCTGGGGACCCAAGTTGATAGCAATCTCTCATTTGACAACCACGTGGCCAAAGTGGTTAGAAAAACATTTTATATAGCCCACCTAATCATGAAGGGATTCACATCTAGATCAGGGGAGGTCATTGTGCCTCTTTACTCATCCCTCATCAGGCCCATAATTGAGTACAATGCCCCTTTTGGGAGGTACCTTACCAGACAACTGCAGCAACTGGAAAGACCCCAAAAGTACCTCACCAAGAGGATCAAAGGGCTCAAACAGATACCATATGCTGCCCGGTTAAAGAAACTCCAGCTCTACTCAGTGGCATACCGCCTGCTCAGAGGCGATCTGTGCCTGATGTAGAAAGCCATATCCAACCCAGAATTAATGGACATGCTGCACCTCAGAAAATCCAAATCCCATCGAGCTACGCGCTCGAGAGACTTGAACGTCAGCACTTAAATAAATAGGGCATGCTGGAGGGACAGATTCATAACCCAGAGGCTCCCTTCACTCTGGAATAAAATCCCAGTCCAGGTTAGGCAGAGTCCCTCATTGACTCTCTTCAAGAGAGAATCTTGATGAATGGATGGGAGATTGTAGGTTTACCCCGGGTATCACTTCTGTGTCACTGTTAGACAGAGGCACAGTATACTAATCTCGAAAAAGGGCATAGCAAAATTAATTTAAAATGGGTGGTGAAAGCCAAACACACACTGGCTAGGTTTATAAATGCCCTAGGGCAGATAGCCTAGTATGAAGTTATGAACCTATGAACATCCAGATCTTAAATTCATCAGCTCCACAAATAGGCAATGAAGAAATAATATATACTATCTCAAAATAAACTAAAACAAAACCATCAACATAATTGGATGCTACTTCCCACCTGACCAAAACATCACTCCACTAGAAAAACTCCCCAGCTGGCCTACCCACCATCTCCCACAAGAAACTATAATTTTAGGCAATTTCAATATTGACTGGCAATCCTGTTCTGGCAACTAGCCAACCCATCACTTTAGCCTTCATGGCTTCACCCAACTAGTCCAGTCACCAACCAGGATAAATAAAAACTCCAACAAGCACATTAACCTGGACTGGGTATTAGTCAGTAAGAGCCCCCAGTCATATATAACAGGCAGCTTATCAGATAGCCTCAGTGATCACTCCACAACATTCCTACTCAAAAAATAACTCTAACCTGTTGAACTTGTTTAACTTGCTTACTTGTCGCCTCACAGTAAGACGTCGTCCTGTTTGATTCTCAGCTAAAGCGTCTTCTGTGTGGAGACATGCATGAATGGGCATACCTTCATTGAAGGTTGTGCGTCAGGGCTGGCAACTCGGCACATAAAAATCTACTGCCAATCATTAGTGGACCAGAGTTCCGCTTTGGCGACTCCTAACTGGGAAAAGCCGAAAGACACAACAACAACTTATGTAATCTCTGTAAATAGTCTGTATTATGTAATGCTGGTATTATGTAATGCTGTATCTGCTTACCCTTGGAGCTTTTCTCCCCGGGCCTCTGCTGAAAATGGACATGCATCCAGTCAGACTATCCCGGTCAACAAATGTAAAATAAAAATAAATAAAAAAGTATTTTTGTGTACAACTCTGTGGCTAAATATTGAAAGATATAACACACAACATGCACACGCAGACACACGCGCACACACACACACGCACACACACACACACACACACACAGTTTTGTTAACACATATGCAGCTATTTACCACATTGGAGGAGTGGGTCACTTTTTTCCTATTTTAAGGCTTTTTACAGAACATAATCATGTTTATTACGGTCCTTTGCAAAAACTGTTTACAAATATACAAATTAGTACACTCAGAAAACAAATAAAATGAGAAGACATACACACACACACACACACACACACACACACACACACACACACACTCAAAAATAATAATTATAATCACCATAAAGAATGTCATAAATGAAGATCCCTAACATGCCTGTTCCCCAACCCTAAAGCCCCAGTTGCTCCTTATACCTGCATTCCACTTCCCCTCCCATTCACTTTCTAGGCACTTTATGTTATCATCCCTGTTTTTATAGACTGTTAACTTGCTAAGGATTGCATAGGTTCATAGGTCAGTAGTAGGACTAACTGCCCTTGTGGGCAATTAAGTCTAACCAATTTTCCCATTTGAGAATCAAACCTTGCACCTTTTGTTTGTAAAGCAAACACATTAACCATTACGCCAACCCTCAATCCCCGAAGTAAAAAAAAAGTTGCAATGTCAGCCTTAAATTCATCCAAGTTGCTACTGCTGTCTCTCCAAGTTCACATTTTCATATTTTCTTAAAGTCCCTTCCAGCTACCTGCACACTGGTGAGGCAGTGTTGTCTGCACTACACCTCTCTGCTTCCACTAATGTCTAACTGCACTACAGCTTTGACTTGTGTAAGTTCCTCCATCTCCCTTATGCATCATGGGAATCCATCATGTAGTCTCATAATTTGATTGCTTTCCCTTTTATGACTTCCATAGGTGTTTGCAGTACCCTACAGAGTGGGGCAATGACATCTGCACTTCTGGAGTTGACACCTGACAAGGCTTCCCAGGACTCTGCTACCTTTGCTAATGTCCTCACATAGTCCACAGTATAATTCAGCCAGGGCAATAACAACACTCACATCTTTTCCTTTTATCCTTCTAACATTTAAGTTATTGCCTCATGCTGACACCAAAGTGCATATGTCTGCACCTTTCCTATAATTAACCCCAAATTCCATTTACGTTTCTATCTTGCAGTTTACATTAGAATATGACGGGGCTGGAGGTGACATCGATATGCACTCATTTCAACTGAATCCTGGTGCCAATAAACACCAGTCAGCTTTCATTCTCAGTCAAAAAGGGACTGTCTAACATAAAAATGTTGAGAGTTACAAGTCAATGCAGTAGGTCACATTGTATCAAAATAAATAAATAATGGCTTCTCACTTCACAGCACCCATTCAACTGTTACACTAATTCAGTTCCGATTTTAACTGAACAATAACTGCCACCTATTACCACCAGGGTAATCCTATGGGCTAGGCTTGTAAAGACTCCACGGCCATTAGCCTAGTGCACACCTATGAACCTTCTGCTCCTATCAGCTAATCAAATTCCCTATCCAGCCCACTACTTCAGGATTGTGCCAAGAGGCTGAATGTTGCACAAATTAAGTTCCTAACTGCCAGACCTGATCAACTTCTGAACCCTAGACCACCAGTGATAAAGCTTTGCTATATTTTACTAGTCACACATATTGTGACCTATGTGCCTTGGTATTGGGTTTTCCTATCTGACAAAAGGGTGAACACTAAATTATAATGATTAAGCAAATCAATTAACCATAAGGATTAAGTGAGAAATAGGAATTCTTCCAAGAAATCAAAAGCAGCATGGTCTGTAAACATAAAGATGTCTACCCTCCACCTCTGCAAGAGTGGCTGTTGTGCTGCCATGGAGTCAGATAAGTATACATCCTTGTAGCTTGTACAGGACAGAGATAACATTTAATACCTTATATTCCAAACAACAGCAACTGCAGAAATTAAAAAAAAAGTTAATTGTACTAAGGGAAACTAGGGAGTGTGAGTTGCAATTATGACCAGGAATGCCTGGTACAGCCCACCAACCACTTGCAGACAAGTTACACTTTCACCACCTTCTGTATTCTTACTTTCTGAAATTTTGGTACATCTCTCCAAGCTGGGAAAGAATCTGTCAAGTAAAGATTTTAAAACAGTACTGAAATTACAAAGAATAATAAGTGTGGTGTTCTACTCGCTGAAATTCCTACGACCGTCACACATACTCTCTGAAATTCCTACGACTGTCACACAAGGTGTTAAAAGAGCTACAGTAAAAACAGGATAAAGGAAACTCAGTCACCAAAACAACTGTAATTATGCACATTCATGTTTTTTAATAAAATACTTCATCAGAGCTTTAAGCAGGTTTGCAAACAAGCCACTTATCTAGTTTGTCATGTTGTCACAGTTGTCAGATAGATCGTCACTGAAATACCAGTCGTTCGGGGTCCAAAGATGAGAAGTATGTAAGGCCTTCAGAAGGGAACATCAAAGTCACCCATTATGATATAAATAGAAGATTAATAATCCTGCACCTGCAGCGTACAATACAAGCAGCTACCACTGAGATGGCAAGCTCATGCCTCGTGCGATACTTATTTGGTTCTTTATAAGTTAACATCTAAGCAAATACATTCATTCTTATTTAATCTTTTTGAGGAAAATGAATTTAACTACACAGACTGATTTAACAAGAAAGCAAAAGCTACTTTAACCATGGATTTTCATTTTTCAAAAGTGAGATCTAAAATAATGTAACAATACAAGAAGGATAAGCAAAAAACAGTCCCTATTTTCTGCATCTAAAGCCACAAAGCTTGCAATCAATCGAGCGATCAACAACCAAGAGGTGCAGACCGGTACTGGGACACAGAATGTTTTACTAAGGGCAGGCCAAACAAATACTTATTAAGGGTAGTCAACAACATTTCTGTAGTCCAAAGCAGACTTTTGAGATATAAAACGTTTTGGGGTCGTGTGTTGCCATCTTGCACATACTACCACACACAGTTAATTTCATAGACAACTTAGAACACAATTAATCATGAATGAACTGTGGCATCAAATATAAAGTAATAATTCTAGGAGAAGATAACATAGATCACCTCCAGATCTCACCTCCAGCTTCTGGCTGTCATATCATCCACCTCTATGTCTGTTTGGCTTATCACAGCAAATAAGTGAACCAACAAGAACAGAGGTCAGGTCTGCTTGGAAAAGCAGCTTAGACTGAATTCTTACTACAAACATCCATAACGTAAATTTGCCTGCATCTGCCCAACTTCATTGTTGACCACTACACAGCATACGTAACCTGGGCCCAACTAAAACTCAAAAAAAAAAAAATACTGCTTTTACTTGGTAAAGATCCACAGCTTGTGACACAGATGCAAAACATGGAAATCCTAGAAATAACAACAAACAACACAAGCTCTTTGGCATTATAGAACACTAAGAAATTTAGCGAGGAATTTATCAAAAACGGCCGGAAAAACAACTTCCATAAATGACAAACTTCACAGTAATAATCCATAGCCTTTCAAGAACTTTGTAAATAAACTATAATATCCTGGTTACAAAAAGGGAAAACTGCATGCAATCCTGCACCTATGGCAATAGACTACAATGTAGACTGCATACTTAATTCTCACTTTATACAAGAAACCAGCTCGTCACTGAGTAGCCTGATAACCAAGACCAGGATATTTACTCCCAAACAAACCTCTAACATACAGAACCTCATTCCTTTAGTCTATATTCATTCTGAACAGACTCAGTTAAAAGCCATCACACTTGCATCTGACAATATTGCATCTGAATATCCCTTCCAGTGCTTAATGCCTGCCCATTTCTGTACTTATCATTTGCTCCAAAAATGAGCAGTACATATGTACACTGTAGAAAGAGCCCTGTATTATTCCTGCCCACAAAAGGGGGGCAAGATCATGCAGTTTTAACTGTAGACTAATAGCTATTCTATCTCCCATCTCCAGAATACTGGAAATTGTGCATTTCCTGTATACAACGTGGCTTTTGTCCTGGTTATACTGCACACTTTGCTCTTCCCGACATTCTTAACATAGTAACAAACCTAAAGCAAAATGTAACATTGCTACTATATTTTAGATCTCCCTAAGGCCTTCAACAAAATATCCCACAAAATAATTTTACAATGACTAACTGAAATAAATATGCCTGTTACCTAGGTATATCACCTATTCAAGCACTCTCAAGCTGTAAAATGGAAAGATACATGCCTCTCCTTTCCCCCAATACAGTGAGAGCCAATTGAGGATCAGTGCTTAGTCCCAACTATTCGACTACTACATCAGTAACATGAATAAAATAACTCCCAACATTATAGTTATTCAGTGTTTGTATGATTTCACATCGATATGTTCAGCCAATAAAATCTCAGAACTTCAAGCTTTAACTCGGTCTTCCTTCAGCTAGAAGGGAATTTGAATACTGACCCCATCTTACTTTAAATACAAAAAAAATAAATAAATAAACCAACGTTCTTCAAAACTAACATGTACAGCAAAACATCTCACAATTTTCTGTTATCTGTAAGAATAACAGCACCCTGGAATTTGTGAACCAGACCACAAGGGTGGATTTCGATAAACAGCATTTCTGATGCAGTGTCATTCGCTGAACTATCACTTTGCTGAAGTGATATAGACCCATATAGTCATGGATAAAGTGAAATATGACCATCCTATTAATCTTGTGGTTTCTACAACAGACCAAAACTCAGTATGTTATATAAAATTAAAGATTGTTTAATTTCTGATGTACAGCCAATATGAGCTGAAACCATATTACTTCCAAACTTTTCTACAAAGCTCCCATCCTCACTAATATTCAAAAATGCAATTTAAATAATAGGGAACATGTTACAGTAAAATTGCAAAGTTTGATACAAACCATCAAAATAAAGTCAGCTGATGTACATCTCTTCACCAAGCCAAATGGTTAAACTGAAACATATCACTTTTTTTAAAAATCGATGTAAAATGTAGGGGCAGTTGAGAATTATAGTAATCGGTTAGCTTCCACATTCTCGTGGCGCCTGTTACAGTCTTTTCAGCATTCACGTGCGAGCACACACACACTTGCATTGCTCATTCACTCTCAACTTTGCAATCAGCACTTTCATACCTAATACATTCAGGCACGCATTCACTCACACACACATGCAGGCAGAAGCAACACGAGATGAGAAAAATAAAGCACGGACACGGAGTTACTACACAAAGAACAGGAAAAAAAACAGTTGCATTTTTTTACATACATTTGAGTGCATAATTCTATATGGGCAGGATGAAGAACTGAGCAAACTTACCAAAAATAGTAGTTCTCCATCCAGGAACGTTGCCTGCAGCTGCACACAAGGAATTACTTGCTCCAGTCGAGTTTTTTGTCCGGAAGGAAACAGAGGCTGTAAAAGAGTTCCCCAAGCTGATAATGGGCTGGCCAGCATAAATGTCTACGTCACAATGTGGGAGGATTTGCTCTAGAGGGAACTACTGATTTGACTGCGTTGAAGATACGTCACGAAGGGGGAGACAATTTGGAAAT
This sequence comes from Protopterus annectens, assembly GCF_019279795.1. NCBI lineage: Eukaryota > Metazoa > Chordata > Ceratodontiformes > Protopteridae > Protopterus > Protopterus annectens. The sequence continues at coordinate 1,405,069,307 of NC_056725.1, forward strand.
GAAAGGATGCGTTACTGATGCACGGGGGATGGGCTTTCCTGCCCTACGCTACGGAAAGGTAGATATGTAGAACTAAAAAAGTGTGTTTGTGGATTGTCGCTGCTGTAGATGGCTGGGATGAGTTCACAGGGATAGAGCATGACTCGCGGTTGAGCTAAAATGTGTGTAAGCCCGGAGTTTTCCTTTAATCTGCATATATGTTTCTTATTATCCTCTTCGATCTCTAAACTGCTAACTGTAGCTAAGCAATGGGCAAACCCACGCAAACACGTGCAAATACGGGCAGCTATAGCGGGAATAATAAAAAAAAATAAAAGTTTTTACATTTTATAATTGTACAGGGTTTAGAATGTGGGGGAGTGTAGTGTTGGGTATTTACACATTTGAGCGGACTCCCTCATGTCAGTTGACATTTGCTGATTGAGGGACTTGCAGGGGCGTGGATTTTTGGACTGCTCGGCAGTCCTACACGCCCCCTGCACTCGTGCATGCTCCGTGTTAGCCTTAGAGTTGACTCAGCGCGCCCTCATGAATATGCATGGCGCGCTGACGTCTTCCTCTTAGGCTGAATTTTCCGTGTAAGACTTATTTAGTCTTACATGGAGGATTAGTGAATCCCAGCCGTAGAGATTCTGATATTAGCTTCCCTCCCTAACATGCACAGCCTTGCTTTGAAAAATCTCTTATCTTCCTACTGTCAAAGGTTTATTCCAATAAGTGAAACAGCTTATTTAACACTTGTTTGCAATTTAAGTAACACCTTTTCTTATGCTATGGGTGAGACTTGTGAGATGTCAGTTCCTGAAAGCTATTGTTTATTGTAAAATAGCTTGGCAAAGGTATGATAGAATGGGAACAGAAGAAATGTTGCCATTTTTTTTATTTCATTTGGAATACTTATACATGGGTCACTCAAGAGTTGTTGTTTTTTTTTTTTTTTTGACAAAAAGTAACTAGAACAAACTGGTGCTGGTTGAAATGGATTATGTCTGCAAATTATTTTATTCCACATACTTGACAGTTTGTGCTATTCCTGTATTTATATGGTCTGGGGTCATGGTGAATTCTTTAAAGTTATTTACTATAGGAAGATGAACACATATTTTGGCAACCATGGGTGGGATTTCAGTGCGCAAATATAATGCTTAGTATGGTCAGTGCAGGTTTGTCATGTAATAAACTTTCATTCATTAAGAGTGATTACAGTACTAATAGACTGGTTAAGTGTTGGTTTGTTTATAGGTGTTTTCATAGGAGAGGGTGCTCTGTTCTCAGTAGTATAGCTATAGTGGGGCAAATAGGGCAATTGCCTTGGGTGCTGTCTTGTCCAGGTCACACCTCACTGATGTAAACTAAAAAATATATATATTCTTAGTAAATTTTTTTTTTATTTATTTATTTAGTTTCCTTTAAAGGAAACGGCAACATGCACATCCTAAATGGACATCAGAGATGTTCCTACATACCTCCTGCACTTGCTAAACTTATCTTGCCTTAGCACCACCCCATAAAGACCTGTGATTGGCGGTGCAAGTAGAGGGGGTAGTACCGCAGTGCATGAAGGCAGTGTCTTGGGTTGTACCATTGATGCCCATAGCAAGCTGAAGGATGTAGTATTTTCCCAATTAAAATCGCTCACTGTGGACACATTTGGTGTGTGGGGAGAGACACTAGGAAGAAAAAAACAAGCCTCTGTAAGTAGGGTTACTTACTAGTTAATTTGATGCTTGCGCAGACATGGACAAACTACTGAAGAAACCTTTTTGGGAAACAATTAATTTTGGTGTCATTTGAGTGCTTGTGCATACATGAACAAACTACTGAAGTGATTGTTGGGGGAAATTATCATTTTGATGTCAGTGAAATGCTTGTGCATACATGGATCAACTACTGAAGAGATCACCATGAAATTTAGGGAAGGAAAGCAAACAGTTTAACTACACTGCTTAATAGGTAGCAATGCAACAAAACGAAGCATAATTTTAATGTATATTCTTCTTGAATTTAAAACAAGGCATAGTAAATCCTTGCACCATGACTCACTGAAGATTAACATCCCACCCCCACCCCCAGCAATCAGGCTCACTGAAATTAATATTACTAGTCTCTTACTGGTCATTGAAAAAAAGTAACATATCTCTGTGCCTCTCATGAAAGCAGTGTCAGGGGCATTCTTCTCAGCCTCTTAGGCAAGAAATCTGAACAAAGCCTTAAATAATTGGCTTAAAGGCCCAAAAACAGGGGCAAGTTTTAAATACTGCCCTTATAAAGCTTAAACATAGAGAGTTGCTAGAATAACAGGATTTGTATTAGTATGCATTTTCTGAAGGAAATGAAGTCTGAAACAAAAATGGGCGATATTGTAGTTGAGGGCCTCACCAGTTAGTTTCGCGCAGAAGTGGGCATGTCACAAATTGAGTGACAACCCAGTCTGCATATTACTTGGGGTTTTTGACAACTGGCAATAAATTCTATATTTTTTTTTTAACATTTTAGGTCGATTAAAACTTGCCGTTATACACAATATGTGCATATCAAAGTTCAGTCATGCTGCAACACCCTGTAATACTTAAGACTTAAAGGCTTAACCCCACAACTGAGTAAAAGAAAGAAGCGGTTACACTTCCATACGATTGCGTGCTGTACTGACAGCACATAACCGTTCAAAGTGTCATTATGAGATTTTGGTGACTGTTTGACTATTAACAGCACTGTGACAACGGAAACACTTCAGTTTAAATAAGAAGCTTTTACATTGTATCAAATCCATAATTTAGCAGATGGCAGTCCTCTAAGAAACTGAAATACCCAAGGTCAAGAAAGTATTTTTTTGTTTAAATGTCGTTCATGCCATACCGGTAATTTACTTCAGTTTACTGTTATATTTACTGTCCTATTACAACGTCAAGTGCACTTTTTCTCTTCGGTTGTACATTCGAAGGGAATGCATATTCATGAATGACATATCACGGGAGTGGATTTTGGGCGTGGCTTGCTACTGTGCATCTGGTGAGGCCCTCAACTATAATATCGCCCAAAAATGTATGTCATTATTTAATGAGCTCAGTCCTCACTGATTTGCCAGAAAGTCACAAATTTCATGAGGTGAAAATCTGGACATTCTGCAAAAATCTGGACAGTTGAGAGGTATGACAGGGCTAAGTATTTAACACATGTTGCTTAATACTCTGAAAGTCCGTTTGTTGTCTAGGTGAACTGAGGAGAAAAATCTGTCAAAAATGTTTTTGTTCAATCAAAAATGGGGCTTCACTATATTCTGTAGTATTAACCGACTTCTTGAGGTCACCTTGAAATAAATGCAATTACTGCAGATCTGCAGATTAATAAATTATGTTGCCCAAAGTATTATACTGTAAGTCTGAGGCAGAGATTGGTGCACGGCTTTGGAAACATTTTTTTCATTTTGTGTTTAAGCAGCTGAAGAGTATCATAAAATGAGATAGGTGTATGTAATGCAGTATACAGATAGTTATGGGATTGGATGTTTAGGATTATTACTGGGGTTTTATAAAATGTATGTTTTAGTTAAAATGAAGCTAATTTTAGCTCAGATACTTCCTTTATTGCTGACTAGCATGACAACTGGATATATATACTTATGGTTTGTTTTGTGCAGTAACAAAAGAATTGCTTGTGTGTGTGTGTGTGTGTGTGTGTGTGTGTGTGTGCGTGTGTGTGTGTGTATGTGTGTGTGTGTGTGTGTGTGTGTGTGTGTGTGTGTGTGTGTGTGTGTGTGTGTGTGTGTGTGTGTGTGTCTAAGTTCATAGGTTAGTACTAGACTACCATTGTGTTTGATTTTAAGCCTAGCCAAATTTCTCATACAAAAGGTAAGATTCAAACCCTGTACCTTGTGCATATGAGAGAAACCCAATATGACTTATAATGTCAGAAGCGATTTTATCCAAGGGACCATTTTTTTCCCAATAATTTTTTATTGCTTCTGTCACTTGCTTGCTTACACTTTGCATCTATATTTATTTGTTAGGTTCGAGGATCATTTTTCAGAAGTACAACCTATATTGCCTAGTAGAGCACACACCATTGCTAAACAGTAAGCAGACACTGTAAGTGTCTTGCATTGTCTGCCACTGGGACATGCTGTTAGCAGACAATAAGTCACACATCTCTGGGTAAATGATCCAGTATTGCCTGAAATAGCACTGACTATTAAAATGTTGTGTTACAAGGAGCTTTCAATATGATGTAAACTTCAGCTACAAATCGTGCTGTAATGCACACCAGACTTTTTTTGCAGTATACATTATAGATATATTTTGAAGGGTCAGGATATATGTTTTAGATACTTCTCCCTTGGGTCATGATTTTTCTGTCTGTATCACAGCCACAGTTCATGTTTTCCTCTGTTACAGTTCATATTTACCAGGCTAGTAGCAGTATAATTTGTTATGCTGCTATTGGCATTTGCCCTGTACCTGCAAATAGATGTGGACTGTGCTGAATTCTGCTTTATTTTTAGTATCTGTGTGGTTTCTTTAAATTTGTAAAGCTGTGTTGGGTTTGGTTATGCATTACATGACAGTTAAATGATTAACTCTGAAAAGTGCTTTAAATGTTCAATAAAACTGCCTCATTGTGCATGCTTCTTGTGCCTCTGGGTCTATGTTTTTGTGAAAATAAAAAAAATACATATTCAAAATATTTTTTGGGGCTCTGTATGGGAGGGTAGGGAATGCCAAATAAGGGTCTCACCCTGGGATTTAAATGGCCTGGCTCCTCCTTTGTGTGTTCTAATATGTATGTCGATGAGATCATTATGGTTTAGAAAAATGGACTTAAAAATAACAGACCTCAATGGTCATTCAGAGTTTCAGATAGGCACATTAATGCACTGCGCAGTTCCACTAAAAAATAAGAGCAACTATTTATGGCATTAAATCCGCATACAAATCACAAAGTAATTCATAAAAGTGTCAAGTCTCCAACTCTTCATCACTAACTGCAACATTTCCGGTACTTTTCCATTATCAGGGAAACAGTTCTAACACGGTAGAAAGGCTTATTCTTGTAGCATTTAGTTGCTTATTCTGTTTCTTATAACATTTACATGTTTCAGAAGCAGAATAATTGTTTTAAGCAATTATTACATAAAATATAGGCAATAATTTTACCCTAAAAATCTCAGGACATTTGTCATTTTTACAATTTTTTGGGAGGGGCTTGCCCCCTGCAAAAATAAGTTTTAAATGAGAAGAGTGGTGTCCGAGATTCACTCTTCTGGATTTTTGATGTTTTATTTCAACCTGTCAGTACTTGATGTTACAGCTGCTGACATTTCGATAGGGAGCCAGTCAAAATGCTACTTCTGATTTGATTTTCCTTCTAAGCCAGTAATAGACAAACAAATATTGTCTATATTACTTTCCAGTCAAAGACCTTACTAGAAGTGTTGTTTTTAAACAAACTAGCTCTCAACTAATATAAACAGAAAATATGTAAGATACATGTCTAACTGCCCTGGCATCTACCTGCAAAACACTAAAGAAAACTGATTCCATAATCCGACATGCCTTAGCACTCTTCACGTTGCTTTTTAAATGCTGAGAACCAAGAAGGATTTTCCAGAATAAAGAAATTAGTGATGAAAACGTGTCACGCTAATACAAACATCACCTCGTGGTCTAAAAAGAAAATGCTGAATTTTATCAAGCAGCAATCACAAAGGATTACCACCTGTCCCTTTTTTCATATGTCATACCTCAGAATACTCATGTTTCTCTAAACATTGTCCAAAACTATTCTTTAGCCATGGTAACTCTTTATTCATGTACTGCTTTCTGTTTTAATCTAATCATTTGAGGGAACAAAAACTGAGATTTGTGCTTCCACAGACCAAATTTTCCACATCTCTGAACCAATAACATTAAAAAAAAACAAAGGTTGTACTCTTTAAAATTCAAATTTAACAGCTACAAGTAGAATCACACTTACAGCAGAGGAACCATTTAACATAAAATAAAATATTTTTACTCTATTAATAACAATTCTAAACAAATACAGTTGTTCACTTTCTAAGAGTAATAATACCCTCTAGGATCTGCAGTACCATGAAGTTTCATACCTTTTAGAGGCAAGGCCATATTAACAAGGACGCTGGTGGAGGTGCAGGTCCAGGCCCACATGTTTGAAACAGGCCCTCCTTCTTCTGCTCCCAGTTTTGGAGTTTTGGCTGAATTCTGTGCTGTTATCACTTGATATAAAGTAGACTTTCTTGTACTTTTCAGCTCCAGACCCATCATGCCTGTGATCCAGCAGGGTTCAGAGGCAATGACATGCTCTGCCTTTAACAGAGGGCTTCAGAATGCCTCTGTGGGGTCTGGTATTGCCTTATATAGCCATAACTGTTTGTATCATTGCTTTCTTACAGACAGAAGAATGGGTTCTAGCATATAAGTTCAATGCCAATAACATGGGGTGGTTGTGTTTTAGTATATACCTAAAAGATGTTTAGCGCATAAGGCAAGAGAAGGAAACTAGACAAATCAAATTAATGTCAGCAATCTGGAGGTGTTTTAATATATACTTCTGTTAGTTTATAGGTGTAATGAATGGAATCATAAAAATACCATATTAAATACTAGTAACATAGATACATTCAGTACTTTATAGCTAGCAGAATCATCTGGAGTACAAAGAAAATGAACAAGGAGATGCTGATAGACAGCATGTTTATATAGTAGACAGAGGACAGTAAAGTTATGATACATTTACTTCAGTTGCCAAAAAACAATGAAATTACTTCATACATATACTAGAATTGTCAACACTAACTACAGCTGGTTTTAAAGTATAAACTATTATGTTACAACTGACTTTTGCAAAAAGAAAAGGACTAGATGCATTAGCAAAAATGATGGTGAGCTGTTTGCGAAAACAAGTACCATTTAGTACTAACTCTTGACCAGTAATAGCAAGAATGTTGTCCAGTGTTCTCGATATATATATATATATTCATTATAGTACTTAAACATAAATATTATGAATAAACATTGTAAGTGTGTGTGTGTGTGTGTGTGTGTGTGTGTTTGTGCATACATTTGTGTGTGAGTGTAAGTGTTTCCTAATGTGATGCCCCTGCACTGGCCCAGTAATCAAGGAGCCTCAATCCTCACCACCAATACCTGTGAGGGACGTGCATATCGGGAGGATGACAAGTACACACACAGTAAAGTACAATTTCCCTTAAGAGCACACAGAGATCACAGTCAATCCGGGGCTGTTTTTTCTGTCTTTCTCCAGATCCCCAATAAGACTCCCACTGGCACAGCTATAGGGTTCAGATCTCAGCCAAGTGATCAAGCCAAACCCTCCAGCACCCTCTCTGTCCAACCAGTGCTTCGTGCCCCTGCCCAAGTAGCTGACCCACACACCCACTTTGAGATTTGGTTTATATACAAACACACAGACACTCCTGGGGAAGGCATAGGTTCTCTTGCTATGCCCCCTTCTGCTCAGACTATATGATAGTACCACCTGCCACCAACCACCTTTATCAGCTACTCTAAGGGCCTTACAAAGGGTGATCAATTCTACAGTGTAATGTTACTATTATCCAAATGCTAAGTGTGTCTAAGACTTTAAGGCTATTTAAGAGTGGCCTGTACAGTGTTACCAAATACATGCAAGTACTCTAAGAGCTTAAATATCTCTAAACAAAACCAGCCACAATTCAAAGGTTTAATTATGTTAATAAATAATAACAGAACAAGACAATACTCAATAATCCAATACAGTAACAACAGAGTTCAGAATCACAGGAAATACTTTAAAACAACATTGCAGGACAGTCTCACATAAATACAGAAAACATCTAGACTGATCTTACTATTTTCCTATCTATTTCTAAGAGAAATACTATGATCTACGTCTTACTTACAGAGCAAAGCAAATATAAGTGCTGAATGGATGTCTTCAGGTCCAAGACTAGATACAAAATGCACTCACTTTCTCTGAGAGATAGTTCTTAAATTACTATCAAACACTTCTGCCGGGTTATCTCAGATTATATTATTCTTGTCACCTCTGCCTTAGTTTCCAGGCCAAGAGAAGCCTAAAAGTTAGCACCTCAGTGACAAGAATACTTATCTTGGGGCTCTGGCTTTAATTCTCTCTCAAACAGCTGAATCTATACACTTATGCAAGTGATTGCACAAGGCATTGATGTAGTTACCACTTCCAGCTCGGGGTGGGGCTTCCAATGCAGTTATACCTTCCCCTAGGAGGGTATAGTTTGCTTTGATGAAGTTTTTAAGTCTGACTTTGCTCTTTGTGAATTCTAACATTAGTGCCAGTTCAAAGCCGACTGATTTGTGGTCAGATTTAACTAATGACAGTCCAACAGTTGCAGCGGTGCATTTCTTTGTCATGTTAGTGAGGATCAGATCTAGTATGTTTGTTCCTCTTGTTAGGATTTGAGAAATTTGTTCCAGGGCATTTGAGTTAACAAAGTCAAGGAGCTTGTGCACTAGTGAGTTAGGGCTAGACTAGGTTTTCCAGTTGATGGCGGGATAATTGAAATCTCCCTTGACTGAGTGTTTGGCAATATTTGGATTGACTCCCGCTTGGTCAAGTAAGCCTTGTGCACATCATGATCCATAGAGGGGCATCTATAACTAGCTGTGACTTAAATGGGGGTCTTACTCACAGTAATATGAACATGGAGTAACTCCATGGAGTTGTCCAGTCTAACTAGTTAGGAGGTGAATGTATCTCTAATATAGACAGAAGCACCACCTCCTTTTGTTCTCACATGTTTGTTTTGCAGTATGAAGATGTGGAAGGCACTGTAGCCTTGCAAGGCTGGGGTACTCTCTAAGGCCTTAAACCAGGTTTCTGTGACTCCTCAGACATCTACATCCTCCAGTAATAGAAGTGCTTCCAGGGTGTGCAGTTTTGGTTTAAGCTCCTAGCATTTAGCAGCATAATGCTAATTTGTTATTGTTGGCAATTTTTACATCAGCAATTTTGTTTTTGAGACTTTGCCTAAAAAGGCACTATGCAGGAGGCAAGAGCCTTTGCCCGCAACCCAAAGCCTAGTGGTGCCAGGTGCAAACAGTCTCAGGCAAAACAGAGAGGTTTGTCCATCATGTCATCCCAAGCTGACAGAAACTGAATCTCCCTTGAATGACACCAAAAACTAAGTCAGTTATTGAAAACGATCATTTTTGTTTATACTTAGGCATCATTCTAGGTGAAGGGAATATGCTGCTCAAGGCTAGGGACATACCTGCCTGGGACACATACTCAGAGAGCTCAACAATGTCTCTCTTCATATAGTCCACTGAGGTACATCTCAGATCATTCACTCCAACATGAGCTATGACACAGTCATAATGGTACTTGTTGCAGAGAGACCTGAGTGCATGTGTGATCTGACGAATCATGGCACCGGACAGGCAGCTGACCATGACTTTCTCCTTATCTAACCTGGTGAGTGGGACATCCATGTGTCTCACTATGGAGTCTCCAATGTCAAGAAAATGTGTTTTTTGAGTGTCGGCCTTAAAGGCTTGGTAGGTGAGGCACTGGTGTTGCTATGTGTATTGGGTGCTGTGGGAACTGTGTTAGTTGTAACAGTCTTTTGTTTTGCAGGTCTGGAGTTTTGGTAAGTTTTTTGAGAGCACCTCAGCACATGTTGATTTATGCGTTGGATACATACTATGTGTATGCGTAGTGGCATTATTTATGTGCATGAGTAGTGGTTCAGTGTTACTGTTTTGAGTGCAAGAGAGCAGGGATTCAAGATTCTTTTTGTAGATGCATCTCTCTCACTCTGTACTAGAGTGAGTTATTAGTAGATGGTTGGCAGTGTACATGAAGCAGTTGCTACGCTGCCTCAGGAGACCCAAGTCAACAAGGCTAGCAGGAGAAACAAGGTTAGCCCAACTGTCCATAATGCTATGTTTGAAGAACTGTTATCACAAAAGGGGGTGCTTTCAGGATGGATTTGGGAAATGCTGTGGGTATTTCTGACATGGTGTTTGGCTGGTGGCTTAATAGGTAACAGCTCACTAGCAATACTTCTTAAACCAGAGATGTACTAAAGATTAGGACTACACTAATGTACTGCAGCTGTATCTAAGTAAAAAGTTGTTGAAATTATCTGTCCAGCTATGGTGCACAATTGCAGAGCAGTGCACAGTGCTGCACAGTGCACAAACAAGTAGAAACCCACTCAGACATGGGGCTTAAATATCAGATGCTAAAAATGTAAAAAAAAAAAAAACTTAAAAAAAACCTCAAGAACCAATGAGGGTGCTTACTTCAATCCCTAGAACAATCACCCTTCACCAGACAGGTTTCAATCAGCACACTTCTCTCTCAAGGGTGCAGAAGGGCCTCCTCCAATCAAAGAAGGTTTGGAAAATGTGGTCAGAATACAACATCCACTACAAACAGATCCAGATTCAGCAAATCTGTATCTGGACAATGCTATAGCTACTAGCTACAGTAATTTAGGTGGGAAACACTAAAAACTGTTTTAAACACCAGACAAACAGCAGTGAGACACTAACAAATGTTTTAAACAGCAGAAAAACAGCAAGGATACACTAAAAAATGCTTTAAACAGCAAACACATCAGTTATTTAAAACACTGCTTGGTGGGAAAACAGAACAAACAGAACAGATGCTTTGCAAACAGTGAAAAGTAGCAACAATTACTTTGCAAAAAGTGAAAATAGCAAAAGAAAAGCTTTGCAACAGTGAAAACAGCAATAAAATATGATCTAATAGGCACAGTAAGGCAGACAAATGCAGTACAAACAGTGCAGTTTAGTTTACAGTATTTAAATACAGTATTAAATATGCAGAACGCAATAAAAAGTGCAGTAAATAGTATAATCAAGAAAAGAAAAAAAAAAAACACAGGCAGCTTATGTTTTTTGAAGGCAGTTAGTCATCCCTGAAGTGAAACCTCACAGGTTTACTATGAGTAATTGCATCTTGTTTAGTCAGCCTGCAGTTATTTGACCCTAAAATATCTAAAGCCTTGGGATGTCTATACTCAAAACAGTGATGCTCTCAATTTTTTTCAGGAGGGGAAGCCCCCTACTCCTCCTGACAAAGAGTCAAGCCACCACACCCCAAATTATATCTATCTGTCTATCTATCTATCTATCTATCTATCTATCTATCTATCTATCTATCTATCTATCTGTCTGTCTGTCTGTCTGTCTGTCTATCTATCTAGCTAGCTAGCTATTGATCCATCTATACCAACTCTGGAATTGCACAGCCTCAGAGAAGTACAAGAAAGCAGCAAAACCAAAGCACACACCTTGTCACTTTTGTCCAAGTCTAGGTTCATAGGTTCATATGAGGTTACTAGGCTAATGGTCCTAGGGCCATTACAATCCTAGCCATGTAATACCAATGTTTCCTAATTGACCACTGTTAGATGGTTTGGTTGTTTGCAGATCAAATCACCGGTTGCCCCTGTCCATGAACAATATAGGTGCCACCCCAAGGGTGAATTTATGGTCTCTCATCCAATTATCCAGATTGCACTTCAATAGGGTCATTGTGGAGCTCTGCTTAACATGAATTGGAAGTTTATTCCAGAGTAGCAGCAGTCTCTGGGAGACATATCTTACTCTCCAGAGTATTTTGTTTAATTTTCATGCTAGGTTGAGATATTTGTAGTGAGTGACTCTGGTCCCATTTGATTTGTGGACATGCAGCATTTCCATTAGGGCAGGGTCAGAGACTGCTCTGAGGCCAGGCACAAGTCACCTCTCAGCAGCCAGTAGGACACAGAGTACAATGACAGAGCTTTCATTCTTTCCATGTAGGTCATGTTTTGGAGTCCCTGAATTCTCTTGGTCAGGAACCTCTGTGGTTTCTCCAGGTGCTGCTGGTGTCTGGTGATGTACATGCAAAAGGGAGTGTTGTACTTTATTAGTGATCTAATGAAAGTGGAGTACAGAGGAATTATAACATCCTTGGTCTTGGATGCGATGCCCTTACTTATGAGGTGTGCCACATAAACATTTTTCCTTACCACTGTGGATACATGGTGATCGAAGTTTAGACTGCTAACAACTGGTGATCTCAATTCACACACCACTGGATTCGGACTTAGGGGCGTGCTGCCTGTACTGAAATTTGCAAATTGCCAAAGGAGACAATGATGCACCTTTTTGCATTTAGTTTTAGGCCATGGATTTGCCACCAGTCATTTGTCTGTGTTAACCTCTCTTGTCATATGCTAATATCATTAGGGGATTCAATGACTGCACCCAGTTGCAGTCATCGGTGAACTTGGTAAGCCACAGGCCATCTACTTTCTCCTGTACTTCTAAGAAATAGATTCCAAACAGTAGAGGGCCCAGCACAGAATCTTGTGGTACCCCACTTGTAACTGTTCTATTGGTGGAGGTGGAATCCCCAACTTTGACAGTATGGTTTCAGTCGGTGAGCCTGTTGGCTATCCATCTAGAGACATATGGCTTAATCCCCATTTTATTTTAATTTCACCAAATCTTTTGGGTTTCTAATACCATGACAGGAATGGGCCACATTCCTAATTCAAAGTATGATTAAAGTTCATGAAATTAGTATTGTTTCAATCTTTGATGTCAGCCAGAAGTGCTCTTCGCAGCACCCACAATGTGCCCAGTAATGACTCCTTTAATTCATACTGAGTTACATGTATCGATAACATATCTAAATATGATTTTAGATTCTTTTTTATAAGACCTGTTGTTCCTACTATTCTTGGAACTGTCTGGGTATCTTTCTTCTACATTGCTCTCATTTCTACCTGCAAATCCAGATATTTTATGACTTAGTGTCTATCTGTACTCAATACACTGTAGTCACTGGGTGTAGTGATTTCAATGATCAATGCTACTTTTGTCTTCTTTTCATGGACCACTATATCTGTTTTTCTCGCATCTATCTTTCGAATTGGTGGTAATGGGTGATCCCATGTGATGTAGACTTCATCCTTTTCTATGATGCCTTGTGGTTCATGTTTCCAGTGTTTTCAACTACTTCAGTGTTATAATGTTTGCACAATGCCCAGTGCAACAGTCTTGCCACATTATGCCCAGTGCAACAGTCTTGCCACATTATTATGCCTTTCAGTATACAGTCCTTCTGCCATTGGTATGTCACAACCAGTAACAAGGTGTGCAACTGTTTCCAATTCTGCTTTACAAAACCTACATTTTTCTGTTTCTCCCACAAGTTCAATGGACTTTGGGACAAAGTTCCCCAGCTGGCAGAGTTTCTTGGTGATGCCTGAGTGGGCGATTGTGTCAAAAGACTTGGTTAAATCAAGATGTGTACTGCTTTGCCTTCGTCCAGGGCTTTGGTGACATTCTCAAAGAATTCCACCAAGTTTAGTAAGCATGATCTACCCTTAACAAAGCCAAACAACTGGGTCAGGTCAAGAGTTTGAAGGTCGCCTATGTCCTTGTTGATAAGGTCCATGATGATTTTTTTCCATGACCTTGCAGATAAGGCTGGTTAGACTTATGGGTCTATAGTTCACAGTGTCAGTTGATGGATCCCCATTGTGCAAGGGGATTAATTACAGTTGCTGTTCTCCACTCTGCTGGAACAAAGCCAATGCTCAGGCTATGGTTAAACAGAGTGCCAAGTGGATCTGCCAAGTCATGCTTCAGGTTGTTTAGTTAGCAGCCTAGGATGTTATCTGGTCCTATAGAGGCCACATTCTTGGCCTTGGAGAGCATGGGTATGACCTGCTCATTGGAAATCCTGGGAAGATGACAGGTGTCAGCTATACTTTAGTGTATGGCTGGTGGGGACAGGGGGTGAAGTTTTCACCAAATTTGTCAGCTAACAGGTTGTCAATTTCCTCAGGGTCAGTGTGAGTGGTACCATCTACTATGAGTTCGGCACATACTTAGGTATTCTCAGGGTCAGTGTGAGTGGTACCATTTACTATGAGTTTGGCACATAGCTAGGTATTCCCTTTTAGATTTTGAATGTAGTTACATAATGTTTTATGATTGTCTTTAGATAGGGAAGCTAATTTAGCCTCATAGCTAGCTTTAGATGACTTTACCAGATATCTCATTTGCTTATTCAAGCTGTGAAGGGTATTCTTTCTCTGCTAAGTTCCCTCTTATTCTTAGATATCAGTTTCTTCCTTTTTTTATATAACCGGTTTATACTTGAGGTCCACCAGGGTGGCTTGTTTTTATGGGAGGACTTGGTTTTGAGCCTGTCAGGCACAGCAGAGTCAATACAGTTGTTTAAGTGGTTACACAGGGTGTTTGTGTACTCCTCTGCATAGGAATCATTGTCAGCTGTGTTAGCAGGGGGTTTGAAACTATACAAAGCATCACTTAGTAGGCTATAATTTGTTTTCGAGACGTTTCACATTTTTTATTGCAATTGTGCAGGTGTCAGGTCTGATCATTACTTCAAATGAGATAGAATTATGGCCTGACCTTACTAGGGAGGGCAGAACACAGGGAGTAGTTCAGTGACCCCCCCATATTGTTAAGTACTAAGTCCAGAACATTTGAACTCCTTGTGGGGGTGCAGAAAAAGTATTTGAGAGCATTTGTATTAACAAACTCCAGGAACCTCAGGGAGATCAAGCTTGTGTACGTCACCCACTCAGTAAAAGGAAAGCTGAAATCTCCCATGGCCAAGGTGTTTGGCTGTATAGTGAGTGACTCAAGCAAGTCATCCAGGTAGGCAGTGTGCTTCTCATGGTTCATGGTGGGGGATCTGTAGCTACCAATGATGTGATAGGATATTTTACCTATAGTTATTTGGACCTGGAATAGCTCAAGAGAGTCACGCTGTTTAACCAGTCTCGGGGTGTACTTGGATTTAATGAAGATGGATACACCCCCACCTTTGGTTCTTTCATGATCGTTTTTAGGTCTGAACATATCGAAGGCATTGTAACCTTGCATGGCTGGGGTGTTCTCTGCAGCCTTGAACCAAGTCTTGGTGACTGCACAGATGTCAGCATCTTCCAAGGTGAGCCAAGGTCCCAGGGAGTGCAATTTCTTGTTTAGATTCCTAGTATTAAGCAGCATAATCTTGAGTTTGTCTTTAGTGTTTTTTTGTTTTTTTTTACATTGGAAGTTTTGTTGTTTTGGTATTGCCTAAAAAGGCACTATGGTGGAGGCGAGCATCTTTGCCAGTATTTAAAAGCCTAGAGGAGACAGGTGAAGACCACCTCTGGCAAAGCAGCGTGGTCTGTCGACCATGTCTTCCCAGGCTGACAGATACTGGATTTCCCTGGAATGACACCAGAAGCTAAGCCAATTCTTGAAGTCAATCATTTGTGTTTATATTGTGGCATCATTCTGAGTGAAGGTAGAATGTTACTTAGGGCTAGGGACATACTTCCCTGGGACATATAATCTGAAAGTTCAGTCATGTCTTTCTTCATATAGTCCAGGGAGGTATGTCTCAAGTCATTCACCCCAATATGTACTATGACAGTCTCATAATGGTAATTGTTATTAGTGGCTTCAGTGGGTGTGTAATTTGATGGATCCTGGCACCTGTCAGGCAGCTGACCGTGACCTTTTCCTTGTCCAGCCTGGTAAGGGAGACATCTGTGTGTCTCACTATGGAATCTCCTATGACCAGGACATTTGGTTTTGAGGTGTCCTGGCTTAGGAGCTTATTTGTTGAGACACTGGTATGTGTGTTGTTATGTGTAGTAGATTTTGGTCATGCTCTAGTATGTATGAGTTGCATACGCTTGGGAGGTGTTTGGTCTCTTGGTAGGGTAGCAGTGAGTACCTCTGTATATGTGGGTTTATGTGTTGTGAGTTTATCTTGTGTGAGAGGAGAGGTGTGTGCACTGTTAACCTGTTTGATGTCTTGTTTATTGTTAACTGAGAGGATTTATTCCAGTTTCATAGTATATTTATATCTTTCACATATTCTATTTGTTTGCTGTAGGAGCAAATGGTTGTCAGTATACACTGGACAATTACTACATTGCTTCAGGATGCCTATATCAATCAGGTTTTTTGGAGAAATGTTGGAAAGCTGACTGTCCATTGTAGCAGGTTAAACCATAAGTACTATTAGGGGATGGGACTTATTCTATTGAGGACTAGGGACCAAAATGTGTAGCAATGCTGTTCAGTACTCAGTAAAGTTGCCCGCAGAACAGCAGGGAAGCCTAAGGAGGTTCCACTGACTGTTTTCTAGGGATAAAGTTATATCTAGGCATTTGCATCTATGCAGGGCACTGCTAACCTCCATTGCATGGAGCTCAACTACACACAAATTTGAGGCTTAAATACAAGCAAATTGAAACAGTTTTAACACAAACTACAAATAGGAACACCCCACAAAGTGTCTTATTGTAACAATCTCCAACTCAGATGGGTCCTGAGCTACACACTTCTGCCACAAGGGTGCAGGGAGGCCCTCTTAATGTAAGCTGGCTGGTTTTAGTTCTCAAGTGATACCAAATGTCTAGGTTCAACAAGTCTGAATCTAGCTTATGCTATTTAAGGCAGAGGTAGCAATGATACAAAGTGGAGAATGAAGCTGTCACAGCAACAAAAAACAGTAAAAATGATGTAGCAGTTCAATAAAATACAGTTCACAAAGTGCAATACGGGTTTAAATTATACTTATTTTTAGAAGATTTCAGTGGATGCCTTGGATTTCTGTTTATATGCACTCCAGACATCTGGCTAAGAGCACCAAACTGAGCAACTCTGGTAAACTGAGTGCAAACCCATGCAAATGTGAGGCTTAAATACAAGTGAGTTTAAACAGTTTTAACAGAAACTACTAATAGGAAAGCCCCACACAGAGCATTATTCCAGCAATCCTCAACTCAGATGGGTCCTGAGCTACATACTTCTGCCACAAGGGTGCAGGGAGGCCGTCTTAATGTAAGATTGCTATCACTTGAGCATTAAAACCAGCAAACAGTCTAGATTTAGCAAGTCTGAATCTAGCCTATGCTATTTATAGGTGTGTACTAGGCTAATGGCCCTGGGGCCTCTACAAGCCTAGCCATAGGAGTACCCTGGCATAGTGCCACCCAACCTTAGTTCCCAGTGCCTCTGTCGAGTAGAGCTACTGGTGTTATCCCTGGGGTGAATTTTCTGTTTCCCATCCACTCATCAAGATTTCTCTTGAAGAGGGTCACCGAGGTGCTCTGCTTGACATGTATGGAAAGTCTATTCCATAGCATTTGAGGCAGAAGTAGCAATGATACAAAGTGCAGAATGAAGCAGTCACTGCTCTTTGCCATCAGCCAGTTGAATGTCACTGGAGGATCACGGCCATCTGGCTATTTTCAGTCCAAGGAAATGGGGTATCCATAATGGCTGTAGGAAGGCAGGAATGTTGCTCTCTATTTTTAGGGGAACATTCAAATGACATTAAATATGAGGGCACAAGACAACATGGAATGCTAATAGATTTGTCATATCTAGTCTATAAAGAGCCAAGAACATTCAAGAACATTGTGTCTACTGGATATGTAGTATATATATATATATATATATATATATATATATATATATATATATATATATATATATATATATATATATATATATGGATCTACCTGACAACACCGACAACGAAATCACTGACACCACATAACCGAAAGTTCACAAACACGAAACCGCACATGCCCGACACACCACAATCCCAACAATCAACAAACAAAACAAATCCCCTGTCCAAAAAGCACACATACAACACAAGCACACCACAATCCTTACAAACCCACACTAACCAGACATATACAACTATCTACAACCTTAACCCAAACCCTAACCCTAAGGTCCGTCACTATAGCACACTCACCTAACCCGCGCCCTAACCCTAACTCACTTAACCTGCCCCTAACCCTAAAGACTGTCACTATCGCACACTCACCTAACCCACGCCCTAACCCTAACTCACTTAACCCGCCCCTAACCCGTAAGACTGTCACTATCGCACACTCACCTGACCCGCGCCCTAACCCTAACTCACTTAACCCGCCCCTAACCCTAAAGACTGTCACTATCGCACATTCACCTGACCTGCGCCCTAACCCTAACTCACTTAATCCACCCCTATCCCTAGAGTCCGTCAGTTTTGCACACTTACCTTACTCGCACCCTAACCCTAACGTCCGTCACTACCGCATACTTACACAGCCTTTTCACATGTCGGTGTTCTCAGCGTCGGGGTTTTCATCCGTCGGTCATCCCAGTTTTCGATCTTCTGGTGTCGGTCTTCTCATCATCGGCGTTATCAGCTTTTGGCGTTGTCAGGTAGACCCAAATATATATAAATATATATATATATATATATATATATATATATATATATACACACACACTGTCACTGAATGTGATCAATTGAAAAGTATGTATATTACTTGTTACTTATATGTATAAATAAGATTTGACATAGCTCTGACAAGAGTGAAAGTGCTCCTCTTTTGTATTTACTAAATAAACCATGAGTTAAACAAGCAATACCAGCTTGAATCCTATTTTCTTTTTAATAAGAATGCAAAGTGATCTTTGACACAAATCTTACATTAGTATTTATGACAACAGTTTATTTGAGCGTGTCATATGCTGTTATCATTCCTGTACAACTGGTTTTCCCTTTTTTTGTTTGTTCTTCCTTAAGGAAAGTGTTTACTACCCTTAAGGTGAGAAAATTACATTTCCTCAGTACTAGTTTTCTTTGTCTATATTACCCATGGCAAATACAGCTATACAGAGGGAGAACAAGAATGACCCAGTTTTCACTAGTATATGAAATAGTTGTAAAAGGATGAGGTAGAAGTGCCATTAATGCCAGGCAGGGGCAACTATCAATATGTCAAAGAACTTTTTTTACTCTGTAACACCAGAGGAGTGATTCCTGCCAAACAACATTCCAGAGTGGAGGATACAATATGTGAAGGGCATCTACTATCAAAACAGAAGCCCTTGCCTGAGGTTTTATATGCTTATCTGACTTTAACAATGAGACTGAACACTTTGCCAAAAGCCGTGTTGGATGCAAAATGTTTCAACATTCATCACACCCATGCCCTGTGGAAAGCTGGGAATGACTAATGCACTATGGTAACTTATTCACAATGATTCTGCAGTCCTTTCATTGACTCATCATTTCTTGCCACAGTGGTTATACACTCAGAATGACTGACATCATCTGCATGGAGTCAATGAAATCTGGAAAAAAAAAACAGCAGTACAGAAGACAAGGCTTGCAATATTCTTGTATATACGGATAGTTGTTATTATGGTCTGCAATTTACATTAGAGGAATTCAAACCATTTATTAAACAAAATTGTCAGCTATACCTTACTAACCAAGAATGAGGGAGCTGGTTCACGAATCTGTGCAACGTTAAAGATGGTTCTGAGAGATAAGAGTCCTGACTGAATTTGCCTGCAGCATAAGATAGATAACTCATGTTTATCCACCATAATGTCAGATATACCTACCAAAGCAATGCCAACAAAGGTATTTTTGAAAATAAATTTGCATTTCAAATTGGATTTAGTGAAAACAGAACATGTGAATGCATGGCACATGATTTCAGCACAAAGCAACAGGCAACAAAAACATTTTACAGCTAGGCTGAAAGTATTTGCCAGGGATGATAGAAATGATAAATAACTACTAGGCCAAGTTGTTTGAAGCAGTTGTCCACTCATGCATATTTGATGCATAGACCATGCAAAACATGCTCATCAGCCAGATAATTGAGAACAAGGATCTACAGAATGAGTGTTGATGAACTACAGGTCGAGAATGACGTCATAGAATTAATGAGTTGTATGCTGTTGAGTAACATCCTACTAGTTATACTGATGTCATTCTTTGTCCCTGAGATCAAACTCAGAATCAGAGTGTCGTGTATGCCCACCCCTACATGCACAGCACTTATATGTCACTGGACATGCCAATTTACAAGTCTGTAGTAGAGAATGAATTATGCAATCATACCCTCCCAGTAACATTTTTGCATTAGATAATTAGCCTCAAAGTCTGATCCCAGGTGTTTAATAATCGCCAAGGTTACCAGCTAGTATTTAAAAACTGCCCCAGAACTTATTGATTATCATTATATTTAGATAAAGTTTATAACATGGCTGTGGCTCTGTGGTACCCTTGCATAAGGCTTGTCACTGTGATGACCTAGGTAGCTGTCTGGACCCAGTTGAACATGGTGGTTGGGGGGTGGCATTAATGAAAGGCTAATGCCAGTCTCGGCACTCATTGAGGAATAAATGTATTATAATCCTCTGTGTTAATGACACCCAGCAAAGATAGCTATTCCAGTATGCCACACTTTGTGTTAAGATATGCATGCCTACCAACCTGTACATTCAGAAAAATTGTCATAATTATCCCTATACATGATAGTAAAAATGGGTCACTGGAGTGACACTGTGAGAGTTTACACTACCTAGACTGTCATGTGCAGAATACCTGGACCAAGAGAAAAACAAATCCACTCCCAGGGCAGTATGAATGATGGCTCATCTGCATGGTTCTTACCTCTGAGCACTGGTTGTTAAGTAACTAATGTGGTAAGGTATGGAAGGGAAGGCAGATCAGAAAGTGGGGGCTGATGACTGGCAGGTATGGGGGAACAGCACTAAGAAAGTATCTTTACAAAATGGTGCCGGTTGGGCTTCTCTTTAAAAATGATTGTACCATAAACGTAATTTTTGTCTTCCAAAATATGAGACAATTTTTGAAATTCATCAAATGAGAAACCACTTTTTGCTACAGAATTATACGGTGATGGTACCACATTATTTACAGCAGTTTCCTAAGATTACAGTGAAAAAAATCTAAGGAACCGAGGTACAATTAATAATTTTTAGGTAGAAATATAGTGAAGTAACAGAGAATGAAACTGTTTGTAGACATGCATGCACACACATACACACCCAAACACACACACTAATCATGACTGGTAATCCTGCCAAAGAAATAATATTACCAACCATTAAAGGTATGGAATGTTCTAGGTAGGTTTCAGGCACAGATTTGAAATTTTGACCTAGCAGAAAGTGAATGTGTCACTGGAGCTAGACAAAGAAGAGAAAGGGGGAGGACTTCCAAAATGGTGCAATGCTAGATGGCAGCATCTCTAGTCTCTCCTCCTTGAGACTGATTTACGTTATTTGAAAACCAGCTTTGATACAAAGAATTTGTAAGGAATATATAGAAAGCAACATATTGTAAGCTGAATGTCTAAAGGCAGAAAGAAGTAAGTAAAGTAAGGATTAAAAGGAGGAGAAGAAAGAATTTGCCTGCAGAGAGTCGAGGACATCTGCAAAAGAGAAACAAAAGACTAAATACAGACAGAGGGATGCGAGAGACACTGAAGCAATGTCCGACTTACAAAAAAGTTAGATGAGGTGTACAAAGAGGCCATTAAAATAAGTGAATCTTTGACCGAATATATAAAAAGGACAGATAAAAGTCTGGATGAAGTGGGAAAGGCTCAATCATACCATGCCAACAAAACTGGAATCCTGCAGATAGGGGAGAATGAGAAGACCTTATGTTTTATTGAACTGGAAGTGATCCAGAAAGATATCAAGGTAAAGTTACTTGAAATAGAAGACAGGAAAAGAAGAAGAAACTCTGAGGATTATGAACATTCCCAAATGAGAAGAAAGAAGAGACTGTCAGGGCTTTGTGGTCAACCAGCAGAGAAAATGGACGGACATACCAAAATAAAGAATTTTGTTATATAGGGCACACCAAATATTCACAACTCAGAGATCAGCTTCCCACTTTACAATGCCAGTCATGACAAAAGCACAGACATTTCAATTGAAGGAGCGTTAGCTAAGTCTGCTGTGGTAGAGGGGGAACGAACTGAGGATGGGGATGAAAAAGTGGTCATGGTTCACAATTATTCCATTGGAACAAGAATGAACAGATGCACGTTTACCCCTCATTTGAAGTTCTGCAAAAGTCTAAACTTAAGATTTAGACTGATTTACACTGCAATCTTTAAAGTATAGTTCCCCATGGTCATAAAAACTTTTTTGATCCAGAGGTGACCATGAAGGAATTGGAAAGATATGGACAATTTACTCAGCTAGGATGCCAGAATGAAAATAAAGAAGGATTCATGGAAAAAAAAACAAGAGGCTCTGAGATGACCAAAAAATCCCTTCCCTCTATTCATGTAGGACAGGCGACAAGATATGGAGCTGCATTCTAAGATATTTTGTGTCACTATGATGAATCGCAAGAGACCGACAAGAGTGGAGTATTGCGGCAAAATTAAGATTTTATTTTGTTTATTTATCTGTGAACAAAATAGCATATTAAAGCATTACAATGAAATTAGATAGAATTAAGAATGTTGTTATATTGTTTTGGGTGATGTGTATTTAGAAAAGAGTTGCATATCAAAGGTAAGCGTTTAAATATTCAACATGTTGTATACAAAGGAAGATATACCTGAACTATTCAGTATACTGAGGCAATTTACATGCATCAGCTATCTGAATACCAAATAAATGAAGACAAAATGAAAGCAATCTGTTGAAATTATGCACATACATATTGGTTAGCATATAGGTTAGTAGAGGTCTATCTTCATTTATGGGGGTCACATGAGGCTAAAACTTTTGGAAACATGGATAGCAAAGAATGTCAAGGATTCTCCAGAAGACACTTGTGAGGAGGTAAAGGCTAAAACTGGGACTATGATAACAAGATGGAAAACAGTAAGGGTAGATTTAAATCAGAGAATTCAGTCAGTAAAGATGTTTTTTGTCCCCTCAAAAGTGTACACTACTCAGGCATTTACATTTGATCCATGTAAATGATTTTGGGAACAACTGAGGAAGGAGATATTGAGATATATTTGGGAAAACAAAGGTCAAAGTGTAGACTAGCAGATGATTTTTCCAGTGAAAAAGAGAGGACTGACATTGCTACACTTACAGATTATGATAAGGCTATGCAATGGAGATCTGGTATAGTATATTCAGAACACTACTTATGAGTCAAAGTGGAACTGGATGGTGATCAGATAAGAAGGGTATTGCCCAGCTGTGTAGTGAATAAATATTTGGCCATAGGCAATAGAAACAGAGAGGAGTAAAAGTTATTTGAGATTAATATATAGTAATATGTTGGAGATACTGAAGGCTAGGGATCATCAAACTTGGAAGTTTGAGCTATAGCCTATTCGTTTAACTAGGCAGAAGTTTATAAAAGATATATCCCTGGCAAAAAAGCAGGTGTGAGACAGAGATAGAGATAGAAGGGTGTATTTCTTGGAGCAATTGAGAAGGGGAAAGCAGAATGAGTTAGGTAGACTTTGCAGAGAATTAGAAGCCAGATAAAAGTGACTTTATGAAATATGTGGAATTATATGAGATCTTGGGTAAATAAGATACCAAAAACAGGAATAAGTTGTAAATGCTGAAGTTTATCGAAACTTTGAAAAAGCAAGAATGGAATAGGAAGTTAACAAGAGACTAATTAGTAGATACTACAAGGCATTATTAAAAGAAGAAGGAAGTAGAGTAAACAGTATAGATATGACATATAACAATAAGTAACACAATTAGAGAACAGGATTGGATAATAATTCTTAAGATACCTAGTGGGCAACAAAATCAAAGAGATTTACAAAATGTATGTGGAATTGCTTGAATAAGTATTTTTATACTCTGGAGAGACTACATAAAATGTTCTCCGGGGTTAGTCAAGAGTGCTGGAGATGTGAGCAGAATCAAATAGGGGACTGGGGGCATATATTTTAGCACTTTAGTAAACTTGAAAGGTTTAAAATGGAACTGCAAACCTTAATTACCAAGTTATTAGGGTATGAATGGGAATTACAAGAGATACGTTTTTGCTTGAGCTGGGTTGAGGATTTGTAGGAGCAGGTAGATATTAAGGCATCAGAAGCCTTAATACTGCTTGTAGTGAAGAAGGGAATAACCAGGCAATGGAAATTAAACCAGGAACCCAGCACATAACAGGAAATAAGAGTAATGGATGGTATATGGAAGCTGGAGAAGGTAGTGATGAAGTATAGACCCAGTAAAATGCATAAAACAAAATGGGCAATCTGGGAGCAGACACAATAAAGATAGGAGTAAACAGGGAACAGTGTCAGGGGAAAGATGAGATATAAGGCCACATCTAGGTAATAAACAAACAAATTCAAATGAGACCATAGCATAGGTGGAATATAGCAAATCAATATACTGTACATCAGTGGGGAGTAGGTACAAAATGTAAATGTGAAAGTTGTTATCAATAAAAATACCGTGAACACTGGGAATGGGTTGTGCCTGGTGTACAATTTGTAACATTTGATAAGAAATTATTTTTGGAAGTTAATAAAAACAAACCAACCACAAGGCGAAAGCAGTGCCCATGAAGGAGGACTGCACAAGAACTGTAAAATGTGGAGTTTAATAAAGCAATATTGTTGAGGAAAGTATGCAATGCTAGCTGAATATCTTTCAGTGCTGATCTTTTTCAGAACACTCCTCTAAATTATTAGCAAGTAATGGGGTCCTGTCTACTATGAACTATGCATAACCAAATCTCAGTCTTATAACGTGTGCTGAAGAACCCTGAATATAAGAATGGAAGGAGTGAATGATCTTTGAAAATATGTTTGCATGAACATCGAAAGAAAAAAAATACACTTGCTTCCAAATGACACAGCAAGCTTATGTTGCTGTTTGTCTGTTTCCTTACCTGCAGAGTAGTTTTAAATGTTAACAATAACTAAGTTAGTTATTCTTCTGTTAGAAGACAGGAGCAGGACCACTTACATTATAGCCTGAACTTGAAGATCAGTGTCTGTTCCACAATTTTATATGATTTTACCTTTATAGTGGTGTATGTTTTCTGTATGCTTAATGACCATCATTCTTTGCATAAATTTATGCAAAGTATTTTATTATTCAACTATAAAAGCTTATTGTTGACTTATTAATGAAGTATATAATGGCAATTCAACATAACTGGTTAAATACAATATTGGGATTCATTCTTTGAGGTCAGACTACTTTTGGTACAACTACCGTAACTATTGTGATATGGATGGCTTATTTTAAGTATATTCAATAAATGTGCCCTTGGACTGCCAGACTAATCTTTCTGGTGGCAGCATGATACGATAGAAAAAGGATGGCTGGAAGCTGTAAAGTTATTAGCCCCAACTGGAAATCACTGTGTGTTTGTTTGTGCGTTTAAATATATAAACCAAGATGCAGCTGTTGGTAAGATAACTCTGCAAGGCACAGAACTGAAGTGAAAATATGGGTAGCCAGTGTCATAACTCTAGTTTCCATCTGGTCTCCATACAGTGTGAAGCTTAAACCTTGATGACTGAATGGGAGATAGGAAATTCACCCCGGGGATCACTTCAGTCACCCTGCTAGACAGGGGTCCAGGGAAGTAAATTCTGTGGAAAGAAATAGCCAGGGAATTGTTATGGCTAAACTTGTATAGGCCCTAGGGCGGATAGCCTAGTACTAACCTATGAACCTATTTGGGTGTGGCAAGTATTGGTTATAGTTCAATACAGCAGTACACATCTGCCAAATAATCCTAAAGTTATCCTTGACATTAACCATGTTGAAATTCTTGAACATTGTGAGGCATGCTCCTGAATGGAGAGTCTCTTAAAAGTCCATGGAAGTGTTTTAATATGTGTACACTGCATGAACTTAAGTTCTTTACTGCTTACTTTTTATTGCATCATTTTTTTTTACCTCATGCCTGCTGACCTTCAAGCCCTCAAGCAACCATGCAGATGCATTGAGCTCTTGCTGGTATCCCTGCAATAACAGAAGTTTTCATTCATGAACCTAATCCCCATCCCTAAGGCTGACATGAGCACTCACTTCTCCAAGAGAGCCAACTACACCCCCCCAATCCATACATGCATGCATGCTCCCCCACATGTGCCAACAGGGGCTATTATCGCTGGCTTGGGGGCTACACCACCATCATCCGATTCTGCCTCCACCCTTCCAATGAGCCCCTGTTGTTGGAGCTGCAGTACAAGCCCTGTGAGAAAAAACATTGCTCCCCTCCATGATTGGGCATGACTGTCCTCCCTGCCCACACTGTCAAGCACCCGAGCACTAGCTGAACTCCTGTTGTCTGAGCTGTAGTTGTGGTGTTATCTCTCTACACCACCATGCAGGCCTTTATTGCTTTGTTTTGATACTATGCCAAATATTTTGATAAAGTCTACACAGGGCATGTTCCTAGCCACTTTGCAATCAAATCTACTTGTCAGACAATCAAAGAGTTCTACTAAATCTGTATACTTGGTTTTCTTGTTATGAATCCACTGGGTCCTGTTCCCCACCAGGTTCAAGATATTTTTAAATCATTTTTCCATCAGCACTGAATTTATGATACTCCTGGTACCTTAGATCACACTGACAGTTTGATAGCGTCTACTTCCTACACACCATTTTGTAAAGGATGATCACACCCGGTTTATTATGCATAGTCCTGCTTGATTTGGGAGGTGGACACTATTAAGTGCTTGAAAAGGATGGCAAGAACGTTTAATTGTCCGCTAAATGTGTATATGGACAGGCATTATATGGTCCCCATGATCTCTAGCCTAGTATGTTCCTATGTTCTTCCCCATTACTACCTTGAAAAACTATACTGTCATTCTACGATTGGTTAAAAGAAAGTAAAGGATGTTAGTAGCTTCGCTTAGGTTTTATTTCAGAGAAGCTATGGTAAATGGTTGGAATGGCCTTCATAAAGACAAAATAAGGTCAAAACAGTGAAAAAAAATCAAGAATGTACTGGACAGGTATGGAGTAGACATTATGGGGGGGGGGGTAAGAAAAAATAAAATACATTGCTGCTTAAATAGGATGTGCAACCTATTAAATAGTTAAACAATAGGCAGATTATGTAGGTCAGTCAGTCCTCATATGCCACCAAAATTTATGCTTCTATGAGAAATATCTGCACATCATTTAATATATATATGGAGTCAATCAAACCATGTCAGGGTGTGGATGATCTAAGTGAAAATCTCTTGTCTCAACAATGCATTGATATATCTGAGCAAAGAAGCCATGGAGCAGCAGTAGGTAGGGGTGTGTATATTATTGCCCTTATTTTTTGAGGGTTACATGAGGCAATGGAATGTAATAGCATTGCTGTACATTAAGAAGTGCTCCACTCTCTTCTGTGATTATGCTTTTAAGAATGATCCCACTAACTTCCAGATAATGTGCTGATTATTTCTGTACATGTATTGGTGAAGGAACCTTGTTTATGTAAAAACTACATGTAGTCACTGTGGCTTTTCATCTTGAACATTAATCAATAGCATCTCAGATTTACAGATGCAAGTGCTGAGTCAGATGTCTAAGTTAAAATGATTTATTTTATTTCTGAGAAAAATTTTATACTCTGTTGTTGCAGAGATGATACAAAAACAATATTGCTGTTGTTCAGTTATGAAACCATCTCCTCTAGGTCAAGTTATGACACAGAAATGTAGTCAGTGGTAGGAAAATGGAATAGGTAGGGCAGTAACTATTTGGCATACAGCTCCAGAGTATGGAGTAAAAGCCTGACTTCTTGTCATTGTCTGTCTGGATTTTACATGTTAGTCCCCATATCTGCATGCTTTTTCTTTTGGTACTCACACTCCCTCTCACCTACCAAAAAAGTTGTATTTTGTACTTACTCTTTTTCTGTTGCCCAAGTTGTAGTTGAAAAGTGTCCTTGGACTACCCCACCTGCCCAGTTTAAAAGGAGTTGGTTAGGGACCACAATGACATACAGGGGTTTGCATGAGGCTTCATCTTATATTGAGTCTGCAAAACATGTGCTATCTACATGAAGGTTCTCCTGGAAGAATATTTATTCAAGTAGTGTTGTAGTTTATGTGGCCTGCAGTCTGTCAGTTAAGACTCAGTCTATGAAGTGTCAAACACTCCTTTTTCAAGCAGGGCATGCTTAGGCAGCAGTGGTATATCTTACACAGCACATACTAGTGTAGATGGAATAATTTATTTTGATTAGATTAATAAATTCAGTTCTTGTGGCTTTAATCTGTTAATTCCACTGATCAGAAACTTTCATCAGTGTTTAGTTCCATACTCAGGTTTTCCATATACAGTGGACTCAAGGCTGGCATGTTCACCACTGACACCGTGTTGAAATATTGACTTAGCCTTATATTTAGCAGCTTATATTGTTTACAAACTTTTTTGCCTGACTGGTTGATTTTATCTAATATATGCAGATTGCATATTATGCTATAAAGCAAAATGTTGCCAGTAAATGCACGGAATGAAGAGTGTCAAAACTGTCACTATAGTAAGTGCTTTTATCATACACCTCACTAGGTAACTGATGGAGTTACCTGCATAATCTGCTTCCCACCCACTTTGATAAGGTAATAATAACATCATACACAATATATTTGAGTGGATCACACCATCATGTGACCAGCTCATGACTGGGCATAGCGTGCTACTATAAAGGCCTTCTAAGGATACACTTCTGTTTTGTTACATTTTGTTGTGTATAAAAATGAAACTGTATGAACTACTTTCTACTGTGCTAACCCCTGAGCTGAAACTGAAAAAGGTCCATCTGAATCAGTGTGATATTCTAGTAAAGCATTTCAAATAAAAATGTCAAATTAAAAACAAAAACTGCATACATTACTACAGTAATAGATACTCAGTTTCAAAGCCTAAGTAAAACATTTAAGAAATGTCACAATCTGTTACTAATTAGGTCAAAATGTAGTTTTCTGCCTTCACAAATGCATGACAGTTTATTTCAAAGAGCAGTGCCCAATGCCACAAACCAATGCCTTTTACATGCTAACTCATCCATCCTGGGCAGAAAGAACTGGAGATGTGCATAGGACAAGACCATTGATGACATATGACTGGATAAGTATGAACAAATGTTTTTCTAGCTAATATTGAATATTCAGACCCGTATACCAAGAAGGAAAGAGTAATGACCAAAATGCCCAGTATGTATGATAGATAACAATGTCTCCAAGCAGAGGAAGGGTTTCAGGATCACCCCAGCCATGATGGATGATCAGTGGGCATTCTTAAAAGTCAAATGTCTATATCAGATGCATTGCAGCATCCATAACATAGGATGCTATTTTAAAGGAACATTTTCTCTGTGGTCCTATACAAGAAATTGGACCAAGCCCACTGGGCTTCAGAGATGTTTTGCTGAGTGCATGAAGTGATCCCTGGCACAAAAGTGGTGAAAGTAGAAAAAAATAATTTTGAACTGAAACATATACTAATGATAATTTTAGAGTGATGTATTGAATTTAGTTGTGATATGTGCTAAAACCTTAACAAAATATGAATATTTTATATGCAGGCATATTATTACTCAGAACGATTAGGTATATATATTTCTGCTTCACTGCTCAAGACTAAATATTATATCATGCATGTTTACTTTTCTCAGACACACACACGCGCACACACATATGCACACACACGCGCACACACACACACACACACACACACACACACACACACACACACGCGCGCGCGCAGACACATACAGAGACACACACACTCACAGACACACACACACACGCATACACAGTGTGTATGGCATGTGTGTTTGTGTGTCTTACAAATATATATATATATATATATATATAAAATAAATGCATAATAGTACACCATAATTATTCTGATGGTCATTTTTTCAAATACTGCTAAGTGCAAAAATAATTCTTTTTGACATTGTTACTGCAGGGGAAACTTCCTTTTGTTAAGGAAGAATAACTTCAAAATTAATTACATTTATTTGTTTGAATTTATTAACCAGGTGGGTGGGCTGGTCCATAGAGCCTTTTCCTTATGTTAAAAAAGGATGCAGGGGTCAAAGCCCAGTGTATGAAGGTATGGAGGAGTTTGAATTAAATGTAACTGTCCTTGTGACAATTTGTAAAGTAGTGTACTGCTGCTTTTAGAAAGCATTCTTACTTTTCCCAGGAGCATAATTAGCATGAAATATGTGTATCATATCCTAGCACTGCTACACTTGAGCAGGTAGGCGTCACACCTTTCTGTACATTTCAGGCAATAGTAACTCAGCATGGACTCTGTCTCCTTTCTGGCATGTTGTTATTCATAGTGTGTTATGTTTATGTAATGGAAGTCAGACACAATGCTTGCTAAATAAATAGCTTATAAAGTAATTAGCAAGCTGTAAATAATATGTTGATTATAATTTCATACTGTAACAAAGTTTTGTTGCACACACACACACACACACACACACACACACACACACACACACACACACACACACACACACACACATATTTTAGATCTATAAAACAGACTTACTCAGATGAAAGAACATTCTTGCTAAATGCCTGTTGTGAACAACATGCATACTGCTCATATTCCACAGCTATACATGATTTTTCAAGGTTGGCCTCATTTTTGGCTCAAATACTTGTGTCCAATATAATGTTTCTGATTTTGTGGCAGGACTGTAGTGATTACAGAAGGCAAATACTGCTATATGTTGTAGCTAAAGTTACATAATCTTCAGAAAATACACACTAATATAAACCACATTAATCTATCAATGTTTAAAATAAATAAAACCAACATTACTGTCACTGCCCCTGATACAGGCTGAGGATTGTAATAGCATGTCATGTTTGTTTCTGTGCAAAGAATCAGACACAGGGAAGGGCTAACAGGTAAACAGCTTTACAGTGCAGAAGGGAGGTGGCTGATTGCAGGAATGCCATTACTTACGGTTAATTAGACAATAATCATAACTGCTGCTACTGCTGTATGCCAGATTGCAAGCGCTGCGTGCCTGAAGGCATGTGATATATTATTAGAACAGCCGCAACATGTAGAAGATGTTAAGTAAAGATTTTACAGTACAGGTACCAGCTGTATTACAGAATTCAGATCATTGCTACCCTGCCACAGAAGCCCTAGTCATTCTTTAGTATAGCTGTAAATGTAACCAGTAGCAAACAATAAAAAATATGAGGCAAAGAGCAGATACAGCAGAAGGAAGAGTAATTCAGACAACAACATGGTTCTCCTTTCACAAAGGCAAGCAGCAGTGCTACCTGGTAGTAAAGTAACAGGTGCATTTGTGCAGGCTTCTTAGCAGCATTTTCAAGTCATGCCAACAAGTAGAGCTTCAGACCTCAGCTGGGACAGAGTTCTAGATTCTAGGGGAGGCAGTGCTGAATATTACACTCTCAGAAGGTTTATGTGACCAGGGAGTATGCACTTTAACTTCATTTGATAACCTCAAGTACTTGGGTACTTCTTTAAAGAATGTGTGCACTTAAGCTTTTTTTTTAAGGCCTCTGTCTTCCATCCTATCCCCAAACCAGTGAGTCCATATCTCACTTTAAGTTTGTTTGTTGCCTGTTTCTACCCAGTGTCAAACACACTGGGTGAGAGCAGCAAGACTAATAGATAACATCTGTCAGCTGGCAGGGATCAGGAAGTATTTTTTCCTTATTCCTAACTGTCCCCCTCATGGGAGCATGACATGCAAACAGCTGAAGCGAAGCTCACAATAATAATAATAATACAGTGATGTTTGCATACTTCAATACATATCTGAAATCTGCTGTTTGGCAGTCCAGAGTGCAGGCCTAGGTGCAATTGCTGCATGATTCTTTCATTGTACTCTATTTGATGTCAGTAGTGCAGTGGACTGGGTCACTCCGCTCCTCCCCGGATGGGTATGCTAGTGATGGCCACACATTCCCACTTCTATCAACCAGCTTCTCTAGAGCACATATTACAGGCTGAACCTGTTTATTAAGCCTCATTGTTGGAGCTACATCTATCAGTGCTAGAAAGGCAGCGCTTAAGCTCTTGGGATATCTACAAGGATTACTGAGCAGTTGTTAAGTGGTACTGAGTTAAATGCCTTTCAGACATTGTTTAAGTCCTGAACAGTTTATGGAGAACAGAGTCATAGACTGAGGCTTATAAGAATCAGAGTATATGATGAATCTAGCTATGTTATTGTGCGATGTAGAGAGTTTTTGTTGATCCTGCTATGTGAGCATGACTAGGGTAGGACAGGCAAAATGGAGTGCAAGTAAATGAAAGCTGTCCACTGTATGTTTTGCCAGTGGGATGACACAGTGCCTCACTTCGTATGCTGCAGTGAGTATTGGACTAATTTTCTTTGTGATCTAGGACAATGATCTAAAAAAATCATGCATTGATCCCATAGAAGGCAAGGTATTTATTGGTCTGAACTACCTGTACCAAAGAACTTTCAGAAGTAAAGGTGGGAGTGAGGCAGACCTGTCTGACCCACCTCTGATAGACCCAAGATGCTTAACTTTGGTCTTGATGAATTAAAAATGAGAATAGTTGACCTGATGTGCTGTTTTAACATACTGAAATTTTGGGAATGCAATGTGGATGAGTTCATGAAGATAAACAGTCTCATTTTATTATGATGCAATGAATCATAACAAAGCTGTCAGTTCTACAAACTGTCAATAATACAAAGTACTGCTCACCTGGGTCTATGTTTAATCATTGAAAGAACTAACCATCGAACAGCACATCATCAAATGCAAAGCATCGAATCACCATCCATCAAATGTGCACCTCATCGAACCTGTGAGACGGGGAAAGTAACTACCTAGCCAACACTTCCCTGTCTTGCAAATGGCAGTATTTCTAACCTACCCATGTGGGGAGCTTCACCCCCACACCCCCAAACTATATATACAAACTCTGAGATCGCACTACAGTGGGGAAATTGGGTATATGTGTCAGCCAGGCAAGAGCACACTTATAGTTAATTGCTCAAGGTAGTATAGATCAAGTTCTTGCAAATATTTGTTTTCTGGGTAACACTTTATAGTACAGCTAGTACTCTTTGGGTCCTAAACTAGGTCTTGAGTATAGAACTCCCAATAATACTTCTAGCACGTATGACAAATGCCGTTATACCCAGACAGTACTGTTTGCAGAGTCCTACTTTGTAGTTCAATTGCCATTCTAAGTGTTAGAACTGTGACCTTTTGGCTCTGAGTTTGCAGTACCTATTACAACTCCTGGTGTTTATAACAAATACAGCTATTTCCCACCTGCTTCACTTTCAAACACAAATACCCACTCAGGGAGGGGGTGAAGGGAGACAGGATGTTATCCACAAATATGTGTTGTTTATACTGTCACATGAGAAGCCCAGCATTTGCCCACCTCACTAATGTTTGGAAGGTATCTGCATTTATATATAGTTATATATAGTTTTGTTGGAGGGAGACTTTGTTATACTGTTTTTGTTCACTGAGGAAGGCAGCATTGCCTAAACCGGTCTGATTTATTTGGTGAATATGATACATTTGTGTATTTTTAAATACACTATGTTCTAGTTATAATACAATTTTTTCACACCAATTTGTGCTGGCTCTTTTTTGGTCTACGTATCTCAGCAAAGCTCAACATAAAAATGTCACCTAGACCAATGAATTCTTTGTAAATAGATGTAGAATAGTAGCAAGATCAAACTCAGTATGGTCCAGTGCAGAGGGTAAAGGCAATACAGTAACCATTTAAAATGTCAGGAGCAGCTACAGGGCCTACCGGTGAACTACCTTGCAGAAGAGTTTCTACAAACAGAAAACATAGGAAGGTAATCGCTAAGGACATTTTGCATCATGCCAGTTACCCTTAAATGTTAGAGGTGAATGGGTGGTAATAATTCAGCTTACAAAAGTGCTTCTCAGGGTTTGGAGGCCGAGCCTAATAAACAGTGATATTTTACGTTCTAGTATCCTTGTGCTGACACCTGTATTGTAACAGTCCTAGTTTCTGTTTGCATCCTAGAATATTCGTATCTCAGCTAAGAAATTTGAGCTGAGCACATTCAAGTGTAGAGGGAAGGAGGTCATATACTAAAACACTGTCTATCTCCCAAGTACATGGGGTTGCCATGTGTGCAGTATGGTCATAATATCATGAAAGATCCCACCATTAAATCTCTGACATTTTTCTAGACCTGGCATCAGGAATGCACCTTTAGGTTTAGGAATATTCAAACTGAACCGAGTTTCTGTGCCTGAAAGTAAATCAGGTTGAAACAGGAGAGTCATATCACATAACAAGTGCAGTCTGTTGTTGAAAATGTGCATGTCAGCATTTATTATACATAAGTCCTTGCCTTTTATGCACCTAGCATTCAAAGATACTCAGAAGATGGTACAAGTGGTGGGGAGACCAGGTTATTCATCTTGGCTTAGGATGATTATTATAAAACATAAGGATGTGGGTTGGATGAGAAAGCCTATGCTTACTGATAGTATAATGTACAAGACCATTCGGCCTAATCTACCATCTAGGTATTAAGGAAACAGGGCAGATATAAGAGCATATGAACAAGAATGGTTCGGAGCTGCCCATGCCTTCCATGTGCTGTCATGAAGCTATACTCCAGTAATAAAAGGAAGATGCCCTTAGATGAGAATGATTGGCTTTGCAGTTACTATTATGCATGGCAGTGTATGGATCAGGCCAGATAAGTTTTAACAACAAAACAGTACCATTTGGCTACTGTTATGATTGCAGAATAGGACAGCAATAATACATCTGCATGATGGGTCCCTTGAATGCTGACATATAAAGAGCAACAGTGTATAAAGGAATGAATCCCACAATCAGTAGAGTAGCGATATTGAGATATACAGATAAGCAATATATTATATAGCTTTTGTTAAGACAGACCCACACCCCACCCCACCCCAAATTGACTGGATCAAGTGACAAGTTCAGGTACAGCAATAGTACAGAAATTTTTATTAACCACTAAAGATGGTGTCAGCTTTCTTTGTACCAAAGAAATTAGTGTACAACAGCAGAACAAATACTCTCATTTGGATTCATTTTCATCAAGGTTCTTCCATGTTCCATGTTTCCATTATAAGTTTAAG
Source organism: Protopterus annectens (assembly GCF_019279795.1). Lineage (NCBI taxonomy): Eukaryota > Metazoa > Chordata > Ceratodontiformes > Protopteridae > Protopterus > Protopterus annectens. The sequence goes on from NC_056725.1 coordinate 1,405,104,288, forward strand.
TAACAGTCTTGACAGTATGGTCTACCTGGAGAGGTGGGTATAGCCGAAAGAATCAAGCAGAAACTGGAAACTTGGTAGAAGAAGAAGGTCAAGGGCAGTTGTTACTTTGGCCTCAAAGTCAGGGATAAGAGTACTGAGTTATAGAGTGAGAGGTTCAAAACCTGTCTCTAGTCAGAGAGAAGCCAGGAAGACAATTGCAGAGGAAGAAAAAAAGCTGACTAGCATATCAGGCAGGTTCTATACCAGGATACAAAGTTGATTGTTTCATTTAGGCATAATTAAGAATTACTTTAGAAGTAGCAGATAAATGTTGGAAAGAAATTGACTCATCTACAGGTCTAATATGTAGACACGAGTTCAATGTAAATTTCCCGTAGCAAAAATTCATCAATTGCAAAAAAAAAAAAAAAAAGAAAGAAAAGAAAATCTATCCAGGATGCAGTCCAGAAAGTAGAAACACTCATGGGCATACCCAGAAGAATATTTTTTAAAATCATTTATTCTGTGTAAATGTGGTAGAATCCAGGAAAATTTGAAGACCTTCAATTATATAAATAAAGCAGCTATGTATTATCAGCTGGGCTACAAGACCACCCAGCTAACAGCAAGACGAACAGTAACAGAAAACCCTAGACTTTCACAAATATGGCTGTTGGGTTACCATCACAAGCTGGGTCAAGGACTTAACACAGTACTGGAAACAACCACCATCCTTAGAAATAGCAATGATGGCAAAACTCAGCTTATCCAGTCCACTTACACTTAAGAACTGCAAACAATCTAGTGCACTGTATAAACATATTTGTAAACATAAAACTGGGATATTTAGATTTACAGTCATTGACTGTATTATATACAAAACACAGGACAAGGCAGGATTGCATGAGATACTTAATTTGAAAGAAAAGAAGTGGATAGTCAAGCTTGGCTGATTATTTCCACCTGGCCTGAATGAATACTACTGATTGTTGGAGGGAGACTTTGTTATACTGTTTTTGTTCACTGAGGAAGGTAGCATTTTATTTGGTGAATATGATACATTTGTGTATGTTTAAATACACTATGTTCTAGTTATAATACAATTTTTTCACACCGATTTGTGCTGGCACTTTTTTGGTCTACGTATTTCAGCAAAGCTCAACATAAAAATGTCACCTAGACTAATGAATTCTTTGTAAATAGGTGTAGAATGGTAGCAAAATCAAACTCAGTATGGTCCAGTGCAGAGGGTAAAGGCAATACAGTAACCATTTAAAATGTCAGGAGCAGCTACAGCAAGTTCTGAAACATGGAGACCGAATAGCCGAAAGAACGGACTTGAATATACTAAGTCTGAGATGCCATTTCTCAGAATAATCCCTCTTCTCCAAGGTATTGCAATCTTGGAGTTAGTAGATGTACGTTCAGGGAGTGTAGGAGGCTTGCCCCCTGCAAAAAATAAATGTTTTGCGCAGAAGAGCAATTTTCAAGATATGCTCTCCTCCTGTGTTTTCTTTTTTTTTTTTTTTTTTTTTTTGGCTTTTTGGAAATCATCATTTTGAGTGCCAACATTTCGATATGGAGCTGGCAATACACTCCACTATATTATAAAGCTTGTTTATTACTTTAGTCAGCAGCTACAGCTTTGATTATCTCCCTGTATACTTTTTATTTCATTTATGCCTTTGCTACCCCAAATGTACCCATATGATACACTAAAGAAAAATCAGTTTACATCACACATGCATTTCTGTATAATCAAAATCAGCAAATGGAATATTTCTGTTTGGGTGACTTAGTAATAATTTCCTTTCACTCCATATCCTACTGTGTGTGTGTGTGTGTGTGTGTGTGTGTGTGTGTGTGTGTGTGTGTGTGTGTGTGTGTGTGTGTGTGTGTGTGTGTGTGTGTGTGTGTGCCCACGCGCATGCGTGCGTGTGTGTGCAAGAACACATCTGTCTGTCGGTGCATCTATCTGTCCGTCACGGGGAAGTTTAGTAATAATTACACATATCTCAGAATAATGAGTGAATATTCATTTACAGTATCATAAATGAGAAGCATGGCAGACCATCACAGACAAGGGCCAGGCTAACTAAAACATGATAGTATTAGTTAACATTACGCATTACTGAAGTACATATACTGATCGAGATACATGTGCTAATGCACTTAATCCAATATGATACTGCATGAAAAAAATGTTTTGTCTGACATGATCATAGAAAGTCAATGGGGACCTGAGAAACAGACATTTAAATTAAGCACAGATGTCCCTGAAAACAGATCTTTTTTTCTGATACAATCAAAGACAAGTGATTAAAGTGTTAAGCTTGTCGTGACTTTTTGTTGTGTACCAGTGAAGTACTACAAACTGGTGATAAAGGGAAACATTAAGCTTAGAACCTATTCTCTCTAATCCAGGATTTAATCAATCAGATGTACTATGCTGTGTGATTGTGTACCAACTTCAGTGCCTCCAGTGTGATAAAAATCACAAAGGCATGCTGCTTGAGATAAACTCAGCAGTTTCACGAAAGTGCTCTTCAACAAGTGATAAGATACGCAAATAAAGGCCAAAAATGTAGCCAAATGCATTAAGGTGTTTTCACCCAAGCAGCATATAGAACTAGTGCGGTTTGTTACAAATATTGTTCACATTCATGCAGGTACGTTTACAACACAGCAGAACATTTCAGTGCTGGAGGCCAGGGAGTAAAAAGCCCAAGTGCACTTCTTAAGCTATGACTCATCAGACCTATGTCTGAGTTATCTGTAGCATTTTTACAACACAGTAGATGCGTTCTATGGCATCTTGTTAAACAGAACCATTGATTTCCTGTTTTCACTGCAACAATAAAACAAAAAGAATTCTGAGGATCACATAAAAAACCAATGTGCAAATCTTTCAAGCATAACCACTCAGTTAAAAGTGGTTATACTCGAAAGCTTTGCATATTAAAATAGCTTTTTACGTCACATTCAGAATTGTTTTTTTTTTTATTATTCCTTGTATTATACTGAATTCTGTTTAGCTGTGTGGAATAGTTTGTGTTTGCTCTTATTTTCACTACCACATTTGTTTTTTCTTTCCTACTGAAACCATACAACTTAACATTTAAATGCCATTTACTACTTTAACAAAACAGCTCACTTTTCTTTTCCATTTTAAAGCTATAATCAAACAACTGAGATACATTACTGTCTCCCTATTGTCCTAGTTAAATATGTTATTTTTTTCTCTGTCAAATAATGCTGTTCTTGTCTCCTTTTTAGTCATGTTTGCTAATAATTATCCTTAACAACTATTTTATTCTGTTTAAATGTGATCATAAAAAATAAAACTGAAACACATACCTTTCAATTGTCCAGAATTTTGCAGCATGTCCAGATTTTTGCCTAATATTTTCTGTCCCTAGACCAGTTGTTTTACATTAGGAAGGTCTGTAGGCTGCACTGTGGTGGCAGGACAAGTAGCTTACATCCTTCTCAGTTGGGAACTGCTGATTGAGGGCTCAGTGTCTGTTATTTTAAAAGTGTATTAGTTCTGGTTTAAGCACCAGGGCTTCAGGCCAGTTATTTTACATTAAGAAGGTTCATGGTCTGCACTCTTGTGGGAAAAGAGGCTGGACTCTGCCCTTCTGAGCTGGGAATTTCTGGTTAAAGACTTATAGTGCCTGCATATTTGAACTATTTCTTACTGTAATTGGTACACCTTGTTGCTGTAGCATAGACTAGATCCAGGCCTGCTGAATCTAGTTTTGTTTGTATGCTTGTTATTTCCCTGAAAAGCTAATTCCACCTAAAACGCGGCTTTTCAGCGCTTCTGTGGATCCCTAGTGATATCTGCATTGCTTACTGTACTTATTTCCTTGTTTCACTTGAAAGAAAGTTACTGTTTGTCATTTTTGCATTTAAGTTACCTGGCACTTGCTCACTAAAGCAATTATATAAGTCAGCACTAAAAAATTAAAAGCACTACACCCTCACAAACTCCCCCTAGAGTACCTTGCTCCCCATTGGCCATTTTTTTCAATTATAAAGAAATTCCCAATACTATTCTAGCATGTCCAAAGGTCAGTTGTCAATATCCTCTCCAGTCCAGCTGGTGAATCTGGGAATCTTGAAGCAATGTTACAACTGCCTCATGTACACAGACAACCCTCTCCTCCTCCCAACAAATTCCAACACATGTGAGAGATGCAACCATATAGCCAAAATGGAGGCTAAGCTCTCTCAATTCAGTACTGTCATAACCAGTCAGGAGGAGAAGGAAACCACACTCACTACAATTCCAGTCTCACATAGACCTACCACGACAGCAAACCAAACACATAAACACATAAAAACATACTTGGAGGCTCTAAATAAAAATCTGCCTAAGCAGCAGAGACCTCCAAAGCAGACACCCAAGCAACCGCTACCCCAAAACAAAACACGTGCAACACATAGCTCACAAAGCCAGTGTGCCGAACAGTCACAGCCCTTAAGGCTAAACAACACACCTGATACACTTGTAATAGGTGACTCTATCATCAGGCACACTGACGTCCCACTCAACAGGCTGAACAAGGAGAAGGTCACGGTGAGCTGCCTGTCGGGTGCTAGGATCCGCCACATAACACAAGCACTCAGGTCACTCCAAGGCAAGTACAGATATGACTCAGTCATTGTCCATGCTGGTGTGAATGACCTGAGACGTACCTCCCTGGACTACATGAAAAGAGACATAGAGGAGCTCTCTGAGCATGTAGCTCAGGCCGGTATGACCCTGACCTTGAGTAGCATCTTACCCTCACCAAGAATGATGCCACAGTATGAAGACAAGATTATCAATTTCAACAATTGGCTTAAGTATTGGTGTCATTCAAAGGGGATCCAATGCCTGTCAGCCTGGGATGATATGCTCGACAAGCCACGATGCTTCACTAGGGACGGCTTGCACCTTTCACCCCTGGGCTTTCGGATATTGGCAAAGGCTCTTGCTACCCCCATAGTGCCTTTTTTAGGCAAGGCTCAAAAGACAAACCCACCTCCATAGGTATCACAAGGGATAAGAAACTAAGAGTAATGCTACTCAATGCCAGAAGTCTAAACCACAAGATGCACGCACTCGAAACTCTCCTTAGCATGGAGAACATCGATATCTGTGCAGTAACAGAAACCTGGTTCAAGGCTCTCGAGAGCATCCCATCACTACCAGGTTATACCTCATACCATGCTTTTCGGCCCCAAAACTTGGACCGAACCACAAAAGGAGGGAGAGTATCAATATTCATCAAAGATACCCACACCTCCAGGTTGGTGGCACAGCACGAAGCATCAGAGACTATCCATGTGCAAATAACAGTGGGTAAAACTGCCTTCCAGTTTATAGCCTGCTACAGACCACCCTCCCAAACCCAGGAACCCCACTCGGCCTTCCTGAGAACACTGGAAAATATGAAGGTCTCTCCAAACACCATTATATTGGGTGACTTCAACTACCCAACCATAGACTGGGAGCATTACTCTAACTCCAACACCCTAGCCCAAAGGTTCCTAGAATTTATAAACTCAAATGCTATGGAACAACTTGTTACCACTCCCACAAGAGGGAAAAACATACTGGACCTGATCATCACCAACATGGGTACTCTATGCTCCAGACCAGAAGTGTATCCCTCACTGGTAAGATCAGACCATAAACTAATCTCACTGGATATTCACATCCCGACCCCACCCCATGCCCAGAAAACCACAGTGAAAAACTTCTCTAAAGCAAATTTCACACTCCTCAAAACCAAGGTGGAATCCTTCAAAGCCCCCGGGCCTGTGGATAATACATCCCAGACTGCAAAATCCTTTATAAACGCATTCTATGAACACCTTCAGGAATGCATGGATCATGCAATCCCAAATAAAACCAAGACCCAATCCTCCAAAGGCAGATGTCCTGTCTGGTGTTCCCCAGCCATAAACAAACTATACAATAAAAGGAGGAAGCTACTACATGATAGAGCAAAATCCCAAAAAGGGAAGGCATCTCTGATCAGTATTAGCAAAAAACTACGGGCACTCATAAAATCATCTAAGGCCAGCTTCGAGAGAAAAATTGCACAGGACACTAAGGATAATCACAAGGCTTTCTTTAGTTATGTTAGGAACCTGGGTGGGAATTCCCAGATATGCTCAACATTAGCCCAAAATGACAAAATATACACCGAACCCACAGACATTGCCAACATCCTAGCTGACAGGTTCAGCGCAAACTCCCCCACCACCACCAAAAGGGCTAATATCTATCCCAGCAGAGTGCTGCCACCCTGACATCTCAGATGCTCAGGTAAGAGCTGCCCTCTCCAAAGCAAGAAACACAGCATCAATGGGACCAGACGGTGTCCCGGGCTACGTCCTACATGAACTCCAAGAAGAGCTCAACCCAAACCTAAAACTACTGTTCAATCTCAGCCTTACTACAGGATATGTACCCAAAGAGTGGCGTACAGCAACAGTGGTCCCTCTCCACAAAGGTGGTGCCTCAACGGATCCTGGAAACTATCGCCCCATAAATCTCACTAGCTTAGTCTGCAAAGCTATAGAAAGGATCATCAGGGACCTTATAAATAAAGATATTGGGGACCTGCAGACACTGGATCCTACCCAGTTCGGCTTTCTTAAGGGCAGATCCTGCCTCTTGAACCTGGTCAATTTCTTTGAAACAGTCACCAAAGCCATTGACAAGGGGAAGGTGGTCCACACAGCCTACCTGGACCTCGCAAAAGCCTTTGATACAATACCCCACTCGGGCATTATAGATAAGCTCATCAGCTTAAATATAAACCCCTATGTCACTAGATGGGTTGCAAACTGGCTCAAGGACAGAACCCACATGGTTAGAATAGCTGGAGCCATGTCAGACTCCAAACCAGTTACAAGTGGCGTCCCACAAGGCTCAGTCCTGGGACCTCTCTTGTTCGATATATATTTCTCGGAGGTACAGGCCAACATGGAAAGACTGTGGCTGACCAAGTTCGCAGATGACTGCAAACTGGGTGCCATAATAGACTCTCCAGCTGACACAAGCATCCTCCAAAAGGGCCTCATAGAAACAGACAACTGGTGCAAGAGCCATGGCCTCAAGCTAAACGCCAAAAAGTGTATAGTCATCCCCTTTGGCAAAAATAAAGTGCCCACAAATTACCACATAGGTGGTAATCCATTAAGTACAAAAGAAGTAATTAGGGACCTGGGGACCCAAGTTGATAGCAATCTCTCATTTGACAACCACGTGGCCAAAGTGGTTAGAAAAACATTTTATATAGCCCACCTAATCATGAAGGGATTCACATCTAGATCAGGGGAGGTCATCGTGCCTCTTTACTCATCCCTCATCAGGCCCATAATTGAGTACAATGCCCCTTTTGGGATGTACCTTACCAGACACCTGCAGCAACTGGAAAGACCCCAAAGGTACCTCACCAAGAGGATCAAGGGGCTCAAACAGATGCCGTATGCTGCCCGGTTAAAGAAACTCCAGCTCTACTCAGTGGCATACCGCCTGCTCAGAGGCGATCTGTGCCTGACGTATAAAGCCATGTCCAACCCGGAATTAATGGACATGCTGCACCTCAGAAAATCCAAATCCCATCGAGCTAGGCTCCCTTCACTCTGGAATAAAATCCTAGTCCAGGTTAGGCAGAGTCCCTCATTGACTCTCTTCAAGAGGAATCTTGATGAGTGGATGGGAGATCGTAGGTTTACCCCGGGTATCACTTCTGTGTCACTGTTAGACAGAGGCACAGTATACTAACCTTGAAAAAGGGCATAGCAAAATTAATTTAATATGGGTGGCGAAAGCCATACACACTCTGGCTAGGCTTATAAATGCCCTAGGGCAGATAGCCTAGTATGAACCTATGAACCTATAAAATGTGTGGTTATTTTTTAGCAAATCGTTGCAGACTGAAGTCACTGAATGAAGGATATTTGCATTTCAGGCTTCATAGCTTTCAGAAAATCCATACTTAGAGCAATATTTAAAATCTGTCTATATTTCTGGGCCTTTGGTTCCCCCAAACAATATTTCTTTTATTTTGTCCAGATTTTTGCAGTAAGTTAAGATATATACTTTTAACAAATAACAAATCAACCAAGTGGCATGCATTTTAAAGCAGAGCATTTTGATGTAAAGTTATAGAAAATAATTGAAACTTTTTATTTTCAGGAAAGAATATTCTATAGCCTATATGATTTTAAAGGGCATGTGTAGTCACTTCAGGAAAGTGATTGTGCTACTTTATATCTCACTGAACTAACCCATTATTGAATTCAACACTGCATATTATAGCCTTCAAAAAAAAAAAAAACATCTGTAACAACTTGAAAAGGTACAAACATTCCTTACCAGAAAAACTGTAGAAATGGAAAACTTCAACTATTCAGAAAGGCTTCAGAAATTGAAATTATATGAAGTTTTGTACAAGTTACTTAGTGTATTAGTGTACTTTGTGCTGACCTCTGACTGTTCTATAAGGCAATGTATGATCTGGTTCCATTTGAAAGTTCCCTCAATATGACAGTGTGTGTGTGTGTGTGTGTGTGTGTGTGTGTGTGTGTGTGTGTGTGTGTGTGTGTGTATATATATATATATATATATATATGTATATATATATATATATATATATACATATATATATATATATATATATATATATATATATATATATATATATATATATATATATATATATATATATATATGGTTCAATATTATAACAGTGGATGCTTAAAATAGCGAATGCTGTATAATCAACCCAAAGAAAACAAAAACACAAAATTCCGAACAAATGGAGCAGCGATTTTTTTTTCCCAGGGAAAAAAATCGCTGGCCTGCAAAAAAAAGCAAACACAACATAAAGTGGAGGGCTTTGCCCCCCACAACTCTGATGCCCACACCCCCCCTACTTAAATATACAAACTCCAAGATCGCACCACAGTGGAGGAAATGGCAAAGTTCCGAAAATGGCCCAGTGATTTTTTTCCCTTCGAAAAAATTTGCTGTTCCTTGTCTTCGGGATTTTGTCGTTTCAACATTTAGCTGTCGATTAATCAGCATTCGCTATATTAAGCATTCGCTTACTTAATAGGGAACCTCTATATATATATATATATATATATATATATATATATATATATATATATAGTTGCTGTTCGAGATCATGAAACAGCGGGGTCTGGGAATTTGCCCATTCCTTGCTATTGTGTGATCTCTGAGTTGCTACAAATACATATATACATATATATATATATATATATATATATATATATATATATATATATATATTTATGCATTTATGTATAAAATCATTGGGGAATGTGGAGGCGCAGGGGTCTAGCCTTCCTGCATAAGATATTTTTTTTTTTTTGCTTTTATGATTCATTATTTTTGAGCAATGTTTTTTGGTTCGTTCATTTGAATGTTTGCTTTGTTGTTAGGCAATGATGGAGTATGGGTGCTTTATTACAAGTCAAATGTCAAAACTGAAGAATCACAAAACAAAATCAAGCCATTAGCTCAGCTTTACTAACAGTCACAAATAGTACAAAATATAAAAGCAATATTTTTTGCAGGGGGGGCAAGCTTCTCACGTCTCCCTCACATTCCCTGCAATGCATGTATACCAAGTCCAAGTTCACACAACAAGGAAGAAAAGAGAAAATTCCCTAATCCCCACATCATGATGATCTTGCAGAAAAACAATAACTGTTTGGGGAAATGTGAACAATCAAATGTTCAGAGATTCACATCTTGACCACTGAGGAATAAATATTTACACTGGTAGAAAAAGAATGGCTACTTCCTCAAAAATCTCTGACATTGAACTACAATGTCTATTATGCAAATGTTTATTTGCTCACAAGTGAAATGTGTAAACTATTTTTCTTCTTTTATTAAGTTGTTTGTCACCCACTTAAAACAAATGTCAGCACAAACTCAAAACCAGCAGAACCAGCACTCGGACACCAGCCACAAGTCAAGAAGATTTAATTTATTTCTGATTAAGCACTCTCTTCCCTTGGTAGGGACTTCTTTGTCTGTCACCCACCCTAACACCCTCTAAAATTCTAAATGAGGTTATAACTGTGAGGATAGCCCACCTACATTGCAAAAATTCACAGTTGTTGATTGACTCTAATATGCATTTGGACCCAAAGAAAAAATGTTCTTAAAGCACACTATCTGAGCATGGCTTTAACCAAATGGTCACTGAGCCTACCAGACTTCCAGTCTGAGATAAGTCTTCAACAAAAAATTTAAACTACACCAGCTCTCCTAACAAGTGATGTCACCCACTGATTGAATCATCGATATTCAGCAACCACTGTATTATAATAATAACATTCTCAGCTAAAAGTCAACACATTAAAGTCAAAATCATGTCCCATTGAGCATTTTTCAAGACTACCAAGCTAAAGGGGAAGAGAGATAGGAAAAGTACACATAGCAATCAGTGTAAGTGGGAGCACAGGCTGTAGAATGTGCTTTAGCATGGGTAACCTTAATTTTATGTTAGATAATACCATAGGTACAACCTTCAATTTGGGACAATTGTTCCCTTCTGGAGGGTTAAACTTCATGTTTTGAAAATGCACATAGTTTTGTGTGTTTATTTCAAGTTAATAGGGGATAGGGGATTTTGTTTTATTTTTTGTTTGAGGGTTTTCATTAAAACAAAAAGTCTTGAATAATGTAACATAAGTTCAATGGAGATGAGAAGAAACAACTGTACAAAAGATCAGCCTGTAAAACATTAGTATATGTATGTAACAGAAAAGCTGGAAATACATATTCAAAAAACTGTCATGTATAATAGGTGGGAATAATAGCATTTTATTATGATGACTATGCTGTCCATATTATCCTGGAATGTGAATGGCCTTTCAGATATAGATAAAAAGGAAAGAGTACTGAATTATATTAAGAAATATAGTGTGCAAATAGCAATTCTGCAGGAGATACATTTGAAAAGAAATGAGCAGGTGAATTTGAGAAATAGTTCAGAATGGATATTCAGCAGAATATCCAGGACAGAAGAAAAGGGGATTAATGGTAGATTTGTGGTAGTAATGGACTATTGGCAAGGGAGGAGGATTACAATAACATGTATTTATATTCCACCAAAAAAATGTTATGATGGAGCTTAAGAACATTTTATTTATTTATTTTACATTTGTTTACTGGGAAAGTCCAACTGGACAAAATGTCCTTTTCAGCAGAGGCCTGGGAAGAAAGGCTCCACATTTATAAATAACCGTCAGATACATATGCAACGTACAGATACAAATATTGATTTGATCTCAGATACAAGTACAAAATGAAAATACATGTTATACATTTAGGAGAAATAATCAGTTTTCAGCAGGGGATTTTATTTATAGGTGAGGAATGGAATTTTATTTGCAATACTGAGGATGTATCAAGGGGACCTAGAAGGGACAATATAACCAAATAAGACAGATTTCTGAAGAAATATATGAGAATATTTGGTAAGGGAGATGTGAATTCAATAGCAGGAACTCAGACAGAATTTACATATTATTCCCCAAGGTTCAGTAACTGGGCTAGACTAGACAGAAATTATATTTCACAGGAACATGTGCATTTAATTGAAAGCTTTGGCACACATCCAATAACTATTTCTGATCGTGCACCAATAAAAACTAAGATAAAAAATGCATGGTAATGAAGTAAAATTAAGACACTTGTGCTTTCCAACCTACCCATTAAAAAGAGAGGAATTTAAGGAATAGGTAGTGGAAATTATTTGAGAGTTATTAGGGAAGATATAAATATCTTCAGAAGTTATAGCTAGTGACTGGGATAAAATTAAAATGTAGTTTAAAAATACAGCTGAAATAAAAAAGAAAGAGATATGGTTAGGAAGTAATAGAAGTTACATAGAGGGGCTGACAAAGTTAAAGTATTACAGAATAAGAGAAATGTCACAGACAAGAAGAGGAGCAAATACAGAGTGCTAAAGAGAAAATAAGGGAGTATCTGGGTAATATACATTATTTTAGAAAGACTGTAGTTAAGCAACAGTTTTTTGATAATACCTCCATCACAAAAACTTTTAGCACAACGACTTAGGCAACAGAACATTGAAGGGGTTGTTACCAAATGAAGGGAACCTATAGCAAGAAAAATAACCAGAGATTCTGTAGAAGTTTTAGAGATATTCCAGGAATTTTATGAAAAATTATATAAAGCAGAGAACTGTGGAAATCAAGAAAGAGTCAAATGGAAATACTGATTGAATACTTAATTATGCCAAGGGTAGAGGTAGATGAGACTCAACAACTTACAGTTAAAATAGGAGGTGATGAGATAAAACAGTGATGTATAATCAATCTTCAGGAAAATCTTTAGGAACAGATGGTATTCCTGTGGAAGTCTGGAAATTAGGAGGGAAGAAACTGATAAAGATCTGGAAGATTTTATTTAACAATATTTTAAAAGGAGGGGAAGCACCAACACCTTGGAAGAAAGCTGTGGAGGCTGTGTTACCTAAATACAGCAAAGACCCTTCAGACCAAGCTGAATATAGACCCACTTCAATTTTAAACCATGATTATGAATTGTTTATGTCCATACTAGCTAAAAGAATGGCAAATGTGTTGTCAAAATTGATAGATATGGAGCAGTGTGGCTTTGTGGAAAGGAGGCAAATATTTGACAACATTGATAGAACAATGATGATACAGAGGGAAGCAGAATACTGTTGTTATGGGTCTTGATGCAGAAAAAGTGTTAGATCAGGGATTTTCATTTTAAAGTAGTTATTAGACATTAGACAGGCTAAAGAATAAAATATGCCTAGAAATGGTGTTTCATTTATGCATACATTTTAGAAAAGCAGAAAGAAAGAATCTTTCACTGAATGTTGACCTTGCTGGCTAAGAAATGCTGTTTCATTTATATATACATTTTAGAAAAGCAGAAACAAAGAATCTTTCACTGAATGCTGACCTTGTTGGCTAAGCATGCAATAATAGTTTCTCAAGGGAAGATTGCAGGCAGTTCTTGTTCTGTTCTTTTCCAAAGGGAAGGAAGAATCAAGATATAAGGTAATGGCTAGGCACCTGTGAGGCTACAATACAAGATGTAGCCTGAGAACCAAGGCTTGGGGTATAAATGTAGTCTATAGAGGAAAATTACTGGGAAAAAAAGGATATAATTTGTGAAGTTCAGGATAGCAGTCAGTCAAGTCTGATGCAAGACTTGTTCAGATATAAGACTGGTTTAGATGAAGTTATGATATTCATGCTTACAGTTATGCTACATGTGTATTTCTGGTTATGTTGATTTGAATATGCTGCTATAATCTGCTGCTTCTATTGGATGTTACACACTGAAATAAACCTCTTTAAAGAAAACAAAAACTTTGATTTTTTACGGAAAGCATTTGACAGAGTAAGCTGGGATTTTATGAGAAGGGCATTGGAAGTATTTGCATTCCCTGCTACAACAATAATGCTAATTAGAAGGCTATACATAGGATTGAAGGCAAGAATTAAACTGGGATGGCTCCTCTCAGGTAAGCTGTATTTAAAGAGAGGAACTATGTCAGGGTGTGCATTTTCACCTTTGTTACTTGCTTCATCTTTAGAGCCACTTGCAAAGAATCTAAGAGACTCAGAAATACAAGGATATGATAGGTGTGGTAATCAAGAAAAGCTGGTTTTATTTACAGATTATATTATTTTGCACCTGATAAATCCAGAAAAGTACATCTCAGTGTTGTGGAACATTTTGAGACATTTCCAAGTCTTTTCAGGATATAAAATTAATGAAGATAAAACAAAGGCAATAGCCATAAATTATGTACCCACACATGAATTGGTTCAACAATACTCATATTTATTTGGACATGATAAGATTAAGTATTTAGGAGTATGGATTAAATGGGTCTATATCACGTCAATGAAATGGCAGAAGTTCAAACACCATATGTTTGAACTTCTAACCTCGAAGTGCAAAACCATCGAAGACTTAGAACAGCTATTTTTTTCCCAGGGAAAAAAAAAATGCTGTTCCAAGAAACACACAACACAAACACACCAAAAAAACAGCAATCCACACACATACACTTAAATTCCTACATCTAACCCTACACTAAACTGTACATACACTACTATCTCTCCACTTACCTTAACCTAAACCCTAACCCTAAGGTCCATCACTATCGCACACTCACCTGACCAGCGCCCTAACCCTAACTCACCTACCCTGCCCTAACCCTAAAGTCTGTCACTATCGCACACCCACCTCACCCGCGCCCTAACCCTAACGTCCGCACAATCGCACACTTACCTGAGCCCGACCCGTAACTTTCTACCACAGTGCTGAAAATAGCAAAGCCACAGAAATGGCCAACCAAATTATTTCCCTAGGGAAAAATTCAGTGTTCTGCAGCTTCGCTATTTTCAGTGTTTTGGGTTAGATATTAGAACATTCAATGTTTTCAAACTTCAATGTTCTAATATAGACTCAATTAAAAAGGCTTCTGTTATGTCAGATAAGGATATGTGGGAAGAGACTAAACAAAAGATAATACAAAAATTAAGAAACTGAAAACTGTTATGTATGCATACCGAGAGTAAGTTACAAGCAGTGAAAATTTTTTTGGCTCCATTAGTCTTGCATATGGATTAGACATACTTTTATCAACTTGAGAAGTTATGGATAATAATTAATAAAGAACTGAAGGAATTTATCTGGGAGGGAAAAAGGGCAAAGAGTTAAGTGGGATAAGTTAATTCCTCCAAAAGAACAAGATGGTTTTTGTTTACCTGATTTGAAGGGATATTTTAGAGCTACACAGTTAAGGCTCCTATACATAACACAAGCAGAAGAGTATAATTCAAAGTGGAAAGGGATGATGATGAACCAAGGGGGAAGTCCAAGAAATATAAAGAGAGTGGGATTTGGATGCAGATCCTTAAGGAGCATAACAACCATGCAGAATATAATATATTATATATTCATAAAGTAGCAGAAAGTATTTTAAGAACTAAGCCAATACAAAAATTGAGAAAGGAGATTTGGTCAAAAGGAATGACTACAAGTAGGGGTACAGGAAATAGGCAAGAAGGGGCTGGAATTTACTGAAGAAAGCTAGCAAAGGACCCAAGATATTAGGAGCAAATAACTCAAGCAGGAAAGGTAACAGAGTGGGATGAGGCCAAGAAGAGATTTGTAATGCAGGCTAGAGACTACGGTCCCTACTAGGGCTTGATCTCAGAGTACAGGCAAACAGAAAGGGACAGGGGAATTTTAATTGAAAGACTTGCTCTGATGGATTTTGTTAGATGAATCCAGAACAGAAGCAGCTGTTAAAAAAAAGGTTAATTTATAGGGCATATAAAATATTGCATGATAATTATAAGAATCAATCAGAGGAGGTTAAAAAAGAATGGGAAGAGAAAATAGAAAAGCAATTTACACAAAAACAATGGGCAGACATATGTATGGCTCCCAAGTATGCAACCAAGTTCAGAAGGTTTAGGATCTTCACTTGGTAGTGTTTGTATAGATATTTTATACACCAAGCAGACTTGTAAAGAATTTTTCCTCAGGTAAATAGAAAATGTTGGAGATGTGATAGAGAAGTTATTTGAAAAAAAACACTACCAAGCTCAACTTTTGTAAATGCTAGCAAACACAGACTGGTCTATAGTAACAAACCAGGCCAACTGTGTTTACAACACTCCAATACTTTTAATAATCTGTTGCCACTTTAGGAAAAATGTTTTCATAGGTTCATAGGTTCATAGGTTCATACTAGGCTATCTGCCCGAGGGCATTTACAAGCCTAGCCCATAGTTTTGTGGCTTACGCCACCCCTTTAGTATGGGGAACTATACCCATTATTTTGCTGTGCCTCTGTTGAGCAGTGACACTGAGGTAATCCCTGGGGTATATCTGCAATCTCCCATCCATTGGTCAAGATTTCTCTTGAACAAGGCCAGCGAGGTGCTCTGCCTCACATATACCGGGATTTTATTCCACAGCATAGGGAGTCTTTGGGTGATGAATCTATCCCTCCAGCACGTCCTATTAATAGCCGTGTCGAGGTTTAAGTCTCCGCCCTTGTGGCTCTGACGGATCTAGATTTTTGAGGTGAAGCATATTCATCAAATCTGGGTTTGACATGGCCTTGTATGTTAGGCAAAGGTCACCTCTGAGCAAGCGGTGCGACTGAATAGAGCTGGAGTTCTTTCAGTCGGGCAGCATAGGACAGATGTTTGAGACCCTTTATCCTTTTGGTGAGGAACTTTTGTGGCCTCTCCAGCTGCTGCAAGTGTCGGGTCAGATACATTCCGAATGGGGCATTGTACTCAATCATTGGTCTAATGAGTGATGAGTATAGGAGACTATGACCTCCCTTGATCTAGATGAGAATCCCTTCATGATAAGGTGGGCAATGTAGAAGGTCTTCCTAACTACTTTAGCTACATGGGTGTCGAATGACAGACTACTATCAACCTGGGTCCCCAGGTCCCTGATAACTTCTTCTGTACTCAGTGGATTGCCACCTATTTGGTAGCTAGGGGTAACCTTGTTTTTCCGAAGGGTATGACTATGCATTTTTGGCATTTAACTTTAGGCCATGGCTCTGGCACCAGTTATCCGTTTCTGTGAGACCCTTCTGAAGGATATCTGTGTCAGATGTGTTTTCTACTATGGCCCAGTTTGCAGTCATCTGCAAACTTTGTCAGCCATAACCCTCCTGTGTTTGCTTGTACTTCGGAAAAGTAATTGCCAAACAAGAGTGGGCCCAGGACTGAGCCCTGTGGTACACCACTTGTGACAGGCTTTGAGTCTGACATGGCGCCAGCAACTCTGACCCTGTGGGTTCTGTCACTCAGCCAGTTTGCAACCCATCTTGTGATGTATGGGTTAACATTTAAGCTGATGAGTTTTTCAATGATACCCGAGTGGGGTATTGTATCAAAGGCCTTCGCCAGATCGAGGTAGGCTGTATGGACTGCCTTTCCCTCATCAATGGCTTTGGTGACTGTTTCGAAAAAGTCAACCAAGTTTAGAAGGCATGATCTGCCTTTGACAAAGCCAAACTGGGATGGATCCAAAGTCTGCAAATTCCCTATGTCTTTATTTATGAGGTCCATTATGATCCTCTCCATGGCTTTGCAGATAAGGCTTGTCAAGCTAATGGGCCGGTAATTTCCAGGGTCGGTGGAGGCACCGCCTTTGTGAAGTGGGACCACAGTTGCAGTGCGCCACTCCTGGCACGTATCCAGAGGTAAGACTATGATTAAACAGCTGTCCTAGCTGTGGGTTTAATTCCTCATTGAGTTCGTGGAGCACACAGCCGGGGACACCATCATGTAAGAATAAAAAGTTCAGAGGCCTGCTCTTTGGATAAATTCTTAGTTGTGGCTAGCTTATATTGATCAAAAAGGTGCCAGGCTACAGTACAAATGCAGTGGGGCATACACATATTATAAAAACTATTACATGACCAGGAATTAGTGTAAAAGACTGACAAACAAAGCTTTATTTCTAAAGCACAGACAGGTGGGTCGTGTTGGGAACACCATAATATTTTTGACAGAAGTTAATAATCTCTCAAATGAACTAAATAATGATGAATATGTATGTGATTATAGATGAACAGCTGTAACATGTTCTTAGGTCATAACTAAATTCATGCACGACAAAGACATACAAACAGCATGTTTATTTAAAACATAAAAGACACAGCCAAAAGTATCTTTTGATTCATAACAGAATTTTAGTTTAGAAAAGTCTCTCTAGTCAAACTAAAGCTCTCACTGAGAGAAACCCCAACTTACATGGTCTCTGTCAAAAGTTTCTTGATGCATATTGCACTCTCTTTGCTGGACCCTAAAACATATCTACCTCTCAAATGCAATATTTCCAAAATTGTTGAAAATTGCTAATGTCATACTTCTGCCCAAGCAGGACACCAAATACAAACTTGACTCCTCTAGGGCTAGTGTACTTCTGTATCCACAGCATAACGGAAGCCATTAGACAGTTGCTGATCTAGAGCAAGTATCCATAACAACAGTTTCACCACAGGAGCTGTTGTAAAGCAGCACACATTAACTGCAACTTCGCTGCATACAGTGGCTAAGAATTCCTGGCCAAAGCTTGCTTTAAGAAAGTGTGACATAATCAATCAATAAATGACTGCATTACTAAAACACATTAGTTCACCCCCCTTCTCTGAGAGAGATCTTTTCCTTAGTGTAAGTATACTTAAATACAAAACATGTTACATTATTACTTTTCAAGACATTCTTTAACTTTGAAAATAAATAAAGTATACACAGAGCAGCAGGGTATACTATGGTTTCTGCATGCTGATTTTGGATTATTTTGCCCTCTGCAGCTGCTGGTCCTAACTACTCAGTTTGGTCACTTGTCTTAGTTAATAAATAGAAAAAGTCTTGGAATCTCAGAGAATGCTTGATATCCTATCCTCTGGATACTAAAATTATTTATTGTGAACATGACCATATTATCACACTGGGTAAATTGGTGAGATACAGCTGGTCATCTTGAATTGCCTGAGGACTGACTTCCTGGGTAAGCACAGGGACACTTACATCATCATCCTGAGTTATTTTTCTCCTTTTATAAATTTCTCTGGTATATCTTGAAAATGTCTCCTTTTTCTCCTTTAGGATGGCTGTCATCTTGAACAATTTAAAAATTAGGTTCTCAAGATTTGCCAATAGTCACTGCTGATGATGACTATTTCTTTATTTTCATCCACTGTGGCCTAGGTAAAAATACTGGTAAGCATTAGACTGAATGTTTCCTGTAGCAGAATAACTGATAAACAAGTTTAGCTCTTTTAAACTTTCTGAAACATAGTGTTTAGGGAGGCAGGCTTTGGCAGCAATAGTGGTCTACTATAAAGGCAGTTGTCTGGATCTGATACTTCTTCTTTCGGCTTTTTCCCGGTTAGCGGTCGCCACAGCAGATCACCTGTCCACTCATGATTGGCAGTGGAGTTTTACGGTGTTGAGTTGCCAGCCAGATGCCCAACCTTCCACAGCAGGCACACACATGCACCACTCACACCTAGGGCCAATTTAGAGTGTCCAATCCACCTATAGCATGTCTTTGGGATGTGGGACGAAACCGGAGCACCCGGAGAAAACCCACGCAACCACAGGGAGGACATGCAGACTCCGCACAGAAGGCACCCCAGCCGAGGATTGAACCAGAGAACCTCTTGCTGTGAGGTGACAATACTAACCGCTGCACCACCGTGGCCGCCCTGTCTGAATCTGATACAAAGTCATTAATTGTTCTAGGTTTCCTCTGGTCATACTATGGGAAACAGTATGATAAGATATCAAAACAATGTGTAGATTGGGTTGTCTGAGAATTTACTTTTCTGACTGAACCAATCTCTCTCTACAGCACCATTTGCCTGTGGGTAATGAGAGCTTGAGCTAGTACAGATAAACCCATACTGTTCCTTGAATTCTTCTAAGTGTTGTTAATCTGGTTATCACATTGACCATAAGAGTTGTAGCCATATACACCTTTATGTACGCACACTTAAATGTTCTTCCCACCTTTTACGTGTATGTATTAGTGCAGAACTTCCAAATCAAACAGGACTGTATATGATAACCCTGATGTAAATTTACTGGCAGCAATGATCTCAGTAAAAGTCCCTACTGCACAAACATGCTTTCAGACAGAGATATTACTTAACTGCTTGTCATGGGTAGACTGGTTATGTGTAGATTTGTGGAGTAATAATCGACTAGTATAAAGTACTTTTTATTACTGAACTCACAGAGGTCTACAGTGATCTTTTGCCACTGACTCTCTGGTAAAGGAGTGGTCCATAGTGGCTCTTTCTTTTAAGTATGTTTATTTTTAATGCAGATCTGGTATGTCATCACATCCCTTATGACAACTATATGGATATGTGGCTGTCACACCAACATCTTGGCTCTTTCAATGCAATTTATTATTTACTGATGACACATATGGATCTGCTGTAAAACCTTTGCTTTCCATGAAGCTGAGATTATTATTCTGCATTGTTACAACAAAAAACATCCATCTCAGACAAATGTACTCTTTCAGCATAGTATTTTTGTAAGCCATAGGCTAGCTACACCCTTCTTTTAAGCCTATTGTTTCAAATGAAGTCAGCAACAGCCTGATGAGCTGTATTTTCCTTATTTGCTTCTCTGCTATCACTCATCCTGTTGGCAGATATAGATCTGTTTGGCATTACAGCCTGACTGTACATGCTGACAACTGTCTGATACCTGATGCTTTTTCATTTACCACTGAATTTCTGAATAGTATATCAGCCACCACTTGTTACATCCCAGAGACACATATTACAGCTTTCATGTTAAAAACCTAATTCTCGTCAGCAGCTGCTGATATTTAAGTGGAGCTTTATGTGGCTCATAGATGCTGATGAATGGTGCAAGTGGCTTATGATCAGTCTGCAGATTAAAAACTATTTATTTATTTACCATCGGTTCACTGGGTAAGTGAACTTTTCTACTGCCCATTTTCAGCTATTACCCAAGTCAAAAAGCAGAAAAATACATCACAGCCTTTCTAATCAACAATGCTATACAGAGAATGAGTCCACCGCAAAATTCAGGACGTAATGGTAAGACTAAATGCAAACAGGGCAAGATTAAAAGAGCCAGTCAGAATGCTTTGACAGAAAGAGAAAAACATGCATACAAAATGCAATCTAAGATATGCATAGGGTCATAGGGTCATAGGTTCATAGGTATGTACTAGGCTAATGACCACAAGGGCCTTTTTAATCCTAGCCATGTATCCCAAATCTCTGACAAGTTTGGGTGATTGATTTGTCTGCTATTCTATGCGTCTTAGGTTTTATTTTCGCACTTGTGCTTCAGGCCAGTTATTTTACATTTAAGGTTTCTGTGGACAAATCCTCATCAAACCATGCTCTCCCTAAGTCCACCAAGTATTCAGAGCACTGCATTTCAGTGAATTTGTACAGAGCTGATAGAGCAGAGAGCTAAATTCTCCTGTCTGTGAGCAGAGGAGGAATCTTTTCCTATCTTATATCCCAAACTGATAAGTACACTTTTTGCAACCCAGTTTGCACTATGCTGTATTTATATATTTGCTTTATTATTTATATAGTTGCTGTATTGTTTCTGTCCTTTGTTGTTGTCTGCACTTTGTTTCTCAGAGTAGCTCAGAAGCTAGTTTCAGGTGGGGCTGTTGAGCCGGCCCATCTTAACTGTTTGCCATTGCCTGAGGTGTATTTTCTGTGTTGTACTTCCATTGCAAGAATCTCCTTGTGCTCTGACTGAGTGCGCTTCTAAAGCTATCTGGAAATATAGAGCTGATAAGTATATTTTTGGCACTTTTTAACTGTTCAGAGTTCTGCACTGTCTTAATTTTTGCTTGACTGAATTATTTATATATCTGCTGGCATTGCTTTCTGATACTCTAAGTGCCTCCATTTTGATTTTCTCCTAATTTACTGCTCTCTACACTTGTTTTAGTCATTTTTTAATTTAATTGCATTTATTTAAACTGTATTTGCTTTAATACTACTACACACTCAAGTGTGCTAGCTTGTACTGCATTTGAATTGTTTTTACTGCTGCTTTAGCTGCGTTTCTATATATAAAAAAAAGGTCTAAGCTTGTTTCCTGCCTTTCCTATAACTAGTCTAGTCGAGATACAGATTTGCTGTATCCAGGACTGTTTGTAAGCTTCTGAGCCCCCAAGCCTTTCTATGTTGGAGGGAAGTCTTCTTGCTTATCAGTGGGAGTGGTAAGCACTAGGTAGTCTATCTACTACAAGAGGAGTGGTTTCTGGCCCAGAAATTGTAGTTTATTGGCCGTTTGGGCAGTTTTTCCATCCCTTTCAACTTTCTGGTTTAAAAGCCCACATTTGCACTTGCTTCTCGCCTTTCCTGTAACTAGTCTAGTCCAGATATAGATTTGCTGTATCCAGAACTGTTGTAAGCTTCTGAGCCCCCCCAAGCCTTTCTGTGTTGGAGAAAAGCCTTCTAGCTTATCAATGGGAGTGGTAAGCACTAGGTAGCCTGTCTACCACAAGAGGAGTGTTTTCTGGCCCGGAAATTATAGTTTATTGGCAGCTTTGGCAGTTTTTCCATCCCTTTCAACTTTCTAGTTTAAAAGCCCATGTTTGCATGGGTTTGCGCTTGTTTAAGCTCCTTGGATCCAGTTTTGGTCTGCTGCAGACTGCAAGAACATCATGAAGGGGAAAGAAATACTCTAAGTGCCTCCATTTTGATTTTTTCCTAATTTACTGCTTTCTGCACTTGTTTCTAGTAATTTTTTTAAATTAATTGCATTTATTTAAACTGTGTTTGCTTTAATATTGCTACACACTCAAGCATGCTAGCTTGTACTGCATTTGAATAGTTTTTACTGCTGTTTTAGCTGCTTTTCTGTAAAGAAAACCAAATAAAAAAGTTTTAAACTTGTTTCCCACCTTTCCTGTAACTAGTCTAGTGTAGATACAGATTTGCTGTATCCAGGACTGTTTGTAAGCTTCTTAGCCCCCCCCCCCCAAGCCTTTCTGTGTTGGAGGGAATCCTTCAAGTTTATCAGTGGAAGTGGTAAGCACTAGGTAGCCTATCTTCTGCAAGAGGAGTGGTTTCTGGCCCTGAAATTGTAGGTTATTGGCCGTCTAGGTAGTTTTTCCATCCCTTTCAACTTTCTGGTTTAAAAACTTGCATTTGCACTTGTTTCCTGCCTTTCCTGTAACTAGTCTATGCCAGATGCAGATTTGCTGTATCCAGGACTCTTTGTAAACTTCTGTGCCCCCCCCAAGCCTTTCTGTGTTGGAGGGAAGCCTTCTAGCTTATCAGTGGGAGTGGTAAGCACTAGGTAGCCTATCTACCACAAGAGGAGTGGTTTCTGGCCCAGAAATTGTAGTTTATTGGCTGTTTGGGCAATTTTTCCATCCCTTTCAACTTTCTGGTTTAAAAGCCCACATTTGCACGAGTTTACGCTTGTTTAAGCTCTGCCTTGCGGTGCCGAGCCGAGGTAAACTATTACTGGAGCCAGAAAGTCTGCTCTTCAGTTTTTCCCCTGAATCTTGCTAGTTCTTTCTCTCTTGCACTTCAAATAGCTTAATTGGTTTGCACTTCAACAGGTTTTTGTAGCAATTATTGTAGCACACCTAAGTGCCATCAGCACTAGTTGTTCTTCACGGAAATAGCTCCAGTACTTAGTAGTTATGACCATCCCTCCTGGCATGATTAAAGAGCAGCTCCCTGTGCTTTCTCCTATTAACCTGGTGTACCTGGGTATTCTGAGGCAGTGTAGCAACTGCCTCATGTACACAGAAAACCCTCTCCTCTTACCTCCCAACACTCAGCCTTGTGAGAGATTCATTTATATCACCAAATTGGAAGATACAACCAAGACCGAACTAGCTGGTCAAAAGGAGAAGGTCAACACCTGCACCACACCACATGGAACACATAGCCCTCCAGAGCACCCACCATCACATCTCTCACATAAAAACACAAACCACACACCCACCTTTGTGGAGGCTCTCAATAGAAATTTACCCAAACAGCAGAGACCCCCAAGACAGAAACGCACTCGACCACCACAACACAGCACAAACCACAGGACACATAGCTCACCTCCACAGTGTGCCCTTCACCCTAAGCCCCTAAGGCTAAACACCTTGCCCAATACACTAATCATAGGTGTCTCAATAGTGAGGCACACAGATGTCCAACTCACTAGGTTGAATACGGAGAAGGTAACAGTCAGCTATCAGGTGCCAGAATCCGACACATAACACACGCACTCAGGTCACTCCACAACAAGTACAAGTATGACTCTGTCATTGTCCATGTGAGTGTGAATGACCTGAGACGCACCTCCCTGGAGTACATGAAAAGAGACATGGTGGAGCTCTAGGATTATGTGGCCCACGCAGGTATGACCCTAGCCCTGAGCATTATCCTACCATCACCCAGAATGATACCACAGTACAAACAAAAAATGATTGACTTTAACAATTGTCTAAGTTTTTGGTGTAATTCTAATGGGATCCAGTATCTGTCTGCTTGGGACAATATGATTGACAGACCTCGATGTTTTGCCAGAGATGGCCTGCATCTGTCACCCAAATTACCACCGTAACAGCTATAATTACCACCATAACAGCTATAAATAAATTCAGGTACTGGCTAAGGCTCTTGCCACTTCTATAGTGCCTGTTTTTAGGTGGTGCTCCAAAGACCAAATTACCACCATAACAGCTATAAATAAATGCAATCTGAGGGTCAAGCAGCTCACTGCTAGAAGTCTAAATCTCAAGATGCACTCACTCAAAGCATTCCTCAAAATGGAGAACATCAACATTTGTGCTGTAACGGAGACCTGGTTTAAGGGGGCAGAAAGCACCCCTGCGCTACCAGGCTATAACTCATTCCACACCTTTTGTACCCAAAACATGGACCTTAGCTCCAAAAGCAGTGGTGTCTCCATACTCATAAAGGATATGCACACCTCCAGACTAGTAGCCCAGCATAATGCATCTGAGATAATTCAGGTACAACTAACATTGGGTGAGATAGCAATCCAGGTCATAGCCTGCTATAGGTCCCCAACCATGTCCCTAGATTCTCACTCCACATTCCTAAGCACCCTATAAGCTATCAAGGTCTAACCCAACACTTTCATACTAGGAGAATTCAACTACCCCTCCATCAACTGGGAGAACTACTCAAGCACCAATACACTGGCCCAAAGCTTCCTGGAATTCATCAATTTCAATGCCCTGGACCAGCTCATTCTAACCCCCACTAGAAGAAGCAACATCCTAGATCTGGTCATTACTAACATGAGCGACTGTTGGTCTACACGAGTAGTCAATCCCTCCCTGGTCAGATCTGACCATAAACTAATCACCATGGAAATCAACATCTCACCGACACCCCCCAGCAAAGGTAACCACATTGAAAATCTTTTCCAAAGCTGACTTTGGTCTCCTAAAAACAGAGGTGGCTAACTTCATGGCACCCATGCCAATGGAAAAGAGCTGCATGACAGCCGAATCATACACCAGTGCACTCTACGAACATAATCATACATGCATGGAACTAGCCATACCCAACAGAACCAAGACACTCTCCTCCAAAAAAAGGAAGCCAATCTGGTGGTCCCCTGGCATTAATAAACTCTACAACAGAAGGAAGAAACTGTTGCAGAAAAAGGTGAAGTCCCAAGACTGGAAAAACTCCTTTATTAGCCTAAACAAAAAGTTGGGATCCCTCATCAAATCCTCTAAAGCCAGCTATGAAGGCAGTATTGTGGCAGACACTAAAAACAATCACAAAGCCTTCTATAAGTTATATCAAGAATCTCCACAGCAATACCCAGATTTGCTCTGAGTTACTGCATAATGGTACCTTCTATACTGAGCCAACAGATATTGCCAACATACTGGCTGACAGATTCAGTGCCAACTTTACCCCTATCTCCTCCACTAAAGAACCAATCACAATACCGGAAGAATGCCAGGCACCCAGCATTACCGTAGCACAGGCTAAAGCTGCATTGTTCAAGGCCAAGAATATAGCTTCCATGGGACCCAATAATATCCCTGGGTGTGTTCTACATGAACTACAAAGCAAACTGGCACATCTGTGTGCCCTGGTCAACCACAGCTTCACATCAGGCTTTTTCCCTACCAAATGGTGCACTGCTACAATCATCCCTCTCCATAAAGGGGGAGCAACTACAGACCCTGGAAAATATTGCCCCATTAGCCTGATGAGTCTGATATGTAAAGCTATGGAATGCATCATCATGGACCTGATTAACAAAAATATAGGAAATCTCCAAACTCTAGACCCCACAAAATTTGGCTTTGTGAAAGGGAGATCATGCCTGCTTAACCTGGTTGACTTCTTTGAGTCAGTCACCATGGCTGTGGATGAAGGTAAGGCAGTGCATACAGCCTACTTCGATCTGGCCAAGGCCTTTGATACCATTCCTCACTCTAGAATTATTGATAAACTCACCAAACTAGGCATCAACCCCTATATCACTAGCTGGGTTGCAAAGTTTCTCACAGATAGAACACACAGTGTGAAAGTAGTAGACTCCAAGTCAGAGTGCAGACCAGTCACTAGTGGAGCCCCATAGGGATTGGTCCTGGGTTCTCTCCTGTTCGGCATCTACTTCTCAGAAGTCCAGGCCAACACAAAGGGTCTCTGGCTGACCAAGTTTGCAGAGGACTGCAAGCTGGGAGCCATTATTAACTCCCCAAGTGATGCAGACATCCTACAGAAAGGCCTCACTGAGACCAATGACTCAAAAGACTCCAGCTATTCTCTGTCTCATATCACCTACTTAGATGCGATCTTTGCTTGACTTACAAAACCATGTCTGACCCAGCTCTGTTAGAAATGTTGCATCTAAAGAAATCCCAATCCCTCCACATCACATGCTCCAGAGACCTCAACCTCATTACCACAATCAACAGAACATGCTGGAGGTCCATGTTCCTCACCCATAGACCACTCATTCTCTGGAATAGACTTCCCATACATGTCAAGCAGAGTACCTCACTGTCTCTCTTCAAGAGAAATCTTGATGAGTGGATGGGTAACAGAAAGTTCACCTAGGGGACCACTCCAGTGGCTGTACTTGATAGAGGCACTGGGAACTAACGTCGGGCAGAACAATGTCAGGGCACTTCTATGGACTAGGCTTATAAAGCTCCAGGGCCATTAGCCTAGTACACACCCATGAACCTATAAACCTATAAGTGTAAGCAGGAGCTTGGGAGATGAACCACTTACAAATTAACTGTGTCCATTAGAGACATAGGTGCCAAATCAGGAAAGAATTTCCTGTTCCCCATCCAATTGTCCAAGTTGCACTTGAAATGGGTTAGGGAGGAACTCTGATTCACATGGATTATGAGCCTGTTCTCTAGGAGTAGTCTCTGGGATACATACCTGTCTCTCCAGCAGGTCCTATTTATATCACAAGCAAGGTTTAAGTCTTTAGAACTGATAATTCTGGTGCTGTTTGTTTTGCAATTATGGATTAGGTCCATCATGGAAGGGTCTGACAATGCCTTGTGTGCCAGGCATAGATCTCCTTTCAAAACCCTGCAGATGACAGAATACAGGAATAGGGCCTTGAGGAGGTCTGCATAGGACATATTACTTACGCCCTGTATTCTTTTAGTGAGGAACCTCTGTGGACGTTTCAATTGTTGGACGTGCCTGGTTAGGTACATTCCAAAGGAGGCATTGTACTCAATGACAGGTCTGATGAATAACAGATATAGTGGAACAATGACTTCCTTGGACCTAGATGCCATCCCTTGTTTATAAGTTGAGCAACACAGAATTATTTCCTCACTGCTGTAGACATGTGACAATCACAGGCTAGATTACTGTTTATGTGTGTTCCCAAGTCCCTAGCTACAGGGTCAGTTGTTAGGGGTGAGCATCAATATGATAGTTACCAGGGTCAGATGACTTCCCAAAGGATACTATTATACATTTTTTGGCATCTAGTTTTAGTCCATTACTCTGACACAAGTTATTTGCCTGTGTCAGCCCTTCCTGGAGAACATTCGTGTCAGTGGGAGATTCTATGGGTGCTCCTAATTTGCAATTGTCTGTAAATTTAGTTAGCCAGAGGGCCTTAACATTGGACTTTACTTCAGAAAAGTAAATGCCAAAATGGAGCAAAAGGTCCCAGGACCAATCCCTTAAGTGCTCCACTTGTGACTGGCTTCATTGTGGAGGTGGATTTCCCAATTCTAATTTCATGGATCATGTCTGTAAGCCAGCTGTCTATCCACTGGGATGACATAAGGGTTTATACCTTGCCTCTTAAGTTTGTTAACAATACCCAAGTCAGGTATTGCATCAAATGCCTTGGCAAAGGCAAGGTAAGCAGTGTGAACCATTTTGCCCTCATCCGTTGCTTTGATGACCTCCTCAAAGAAATCCACCAAGTTGAGTAGGCATGGCCTACCCTTGACAAAACCAAATTGTGTTGGGTCCAATGTCTGGAGGTTTCCTATGTCATTGCTGATCACTTTCATGATAATTCTTTCCTTGGCTTTGCATATCAGACTAGTGAGACTTATGGGTCTGTAGTTTCCTAGGTCTGTGGATGGCACACCTTTTTGTAGAGGGATATCTGTTGTTGTCCACCATTTATGAGGCAAGAAGCTTATTTGGAGGCTACAGTTAAATAGCAATTCTAGAGGGCCTGATGGGTCATTTTCATGCTATTTAGAAGACATCCTGGGATATTGTCTGAAGTAGCATAACTAAAGCAAGGCAAATGAGGCATTTGCCCTGGGTACTGTCTTGTCAAGTCACAAGTCATTCATTTAAAATAAAAAATATATACATTTAAAAATTTGTATTTATTTCCCTTTAAGGGAAACAGCAACGCATACATCTTAAACAGACTTCCGAGATATTCCTGTGTGCTTGAGCACCACCACAAAAGATCTGTGATTGGCTGTGCATGTAGAGGGAACGATGCTAAGGTGCTAGAAATTCCAGGGCAGAGAAGAATAACAAGTCTTTCAAGTAAGTAGGGTTACTTACTAGTATGTCCTGCGCAAGCTTGGACAGACTGCTGAAGAGGTCATTGGGGAAACATTTAATTTTGGTGCTCATGCAAACTTGGGCACACTGATGAAGGGGTGGTTGGGGGAACTGTTTTATTTTGGTGTTTGAGCATACATGAACAGAGTGCTAAAGGGTTAATTGGGGGAAATGATGTTTGTGCATATGTGTACAGACTACCAAATGGATCTTTCGGGGGGAAATGATCCATTTTGCTGTCATTTAGTGCTTGTGCATACATGGATATGGATACACTTTTGATGGGATCTATTGGGGAAATTATTCATTTTGGTGTTTGTGCTTATATGGACAGACTACTGTAGGGATCTTTGGGGGAAATGTTTCATTTTGGTGCTTATGCATATATTAACAAACTACTAAAGTGGTTTTTGGGGAAACTGTTTATTTATTGTGCCATCTGAGTGCTTTTGCATACTTGGACAAACCGCTGAAGAGATCATTGAAGGGAAATGAAGGTTGTGCGTGCAAGGACAGACTACTGAAAGGATCTTTGAAGGGAAATGATTCATGTTGGTGTCATCTGATTACTTGTGCATACATGGACAGACTTCTGAATGGATCCTTGGGGGAAGTGATTCATTTTGGTGTTTGTGCATACACGTACAAACTACTGAAGGAATCTTTGAGGGAAATGTTTCATTCTGATGTCACTGAACTGCTTGGGTATACATGGACAAACTAATGAAGGGGTCGTTGGGGAAATTGTTTAATTCTAGTGTCATCTCAGTGCTTGTGCATACTTGGAAAAACTTCTGAAGGGATCATTGGGGAAATGTTTGATTTTGTTGTAATTTGAGTGCTTGTGCATATTTGAACAAACTGCTGAAGGGATTGCTAGAACATTTAGACAAAGAAAGCAAATAATGCAGCTACACTGCTTGACAGGCAGCAAAACAACAAAACCAAACATACTTTTAATGTATATTCTTGATTTTAAAACAAGAATCTATTACATCCTTTACAGAGGATTAACCCCCTTGATGATCAGGCTCAGAGTTTTTGCAGGGGAGGGGGCCAGGTTTCCCTGCATCCCCATTGTGAAGGTGAGCCACTCACACCCTCCAAATTTATATTACTAGCCTAGTCTTGGTCACTGAAAAAGTAGCATATGTCTCTCCCATGAAAGCAGTTTCAGGAAGACATACTTCTCAACCTCACAGCACAAGAAATCTGGAAAAAAACTAAAATAATAAGGTCAAAGGCCCCAAAATAGGGGCACGTTTTAAATATTGCTCTTCTAAAGTTTGAACTTAGAAAGTTTCTAGAATTACAGGATTTGTATTGTGCATTTTCTGAAGGAAATGAAATCTAATTTCTAATTTTAGCTCAGACACTCCCTTTATTGATGATTAGCATGTGAACTGGAGCTAAATCTATCATGGTTTATTTTCTGCAGTAACAAAAGAGTTGAGTGTGTGTGTGTGTGTGTGTGTGTGTGTGTGTGTGTGTGTGTGTGTGTGTGTGTGTGTGTGTGTGTGTGTGTGTGTGTGTGTGTGTGTGTGTGTGTGTGTGTGTGTGTGTGTGTGTGTGTGTGTGTGCGTGTGTGTGTGTGTATAAGTTCATAGGTTAGTGCAAGGTTGTCTGCCCTTGTGAGCCATTTTAAGCCTAGCCAAATTTCCCATCCCAGAGGTAAAAATCAAAGCCTGTACCTTGTATGTATGAAATAAACTCAGTATGACTCATACTGTCAAAAGCAATTTAGTCCAAGGGAATATTTTTTAATTCTCCCCCAATAACTTTTCATTTCTTCTGTTGATTACTTGCTTATACTTTGCATTTATCTTTATTTGCTATGTTTGGGGGGTCAACTTATAACTGAAATAAGGCACTTGAAGGCACAGCCTATATTGTCTAGTAGAGCACACCCCTGTTGCTAAACAGTAAACACACACAGCGTAAGTGTCTAGTATATTATTATGTCCCTGGGGCATCTATTAGCAGATGATAAACCACATATTGCTGTGTAGATGATCCAGTATTCACTGAATTAGCACTAATTATTAAAAAAATTGTGTTACAAGAAGTTGTCAGTATGATGTAGACTTCAGATACAAATGATGTTGCAGTGCACACTAAACTTTTTTGTGCAGTATAAAATACTGAAGGGTCAGAATGTATATTTTAGTTGCTTCGACCATGGAGCATGACTTTTATGTCTGTACCATGGCCACAGTTATTGGGCCACAGTATAGGGAGTTATATTTGATGGTATTTCCTGATGGGAGGTTAAGGAGGAAAGAGGGGTAAAGTTAGAGATGAATTTGTCGGCAAATAGGTTTGCTATATCTTCTGGCGCAGTATAGATAGCTGCATTAACAATCATCTCTGCACACAATTGTGTATTGCCTTTAAGGATGCGACCATAGCTGAAGAATGCCTTCTAGTTGTCCTTGGTCTGGGAGGCCGGATTTACTTCAAATGTGGCTTTGGAAGGCATTATTTGTCCTCTGAGTTGTTTAGTTTGATGTGTACTTTTGTCCTGCTGGGTGCTAAGCCTCCTCATTTTTTGCCATGATTTTTTTTTCTTCTATTTTTCAAACTACTGATGTGATTCCACCAAGCTAGCTTGTTTTTGAGTTAGTTCTGTACTTCTTGCTGGTGGGTACAGCTGCCTCTATGCAGCTATTACATGTTTGTATAGAGTTTCTGTGAACAGTTCAGCACTGGTAGCTGTATTCTCATGGTTTATGAGGGCTTGAAATGTTGCCAAGTTATCACTTAATAGTAACAAGGGAGCCTTAGAGTAGTTCCAGAACATGCCAGGTTTAGCTGGGGTTCCACTTTTTATTTTTATCAAAGGAGACCATTTTGTAGTCTGACCTTACCATAGAAAACATTATGCTAGGGGGTGTGCAGCACTCTCCCATATTGGCAAGGACCAGATCCACTATGTTTCCACCCCTGGTTGGTGTACTGACAATCTGGTCCAAGGAGTTTGTGTTTGCAAAAGCCAGGAATCTCTGTGCCTGTATGTTTGGTGTCATATAGGATTCCCAGTTAATAGTTGGGTAAGTAAAGTTGCCCATGAATATGGTATTGGTTGGATATCAAATGTTTCCAATAGGTTTAAATACATGTTGTGGGCTTCCTGGATCATAGAGGGGGACCTTTGCCTATGGTGACTTGGATGTGGGGAAGCTCAAGTGCATTGCCCTGTTTGACCAGCCTTGAGGTATATTTATTTATTTTTGAAGTCAATTGAGACACCTCCACTTTTAGTCCCTGTTTGTGTTGTAGCTGGTCTACATGTATGGAAGATATTATAGCCTTGCACTGCCGGTTTGCTCCCCATGGTTTTAAACCATGTTTCAGTGACCACACAGATGTCAGCATTCTCTAAGGTAAGGAAAGATTGTAGGGAGTGGAGTTCCTTATTTAGACTCCTAGCTTTAAGCAATAACACCTTTAAATTTTCTTAGCTTTGATTTGCTATATCTGAGGTACTTTCAGTTTGGCATTGCCTAAAAAAGGCACTATGAGAGAGGCAATGTTTTAGCTAATATTCAAAAGCCTAGAAGGGAGAGGTGCATACCATCTCTGGCAAAGCAATGTGGTCTGTTGACCATCTCCTGCCATACTAATAAATATTGCACACCCTAAGAATGACACCAGAACTAAGTCAATTATTAAGTCATCTTATGGTCATATTGTGGCATCATCCTTGGAGAAGGTAAAGTGTTGCTCAGTGCTAGGCTCATACCAGCCTGGGACACATATTCTGAGAACTCCATGAGAACTCCATGATATCTGTCTTCATATAGTCTAGGGAGGTATGTCTCAGGTCATTTACACCCACATGGACTATGACTGAGTCATACTGGTATTTGTGGACCAATGACTTGAGTGTGTGTGTAATGTGGCATAACCCGACCCCTAATAAGCAACTGACTGTGACTTTCTCCTTACTCAGTCTGATGAGAAGGACATCAGTGTGTCTCATGATGGAGTCTCCAATGATTAGAATGTTGATTGTGTGGTGACTTGCCTTATGGGCTTAGAGGTTGAGGCTCCATGAGATGTGGCTGTATGTGTTGATGTGGGTGTTGTTCTGAAAGAGTGCATTCAGGCCTGCTGAGGGTATTTGTTATGTGTACTTCATCTAGGAGGTCTTTGGGGTTTAGGAAGGCTACATTTAAGTGTCTCAGCATATGTGGATCTATATGTCTCCTTTGAACTGTCTGTGATGGCTGCAGCGTGTGTACTACTGACAACCTCATTGACATTAGGAGTGTTTTTATGCAAGAGCTTTGCCTCCAGTGACATTGTGCAAATACATTTCTCACATAATATATCAGTTTGTTTGAGAATTAGCTGGTTGCCAGTAAGCATGAGACAATTTCTACATTGCCTCAGAATGTCAATATCCACCATGTTTGTAATGGACATAGTGGTAATGTTCATATCCATGGCAACAGGCCCTTTTTTACTGATTAGATGGTTGCAGTGAGAATAGAAAGTAATGTCAGGAGTGTCTGGTTTGCAACTCTGGGGACAGTGCTTGTCATTGCAATCTAGTTGCCCTGTGTGCAAGTAGGTATTGATGAAATGCCAAGGGTGCTTCTACAGGAAAAATGTCAACTCAGGGTATCTGTGTCTATACAGGGCACTTCCCAACACTTGAGGGGAAACTAGTAAGTAGACCTTGATGATTTATGGATGAAGTATTTACGGATATATTCTGAAGTTCAGTTGAACATCAGCTAATAAAGCAACACTTACTGAAAATAAAGAATTAGCTTTGTGAAGAATGATGAAAAGAGGGTAGTCACCTGATATGTTACTGCCTGGCTACTACTGCTGTTGGTCTTACCACAGCTTCACACTGCTGGGATACAATGCTCTTTTGCTTCTTCTGTAACCAGAAGTAGCACCAATCCAAAGATGAGAAACAGGCCAAGGGCTCTTTGGTGACAAGCAGTCTTGTCCCAGATGATGCAGGGATCTGTAGACTTGTTGTAGCCTTTTCCCTGGTAGATACTGTGAATTGGAACCAGATCAATCAGAAAGATCCAACAGAGACACTCACTGCCCAATCAGAAACAGTCAGAAATCAATGCACTCTGCTCCTTTTCAAACCAGGAGTAAAATATAAGCACAAATTCCAAGCTGGCACCTATGAAGCAGTTACCAGGCTTCCCAGGGATCAGCAGTCTCCAGGGAATAATATTGATGTGCTCCTTTTCTCACCAGGAGCAAAACAAAAGCACTAATCTTAAGATGACCACTGAGAAGCAGAATTTAGGATCTCCAATAATTGGTGGTCTTGGCCTCGATGTTGCAGATTTTAAAGGTAGGATGGAAAAATGGGTTAATATCCTAACAGTTGCAATGTGCACTAAGCAGTTAGATATGAAAGAGGGGGTAATATAAGGCTTAGCAATCTAAGTGAAGAGACATTAATTTTAACAGAGCAAGATATATTGGAAGGGGGTGGGAACTGTGTATTCTGGCTGTATGGAATACAGTGGGATGGCCAATAATTTTAAAAAGCTGTAATTCTGTGGTTACTCATAGTAGCCAATGAAAGAGGAGAGGGAAGGAAATATGTGGTCAAGATAACATATATGGCAGGTAACTAGAAATACATTTGAGTGTAAAACCATACCACCACCAGGCTGGGAGGGTGGGGGAACATTTAATTTCTATGTGGCTCAGTGGTTTCATTCCTCATTTAAATATGCAATTAAAAGCAGAATACAAGTAAAACACAGTGCAGTCATTCATGTAATGCACAAAATCCTAAATTCATATGAAATATATGCTTACAATATGCCACATTAAAAGGCTGAGAACATTTTCTTAAATGTATTCTACTGTTCGTGATAGTGGATGATAAGTTACCTAACCAGAAAATGGAAAAAAAAATACTTACAAGTTATCAATGAATTTGAATGGAAAAACTGGAATTGCAAATGCTATACCTGACCTTCTAGACATTAAATCTGTGTGAGACATGATAGAAAGCTGCTCTGGATACATTTCCTGCTTAAACCAACAAAGGATCCCTTTACTATAAAGTAATATAACATCAAGACATATTTTCCCAAGTACAGTATTAATTTACATGCTTTAGATCTATCTAAATCTAGTGATAATACAACATTCCAGTAATCTCCAAGAAATATAGAAGAGGAGCCCAAATACTGCAACCCATTTGACATGTCAACCAAAAATTCTGACCATCTCTCAAAAGGTGCAGATAACGAACTAATGTTGTTGTTTGTCTTTCGACTTTTTCTGGTAAGGGGTCGCCACAGCGGAACTCCGGTCCGTTAATGATTGGCAGTAGATTTTTATGAAATGCAGAGGTGCCAGCTTGACGCCCAACCTTCAACGAAGGCACGCCCAGTTACGCGCACATGTCTTTTGAATGCTACCCAACCAAGGGGAGGACATGCAGACTCCACACAGAAGGCACTCCCAAGCCCAGCCGAGAATCGAACGGGAGAACCTCTTGCTGTGAGGTAACAAGGCTACCGCCGTACCACCGCATAATGACGAACTAATATCTATCAAAATTATTTTATTACTACTGTTGACAAAGAATTCCCTCCTTTATTCTTCTGCATACTTTCCTTACTGTACATGAAAAACAAAGTCTGGTTAATTGCTATGAATTCCTCAGCAGTGTGCCCTGTACTACATTGGAATGGTAGCAGTTATCTGGCTATTCTTGTTCTGCATATTCATTATATGATTGTCTAGATGTGATTCTTTTATTAGCATAACATGTTCAGTTTTTATTTTAAGAAATTTCAATATTTTCCTTCCTTTAACAGATGAATGCACACTACAAAAATTAACAAATAATATTTCTGATTCAAAACATTTTTCCTGTGTTATGTGTTTAGACAAAAAATATATGGCGATATTTTACTTGAAGGCCTCACCTTGCATTTCATGCAGGAGTGGGCGTGTTGCGAATGATTGACGACCAGGTCTGCATATGTAATATGTAAAGGAATATTTTCCTTCCTTTAACAGATGAATGCACACTACAAAAATTAACAAATAATATTTCTGATTCAAAACATTTTTCCTGTGTTATGTGTTTAGACAAAAAATATATGGCGATATTTTACTTGAAGGCCTCACCTTGCATTTCATGCAGGAGTGGGCGTGTTGCGAATGATTGACGACCAGGTCTGCATATGTAATGAGTCATGATTGACATGGCATTCTAATCAGCTGTTGAGAAGTAAATTATCCGCATTAAATTTAGTATGAATTTTTTTACTTGAGTGTGTCATTGCACAAATGTATTTATTACATACATACACAAACACATGCCCCACCACCACAGAAGTATTTTCAGTTAAGATCTCTGCGAAAAAGCACATACATACTCAAACATTTCAGAACATTCTGTGTATGTCTCTAGTTAAAACGTAGTACCCAACCCTGACAGATTAGAAATTATGCTGGCAGTTCAATCTTCCAGTCTAGAAATCTGCATGTATCTTTTCTTAATTGTTGTCCTTTTATTTATTCATTTCTTTTGTGGTTGCGTAATACTGAAAATGTGCTGATAGAATAATATTGTGACTTGTGTATTTGTTTAGCATTAGTAAAGTGTTGATGTCAAAAAATGCTACAACATGCAAACAAGCTGCTATCTAAAATCGCTTCAAAATATAGCTGCTAAAGGACCACATCTCTTCCTCCCACAACAAGAAATAGGGACAAAGCCTAAAATAATGGGGGTGCAAAGTCCACAAAGCAGGGACACAATTTAAATATTGCTCTTATAAACTTATAAAGTTTAGTAGAATAACAGGTTTTGTGTATTGTGTATTTTCTGAAGGATACGAAGTTGGAAACTCAACTGTCTGTCATTCTTTAGTTACTTCAGTCCTCAGTGATTTGCCAGAAAACACACATTTTAGGAAAAACAGACTAAAATATGAAACAAAATCTGGGCAATTGAGGGGTATGTAAAAGATCAAATTTATAGGAATTTGACATACAATTACAGCTGTAATACTTTGCCAGCAAGGTTTAACACAAACAACTGCATCTTCAAATAGTTAGAGCTTGTTAAAAGGCTGTGCAGATCGGGTTAATTCAGTCCAGACGTTGTTTGCATTTATTTTCCATGCATCATCATTGTTAAAAACCAAATGTATCTTGCCTTAAAAACAGACAAAAATATGGCACAACCCAGAAAAATACAAAAGTATTTCTACATACTAGAAACATACGCTAGTGTCGCTATTGAGGGAATGCATATTCATTAGTGCCCGATTACGAAATAGCACGGGGGCGGGTTTTGGGCGGGGCTTGCTACTGCACATCTGGTGAGGCCCTCAAGTAAAATATCGCCAAATATATTCCACTGGTGACTATATGAACTGGTCAGATAAACATTCTCCAAACATAAATAAGAGAATGGAAAAGAAAAAAAAACAAATGGAAAAAGGAGAAGAGGAAGAACATAATAGAAATGTATATCTTGAAAACTTCAAAGAAGTCTAGAAGTGTCAGCATGCTGCTTCATGGACATATGCCAACAAATATTAACTTGGCAATGTCATTTTGTATAGATTCAAAAATTAATGACATTCCTTTACTGTTAACATAGAGTTTAAATGTAAACACACAAGTAGAATGTATATTTTCCTGTAAAGTTCTAAGATTTGAATTTACTGAGTTTCAACTTCTTAGTACTTATGCGCAAGGGCCTGTTTATTATTTACTTTGATATTTGTGTAGGAGGTCTTGTCTCCTGAGCCTTTTAGCCATGACTGGGACACAAAGGCAAACAAGAAGCACAATAAAAAGAAATACAGACAGGATTTATTTTACATTGTGAAATACAGTAACAATATTGAGAAAATACATTTGGAAGTATAGTAACAATTGCATACATAAAGGGCATACTGCACATGTATGAAGTGTTTCGGCAGCAGATACAAACAGACTGCACAGAACAGTTTGTTTGAATCTGAAAATGTATTTATTTATTTATTTGTCTTTGCTGAGGAAAATCTACATATATAGAAGTCTGATCCATCAGTTTTTATGTTTCTTTTTTATGGTCTCTGACAAGAGGGAGTCTGTATCAGAAGATTTTGTGACTGTAAAGAAATCAAGTTCATGGAAAAGTTTTTGTAGGGTTTCATAGTATTTTTATAGTAGAATCTATTCACTATAGTTGCTGTTTTGGCTTCTTATATAAAAATGCTTCAATAATGAGCAACTGTTTGCAGTTATATTTTTCATCTTCCTCAAAAGCGAAATATCATACAGATTTGCTTGAAACCCGTATTGAGACTTTGGGGTAACAACCATTTGATCTTGCAAATATAATTGCCAAAATTCTAGACCAGCTGTATTGTCCTCTGTTGTTTTTCTACTCATAGGTCTGCTGTGAACATTTATTGGACAATTCATTTAGTATCTCATTTATCTTGCTTAGTCATTTCACAGAAATTTCAAATAATTCAACCTTCTTGCAAATTATTTGAAATTTGTCAAGCATGAAATGAACTAAGCTAGCATTATAACTTGGCCTGGACATCATTCAATTAATTGTTTTGTCTTCATATGTATATACTTTTTTTTTTCAATGAGCACAATTCAGCCAAAAAAAAAAACATTTATAAGGAATCTGCCATATCAATTGAGCTTACATTTGTCTTTATTACTTTTCAGATTACCTGAAACTCCATAAATATTCCATTTATAAATAGTCTTAATTATTAGTTAATTTCCTTTTTGGCTGATTTTAAAAACATAATCTTTACCACTCTTTGTTGATCAAAATATATGTGATTAAGTTACTGAGAAATAAGCACCTTTTCTTCAATCTCAGTAAGGTTCTGTTTCATAACTGCCTATCTGGAGCCATTTTCCTCACTTCCTTTAGCCGTAGTTTGAACATTAAAAACTTTTTCACACACAAAAACTTGTTACTGATTTAGAAGAGTTTTGTCAGCTTTCTGACCACTTTTTTAATTGTGTCAATTCAATTGTAGTAAGTTTCTGAATTCCTGAATGTTTTAGTATTATATGAGATTACACCCTGTACATTATTTGTACTGAAATATCATAAAACACATTGATACTATCCTTCTTTCATTATGTCAACTCCCTTATGGCAAAGTAAGGGCTGGACAACAAAGTAAGTAAGAACAAGGCCAGCAGTATGCATTCCTTAAAGTATTTCTGTCTCCAAGGTATGCTGAAAAAAAAAAACAACTGCACTGCCAGGTCATTTGGGGAAGCAAACAAGGCAGGAAAATCTTTTAAATACCATGTTAAAATAATGTATGAATTATGTACTGACAGTGTAGTGTCACCAACAAAACCACAGCTCTTTTGTCTGTACCACCTTTTCATGTAATGTTATCTCCCAGTGCATAGATTTCTTGAACAAGATCAAAACCGGGTGGGTAGCAATCATTTATCTCACTTTAACAGATATTTGTTTAGCAAAAGCTTCATTTTCAGCCCATTTAGCTTTTCATCTCGTGAAACCCATTATTTATGTATGTATGTATATTTTTTTACCTTAGCAGACCCTTTTCATCAGTTCATGAGAAAAAAAGGCTCCAAGACAATAAAAAAAGAAACGTTGTGTTCTATCAAAGAAGCAAAATGAATAATAACATGGATACATAAGATTACTAGTACATAAGCTTTTACCTTGTATCGCTATAAGTGAGAAAATAACTACAGTATATGATTATGCACATCTTTACACATATTGTAAACAATCTGATCGCAATAGCATCATTTCTTTAGGAGAAGCAGGAGCTTAAGGTTAGATAAAAGAAATACAATAGTAAATTTGAGGGTAAGGGTCTAGGGATGTAAAATAATTGAAAAGTTGTCAAGTTTGAGAGGCAGATGACCATATAAAGGCTAAGCGATTTTTTTAGCTTGTGCTGGAAAAGTTTCTTGCTTAATTTTTCTCTTAGGTCTGAGGGGTTTGAGCTCCAAATTCTAACTACATGTGATAAAAAAAGAGAGCCACTAAAGTGGTTTGATTTGGTGGTAAGAATTAGATCTTTGTGTTGAAACTGGTGTACTCTGTTTAGAGTGTATTGATAGAAAAGATTAGTGATTGCAGGCCATTGTTAAGGTTATATATTATATTGTGGGATGTTTTATTTGGTGTAGAGTCAAAGGTGCGTTGGTATTAGCAACTATATTATATATTT
This sequence comes from Protopterus annectens, assembly GCF_019279795.1. Taxonomy (NCBI): domain Eukaryota; kingdom Metazoa; phylum Chordata; order Ceratodontiformes; family Protopteridae; genus Protopterus; species Protopterus annectens. The sequence continues at coordinate 1,405,144,135 of NC_056725.1, forward strand.
TATATATATGTATATATATATATATATATATATATATATATATATATATATATATATAGATTACATTATATATGGATTCTGTGGAAACATACATATTATTTTATTATCATTATTTGTAAAGTTTAAAGATTGTGCTGTCTTACATTGCTTACCATTATATAAGGCTAACTGAATATGTTTTTCAGATTGCTTTATAGAAAGGATCAAAACAGTTTACAGAAAGGATCCAAACTACAAAGCATCAATTTGAAAGAAGAAGCCAGAATATATGCCCCAACATTTAGAAAACCTATTCCACAATTTTAACCAGTTTCACATAACCTTACATGCATTTCATTATTACTATGTGTTTAGTTGCATACTATAAAAAGAAAAATAGGGTTTTTATTAATTTTGTTCAAATATTGTTTCTGCAGAAATAAAAATATAGTTTGTGAGAAATATACCTTTTGGTAGAAAAATCATTTTGATGAGACATAAGTTTTCTTCATCAATGAAATACATTTGATTCCAGTAATAAATTATATATTTCAAACATCTTAATTAAATCCTGACATAGGTACACATGCACTAATAGTAGAGAAAACAGACCACAGTACATTTTTTTGCAGTATACTTATATGTTTTAACAACCATCATCCACTTCATCAGTACACAAACTGCTGAAATGTTGCCTTACTTTAAAGCTCACTCCTCCTCCTGAACATTATTCTGCATGTATTGTTCCCACAAATTCTATTTATTTCTATGTAATATGCTCCTTCCCTTTTCTAAAGATCCCACCTCTTGTTTCTTTTATCTCATTTACAGTGTTCAGTGTTTCAATTATAGTAGCTTTGTGTTTTTATTTCCATTTTCTAGTAATTGCCTATTTGGCAGCCAATAGCATTAAACTAAGAAAGCATTAATATGTCTAGTGAATCCAGATCTGATGTCCCAGCTCTAAAGAGTCATTTATTTGTTTACAACAATGTATACTCCCTACATTTTTGACAAAGCACTCTATAGGGAATTTTTAAAATCAGCCACCACCACCCCCCCCCCCAAAAAAAAGCATGCTCCATTTACCTCTCTCTTTTTCATTGTACCTCCAGCATTTGATATCTACCTAGGGAAAAACTCTCTGAAATATGCTTGGTATATAAAATATCTATGTAAACACTTCCAAGCAAAAATCCTAAACCTTCAGGTATTTGTTGCATACTTGGGAGCCATAGAGATTTTACCTAATTCTTCATTTGTAAATTGCCTTTCCATTCTCTCTTCCCAATCATTTCTAACCCTCTTTGATATATTCTTAGAGTTATCATGCACTGTTTTATATGCCCTACAAATTATCCACTTTTTAACAACAGCTTCTATTATAGCCTCAGTTAAAAAATCTAGCAGAACTAGTCTTTCACTTAGCATTCCATTATATCTTTCTCTTTTGATATGTGTAATAGTGGCATCATAAATAGTTTTGATAGTAGATTTTAAGTCAGATTTAATAGTAGTACCTCAGAATTTTAAATTAATGCATTCTTAGTTATAACAATATTTATTTCTTCTATTGGGATTTTTTGATGACATAATAGTTAGATCTTAGTTTTGTTGTTATTAAATCTTAAATTAGCTAGTACACTGAAATGTAACAAGAAACTATTTATATATTGAATGGGATTATTTATATTACAACTTGTAAGAAGAAAGTTATCTCTGTGCAGGGAAGGTTTAGTTTCCATTCCTCTAACAAAGCAATGTCTTTAATATTAATGTTTGTTCTGATACTGTTATCTAGATGTTTTATTATTAATGCATATAATTGGTCAGAGTATAGCCTTCTTTAGTACATTTTGCACTTATTGTTCTATATATGAATAAACTAACTGCTGCAAAGTTTTTGGAGAATAAAAGCATCAAACAACCTCATTGGCAAAAACATACATTTTAAATTAAAATCATTTAAGATTGCAAATGTAAAGCAATGGGGTTACATTTGCTATCATCAAAAAAATAATAAAGAAACTGCTTTTATGTAGAGGTCTTTGTCCCTACACCCACAGAGCATAAATAAACTAACTCCAGGGTTGCTCATCTGCAAAGTAAGGGAAAACTCCTAAATTATATTATGGTTGATCACCTGAAGTTCAGACGTAAAATAATTCAACCAGTTATACCATTTATTAAATTTCTTTAACTTTCAGCACTTGAAAAATGTTGCAGTGATCTAGCATAGTTTTGTGTGTGTGTGTGTGTGTGTGTGTGTGTGTGTGTGTGTGTGTGTGTGTGTGTGTGTGTGTGTATATATATATATATATATATATATATATATATATATATATATGTGTGTGTGTGTGTGTGTGTGTGTGTGCGCACTGTGTGTGTGTACTACAAAAAATATGTATAATATATATAGTCAAACAAACCAAATACTGTAGCATATGTGACCAAAAGAATTACACTGACATACAATGGACTTAATTCAACCATGTATGCTCCCAAACACAAACACACACAACCTGAAACAGCAATTTTGCAGGACGGTAAGGATCCCAGCCCCCAACATCTCTGAAATGTTACATAAATACCAACTCCACAATAGCATAATTGTGGGAAAGGACTTATTTCTAATCCCTGCTTTATTGTGGTCTTGCAAAAGCAGCACCAGACTACTTTCCTACCTGCTAGGAAAAAGGTCAACCACTACTGCCTTCAATAAACTAGGTATGACATAACAGCATTCAATAAAGTGAAACTTTGACCAATTTGCTAGATACCACCCACACCCACTCACACACACATACACTCAAACATGTGTGTGGGGGGTTTATGGGTGAGAGAGAGAGAGAAAAAATTATACTTTTCTAAAACTTTAAAGAGATATATCCAGTCTAGAAAATCATACGCTTTCTCAGTGCTTAGGGTAATTATAATATATGCCCAGTAGTGTGAACATTGATTCTTCTAGATAATTATCACAGTTGAAATGACACCCCAACCCTATGAAAAAAGGGTTGTGAATTGCTAAATATTTTCTAGAAGAAACACAATCTATCAATGTTGATTTGTTGAGTGTTTCTTTTAGTAGGACAGCTGTTTGATTATGATTCAGTTAAACAGGGGACTTATTTTCATTCAACCCATTGCTAAAATTATAACTGATAAATTTGTCTGTTTTATGTTTGAGTTATAGAAGCTGGAAAAACTTCTATTTACATTTAAGATATATTCATTGTATGGCTCTAATATATTATCATTAGGATTTTTATGCTTGAATATGCTTTTCTTCTATATATAAATAAGATCATTTACCTAATCCTGTAGTCATTGTATTGATATGGAATAACTGTTTATGTTTATTTTTCTCTAGAGTTAAGACTTTTTATTGAAGATATGTGATCGAATATGTTTCTCCAGTTTAAAACAGTATTAGATTTATTCAAATTATTTTGAATTGCAAACAGTTGTATATACAAATGTCTAAGCTCAGTAGTTAATCTTATTCTTTTGCTAATTAAAAATTTTGGCATCAATATAACATTATAAAATCAAATATATTCTGTCAGTTTCTAGTTTACATTCATGAATAGAAATATATTAATTTAACTGAGTTACCAATCTTAGAACTCACCAAGTCATCATGCAAGAAGGGATGTTCTAGCAGAAGGCTACAGTACATAAATAATAACCTTAAATAATAGTGCATAGTAGTTTGTAATAAGGCATGCGATATATTTAAATTATATCAGTTTAACATATATAAGGAACCTACACATACTTGTCTGGTGCTAAAATATAAGAATAATGTGTAAACCATAAAAACTGTTCATCTCTATAATCGTCTAAGTCTTTTAGATTTAAATGATATACCCAGATTTTCAAAGTGTTTACTGAAGTGAAAGTACTAGATTATTTTCTTGCAGAGGTATCCCCTTTTAGTTATCATCCATTAAAAGTTATGTTCTAAGGTTGAATGCCCTTTCATATTATCAAAAATAATATTTAGCAATATTTAAAACTTTTTCTACTTTTACCCCTAGACCAGGAATATTATACATTGAGTGGAGTAAATAGTCTGTTCTGAAATTCAAAAACATTCAGGGAAAGCCTTTCTCTATTATTACTGAGAGTATATAGTAAGGTTGGTGTGATTAAGCCCTTTTTCCAGAAAATTTCAACATGTGCTGTCTTTCTGTTGAAAAAATGTAAGGAAAGAAGTTTTGCAAATTATAATCACTGTGGGATTATTCACTCTAAGGCATTTACACAATCATAATATTTTGATCATTATGCAGTCCTTTTATGCCAAATTAACATAGTATGAAACATCATTACTATTAAAATATTCACAAATTCAACATGTGCGTCTTTGTTAAAAATAACTGAAAGAAAACTAAAGCTATATGAAATACTATAAAATATATTTAAAACCTAAAAAATAACAAGACAAGTAATAACAATAGTGACCATGTCAATGATTTCCTAGATTAATTAGGAGCATTTCCTCATTAAACAGCCTACTACACACAAAGAAAAAAAAAGCAGAACTGTACAAACTGCATTATAAACCACAAGTGCAATATATATGTAATAGTATAGCCTTTGGATCCTCTGAAAATGAAAACTGTGTGGTAGGATTTATCTGTAGATAATACTTTTAATCTAATCAAATTAAATATATACACACACACACACACATATATATATATATATATATATATATATATAAGGAGAAGAGGATGAGAAAAGGAAACAAATGTATATATGAATAACATATAATCTTACATTACATTGTTTTTCTATTTAGAGTTTCATACCACTCGTACATTTTCATCTCAATTTCATGAAGATTATGTAAGAATAGGGATAATGCAATGATAGTTGAAAGAATATCTAGGACTAAAATTGTTTAAATGCATAATTTTAAACTGGTTTTACAATTTTAGTCCCAAATATACTGTTAGAAACACGGAAAAACTTTTCATTGTTGAGAAATATAGAGTTATGGACTACATTTATTATTATGTCCATTTGTAATAGGTTGTGAGGGCTAGGAAGCATTTAATAAGAGAACGTGAGTGAATAAAGATGTAAATTAGAAGGAGGATGGAAGGAGAAGAAAAGTGCCATCCTTTGTATATATAGCCTTTTTTAATTGAATAACTATTTTTGTCTAATTCTTTCTTTTCCTCCATTCGTATTTATGTTCACTTCGGAATAGTTAATTGTCATTCCAGGCAATTTCAGTAAGCAAATACATAATTCAATTAATCAGAAAAAATAGAAAATTGAAAAAAAAATAGTAAACCATAGTAAACTATGAATATTAGCTTAAACAAATATGTATTGGGCTATAATAAAGCTAGGCAATATGTTTAACTTTATAACTAAATACATATATATGAAATACCAATTATTTTATTAAATACTGAAATATGTAACAGCCACCTGATACATAAGATTAAATTGAATAGAATTAAAACAACTGCATACTAGAATAGGTAAACATTTGCTACATATTTTTCTTGTTGAATTAAATGACGAGTTGCTATAAACTACCCATTATCTTAAACTTGAGCTGTTTTAGTATTCTACATCTTTAAGAAGAAACTAAAATGAAAGATTGTTGAGGTAAATGGATTGACTTACACTTTGAATAAATGAAGAATAAAAAATCTACTTACAGAAAAAAAGGAAAAGGGAATAAAAAACATGAAACAGTCTCTTGAGATGTTTTTTATTTCTTCTTGGCTTTGATCATTACTGCCTTTTATATTTTGATGACCCAACTATTGTCCAGGCTTCATTAACTGATTTCATTGTAGAGACAAGTAAGGCCAGTCCATAGATCATAACTCAGGGATGGTTTTAATAATTTGATTAGACAGAATTTCAACTTCCTATCCTGGCCTTAATTTCTTACAAAAAACCTAAACATCCTCCCTTAATTATCATACATAGACAATTTCCAGAGCCGAAAGGAATACTACTGCACTTATAAGATTAAAACTAAAACTTGTCTCCCCTGCATGAAGCAATATCCCCTTTGTACTACTCAATGCCTTCAACTAAGTACAAAACCTTGTAACTGAAAATCTAGTTCCCATTATTAAATGAAGAATTTAAAGAAAATATGCCTATGGATTATTACAGAATTATAAATCATGCTGAAAAAGTAGGGCTCGATCCTGGCACATATAGCAATATCTCTTGCAGACTGAATTTAAATAATTAAAAAAAATGAAATATGAAGATAAAGTAATCATAAAGATAGCAAAATCTTCTTATCATTGAAAACAGCAAATAGTTATGATCTCAAACCCAATTAACTTTGTGAAAAACTTACCTTGAAACTTATTCTCACTCTGGCAATTTTCTTAAGCAATATGACTGGATTGTCAAGAATATTTGCACAATCAACCCAACCCTCCAAATTCTGTAGACCACCAGCCTCACCCCTTAACTCCCAAATACTCATTCGATTATCCCACATAACATTCCTAAAGTCTGTCAACTCACCACACTCCCAAAAAACATGTTCCATACTACTCTCTCCTCCCCACCACACCTCTCACACCTACAATCCACCCAAGGAAAAATTCCCTGGAGTCCGCATAGGGTAAAAAAACATCCACGCAAACACCAAGCAAAAGTCCTAAATCCTCTAGATTCTGTTGCATACCTGGGAGCCACAGATATATCCTCCCACTGTCTCCCTTTGAGCTGCCCATCCAATCTCCCCTCCCAGTCCCCTCCAACCTCATCCAATTGACTTCCATAGTCATCATGTGACACTTTATATGCCCTACCAATTATCCCTTCTTCAAAAGTAGCCTCCACTACAGTTCCACCAAAAACCCGACCATTTCTCTCTCCTTGCCTATATCCTGATATCAATCCCTGACAGGGAACGCAATCTCCAGCCACAGTCCAACTGAATTCCTGGAGTCCTCCACCCCTCCTCCTCTAATCACCCACTCCTAATACCTTGTCTCTTCCACCAGTCCTCTCCAACAGATTCCAGCCCCCTCTTGCCCACTCCCTGCACCTCCTGTTGCAGTTGTCCCCACTGGCAGAATCTACCCTCTCCACTCTGTGTTGGCCTAGTTCCCAGAATACCCCCTACAAGTTCACAAATACAACCCTCTATATGGCTACTAAAGCTCTCCCTAAGGATCTGCATCCAAAATCCCAGTCCCTCCTCATTTCTTGAGCTTCCCTCTGGTTTGATCATCATTCCCCTCCACCTTGAATTACAGCCCTCTGTGTGTGCCATGTACAGGAGTCTCAACTGTGCAGCTCTGATATACCCATCACATCAAGCAATCCCAAACCATCCTGCTCCACCAGAAGGATCAACCCATCCCACCTGACTTTCCCTCTTCCAGACAAAATCCCCAACTCTTTATCAACCGTTGTCCACAACTTTTCATCTCATTGACAAAACATGCCTGACCTGTTTACAAAACCAAAGCGAATAAAAAAATCTTCAACACCTGCATCCTATCATCCACATCCACTAAACAGAGACTCCAATTTTTCAGTTCCCATATCATCCCTTGGCCAGTGTCTTCCCACAAATCCCCAGCCACAACAGAATCTTTCCTAATCCATACTCCTACGTATTTCATTCCATCATATTCCCATAAACATGGGCACCACTGAACCAAGCCATGTGTGGGCACACTTTCTACAGCCATTGCTTCTGTTTCTCATCAACCCTGTATCCTGAAAAGTCTTGAACCCATCTCAGAATGCTCCACATCACTGAAACATCCCTCCCCAACCCAGTTCCATCAGGTATGAAATAATATCATCTGCAAATAAAGCCAACTTTTCTTGATTATCATGCAAATTATATCCTTAAGTTTCTGAGTCCCTTATTTTCTTTGCCACTGGTTCTAAATATAACTCAAATAACAAAGAGGAAAGAGGACACCCCTGAATGGCTCCTCTGCTCAAACAGAACTTATCAGAGAGACCCCCACACACACACACACACACACTTTAACTTTCACCTCTTATCCCTCATACTGAGCAGCCGAGTGCTCCAGATCATGTGAAATGCTCCACATTTAACACTGAAATCGCCCACTGTTCCGATGTTCCGCATCTACAGTGGTGACTCCACTATACAAGTTTCGATTGGTTCATATACCACAATTATAGCCAATCAGCATTGCGGAATATGAACCAATCAACTAACCGTTCCTAAGGCAGTACGACAATGTTACACAAGGTAAAACAGTGAGTGCACTGCTATACACTGTGAACAACTGCACATCAAACAACACTATGATTTGCACATACCAGATGTACTAACCATATCACATGAGCATTTTGGAAGTACAATCACAGGAATTTCTGCAATCTGCCTTGCTCATATATCACCTGTGGAAATAGAATGCAGGCTGAAGAACATAATGCAGTAATCACATACGTCAACTTAGATATGAAAAACTGGGGGAGAATACTTTACAAGATGTGCAAAACTGGAAAAAAGAAAACAGGACTGAGCCACTTTTGTACCAGCAAAAAGATGAGATGGCATTCATTAAGATAAGGGATGTTGCTTGCTTGGCATATGTATATTTTGGCAAGTAAGATCAGGCTGTCGACATACAGACAAGGGTAAATATTAATGAAAAACTGATGGCAGCTAATGCAAAAAAAAAATGAGCCAAGTAAAAAAAATACCTCTAGGAAACACTTGCAACTTGTCTGGCCACATGACTGAAACACACAAGTTCACTTCTGTGCCTTGAAATGCACATCATTCCACTTCCTTCAAAATATTAAGTCTTTTCTTAATCCCAATATGCATTAGTGACAGTACTCCAAAGGGTACACCTGCAACAGCCCTGATTCACTCCAGTGACAGAGTCCCTACATTATATACAGTGAGGGATGCATATGAGACACACAATCTGGTCAAAAAATGATCTATTAAACTGTAATACAAAGCAATGAACTAATTCCTTTCATATTTTAAACAGAAGAAAAAAAAAACTTCAAAACATAAATGCGTACAGCACAATGAAGTCTAAGGGTATTCACCCCTAATCGTTTTGCAATAACCAAAGAAAAAAACAAATGACACCATTAATTAACATTTCTAACAAATCAATGGAAGAAGCTAAGGTATCTTTACAAGATAAAAGCAAACACTGTTCTAACTTCATAACACTGAGAAAATGATAAAGGCTACAAACCACTGATCCACCATTTGGACATCTGGGATAATGAATATTGCGGGAGGTGGGAAGAAAAACAGAGATTCCTGAAGCTAATGCAATACAGGTCACAAAGAAGAACAATTTCTAGTGGGAAGGCTATGTGGGATGCTGTTTGTTCATGAGTTAGTATATACATGGAGTCGGCTGTGTGATATGTAACAGACGCGTTTAGAAAATGTAATAAATATAGCAAGTGGTATTAATGAGCATGTGATTTTAGTTTTGATTCTGTCCAGAAGTGCTGTTTCATATTTGCTTATGGTGTGGTTATGGTTTTGCAGATTATTAAATAAGTTTTGGATCTGACGCATGATGTTGCTGTTGTTGTTTGTCTTTCGGCTTTTCCGGGTTAGTGGTCGCCACAGCGAAACACCGATCCGCTAATGATTGGCAGTAGATTTTCACAAACGCCGAGGTGCCAGCTCGACGTTCAACCTTCAACGAAGGCATGCCCATTTACGCATGTCTTTCAAACACCCATCCAACTGCGGGGAGGACATGCAGACTCCACATAGAAGGCACTCCCCCGCACTCCAGCCGAGAATCGAACAGGAGAACCTCTTGCTGTGATGCAACAACGCTACCGCTGCACCACCTCGGATGTTCATAAGTATGTCTTATTTTACAAATGTTCAACCAAAGTCCATGGCAATGGCATGTTTTTGTGCAGTGCAAATATAAGGTGTTCCACATTTTGACTGTTTGTCACACATTGCTAGGATCTGTGTTCCACACTGTCCTCTTAAGAGGTTGAGACTTATACTTTCATATATCCTTCGAATCACCCTTATAATTTTAGCAGGGAATGCAAATGCTTCCATTGTCCTACTTATAAAATCACAGCTTTCTCTGTCAATTGCCTTCTCTGCATCAAGACCCATCAACAACAGTAGTATTTTCCTACATTCTGCTTCCTTCTGGATTATTATTGTTCTATTAATGTTGTCAAATGTTTGCCTCCCCTCCGCAAAAAAACACATTGATCCATAGCTATCAACTCTGGCATCACCTTTGCCATTTTTTAGCCATTATAGATATAAACACTTTATAATCATGGTTTAGAATCAAATGGGCCTATATGATGCTGTATCTGAAGGGTCTTAAACATATTTAGATATTACAGCCACCATAGCTTTCTTCCAGGATGTTTGTGCTTCTCCTCCTTTTAAAATATTGTTACATCTTTACCACTTTCTTCCCTCCCATCTTCCATACTTCAACAGGAATTCCATCTATTCCTGGGGACTGGGTATACATCTCCTCCAATCCTGTTAGTAATTGAGCATCATCTACCTCTAACCATGGCATATTTAATTCTTCCATAAACATTTCCATTTTTACTTTTTTATTTCCACATCTCTCTGCTTTATAGAGATTACCATACAATTTCTGAAATATTTCTTGAATACCTCTACAGATTACAGAAATTTACCCTCTTTTGTATAGCTTCCCTTCTAGCCCCCCCCAATACATCCTCAGTGTTGCAAATCAAATACTACTGTCTACCTCTAAGTAACATTTCCTGCAGAAAGGTGAATATTTTCCCAAAAATCTTCTTAAGCTCCAATGTAGCAGTTTTAGGTAGAATATAAATACATGCCAGCATAATTCTCCTCCCTTTTCAGTAGCCCTTTCGTACTACAAATCTACCATTATTATCTATTTTTCTCTCTTCTATCACTGTTGGAGCTCTTCTCACAATTAATATAAGTACTACCCTTGCCTATGTCTCAGATATTCCACTTAATAACATCCTGAAATCCTTTCTTTATCAAATTCATATGCTCAGCTCTTTCCAAATGTGACTCCTGTAGCATAGTTATTGGTGTGCTGCATTTTTTAATATAGTTCCCTACTCTTTCTTTTTTGTACATGTCTGTGAGACCATTCACATTTAAAGATGGGGATGATAAAACATTACTATTCCCACCTGTTTATACAGTTTTTTAATGTCTAATTTCAGTTTTTATGTTACATACATACCTTAATGTTTGGCAGGTTAATCTTTTATACAATTATTTCTTGTCATATCCATTTGAACCTGCCACATCTTACAAGACTTTTTGTTTTAATGAAAGCCCTTTAAAAACAGAATCTATTAACTTAATACAAACACACAAAATTATATACATCTTCAAATAATGTAGTTTAACCCTCCTAATAGGAACAATTATCCAAGATTGACAGCCACATTCACAGGTTTGAATTAACCTATAATGAAGGTTATCCAAGCTAAGATGTGTCTGTGCATCTGCTTACACTAAGTTCTGTCTGTTTTTGTATTATCTTTATTCCTCTTATGCAGCTTTAATCTTGAGCTATATTTAGGGTGTGTGTAAGAAACATACCATCTGCAGCCCCACGTATCCACACCTCATTTATTAAAAAAACTAGATTAATAAACCCTACAAAAATTAAAACATCTAGCTAGTCTTCTGCTCAGTTATGAGCCATGAGTACTGTATCTTTTCATTGTAATAGACATAGGAAGTTAAAATTAATCAAAGGAATCACCCCCTTACTTGCAATACAAACACATTTGTTCAATGAAGGGACTATACTGTATATTAAAATCTGTCCCTGGTCCTGAGCCTTTGATCCTCATTCATTTTTGGCTTTATTCTTAATTATTGCTCTAAGAGGCTGAAAGCTATACACCATGGACTGGGAGCTGTAAAATGATAGTAAACAACTGAACACTGGCACTCAGATTTTCCATCAGGTAATATATTAGAGGTAGTTGTTTAGTGTCAGTCATACCTCTCAGTTGTCCAGAACTACACAGAATATCCAGATTTGTACAACATATTTTTGGTCTGTTCCTCAAAAAAATGTGTGGTTTTCCTGCCAATAACTAAGGATTGTAATGATAATAAATAATGCTATTCATTTTAGTTTCTTTCTTTATTTATTTAATTATGCAATTTTGTTTAGCAAGGGTAGAGCACTAATCAGATATAACCATTTGCAGGCTCAGCTCTAGTTACATAAGTAGTAACAATAGTAATAGAAGATTAAAGGTATGACTAAATTATGCAGCACAGTTACATAACATAAGATATATATGTAAAACATATACACATTATTTTCAAGAAATTTTTAAATGATGTAGAATCAGGAGTATACAATGTATAATACAACTGATGGACATAGTATATACAAGTATGAAGTTAAACTTTAATAGTGAAGTGAGCAGAAATTGTAGAATAATAAGAGTTACAATAGTAGAGCTAGTGACAGGAGAAGTGGATATTAGATATGTATTAGTGAATGGATAGGGCAAATGGGGAACTACTGGGTATAAGTTTGTATGTTGGAGAGGTTAGGAGATTAAGCAGACAAGGTTTTCTGGGATGAATATAATAGTGCTATCATGGGAGTTAGATGGCATGGCCTTTATACTGTTCAGTTAGGTATTGTTAAAACTGAGATCTGAACTGCTTGCAGTTCCTGATTTTAGAAGGATCAGGTGGCAATGACTGCCACAATTTAGGGACAAATACTAAGAAGCTGTGGTCTTTGGAATGAGAGTTGAGCCACTAGTGGACTGGCCTCTAAGCTGTAGTGCAGGATGGATGTAGTCAGTCTCATAGTTGGGGGGGGGGGGTTATCTTGGTGTAGGAGTTTGAAAAGAAAGGAGCAAAGAAGAAGGATGGCTGTGCCTTGAGTGGGCATCCAGTTTGCTTTTCCTAAGGCATTGCAGTGATGTTCACTCTGGGAGGACTTGGTGAAGAAACACTAGATTGTATTAGAAGGACATTATAAGGTAGTAGTGTTTTTTATAAGACAGTGACAAATAGGGGTAGGACCATATTCTAGTTGTGCAAACAGTACACCTTTGCCTAAGGCTGCTCTACCACATTGAGAAGAAATGAGACATCTTGTGGGCCCATAACAGGAGGTAGTTGACATTGGATCTGACTTTCTGAATATGGGCTTGGATGAAACGGGATTAGTAAAGCCATATGCCAAGTAGCGGTGTAGCCATTGTATTTTCAGTTTGTACCCTAAAGTCCTGCTCTGCTACCTTCCCCCAGGTCAGTGGTGATGGTTCACCCCCTGTAGTCAGGGATAGCAAAGGGATCCATAGAGCCCCTCCCACTGCCCTCTGGTGCCACACAGTTTTGCCCTCATCCTGGCCTCCCTATATCATCCACATCATTATCCTTTTTTTTGTTTCTTTCTTAGTTTGTCCTGTTCTTCAGGTTTTTACTACATCTTTTCAACACACCCTAACTGGCTAAAATTCCAGTATAACAACAGTGAAGCAAATAATTAAATTAAGTTGGGGGTCACGAGGGCCCTAGACCCCCCCCCCCCAGTAGGCATGTGATGCTAGATGCTCTGAGATGCATTTTAGAGCATTTTTATACCCGTTTGATCTAATCATGGCCTGAAAAAACATCATGACAAAGGCAAGGAATTCAGTCCTATTTTTATTCTTTCAAGGAAGAAAACATTTTTGTCCAAGGATTAATGTCCATTGCTCACAAAACCGTAGCTCTCAATAAGCAGAGGAGACAATGATTGTGAGACCACATACATAGTATCTGGGAATGCTACCTGTCCCTCCCCACCAAAATAAATAAAATAAAACAAAATAATGTTGCCAAATTCTGTGTCTCCCTCTGGTATTATGCTGGGATGAAAATGAAGAAAACAAAAGTCACAGTCATGTGCTTAAACAAGCGTGTCTTTCAACATCTTTGCTAAATCATGAGGGGAAAACCAAAAAAGTGGGACAAAGACCCAAAATCAGGGATAGTTTTTAAATATTACTCAAATTCACTTTAACATTTAATGGAATAACAGCATTTGTGAGAATATACATTTTCTGAAGAAAAAGAAGTAGGAAACTATAATTTCTGGTATTAGTAACTGACTGTAATTCTCAATGTTTTACCAGAAACAAATGAAACGTTTTCATGAAAGGCACACCAAAACTATGAGGTAAGATCAAGGACAGATGAGAGCATGGAGAAGTTTAATTTCACTTTCCAAGACAGAAAGGTGAGGCAAATGCTTCACAGCCTCTCAGTTTTCAAAATCATAGGTGGGACTATCAGAAATCATAGCAGCTGTCCAAATTCATAGCGGCCAACATTTGCATATGCATAAATATGCACCCCTGGGGGTGGGGGACACAATGCATACATTTGCCTTCTTGGGGGCAAAACTATAAAATTAAGACCACTGTGGTGCTAACAGATACACATCTATGTAGCCAAATGAGAAAAAGAAAATGTCTCCTTACTACACTGTGAAATTACATCTACACACTGCCATACAATACAAAACAGCCAAGGGACCATGAACTCCCTTTCAATCAGAAGTCACATGAGTGTTTTTCATAGCTGTCAAGTCCTAAACCATAAATGTACTAATTTCACTGTCACACTACTTAGAGAAAAGAGAAACAGAAACACATAAAGGGTAACCACAATAAATGCACACACTGAGTGCAATTTCACAGCCTAACTCCTACAATAGGAGTCACAGACATGGAAACATTTCAGAACTGGGAATTTAAGAATGACAAGATATAAGCCACTTTAACAGAAACTTTCCTATATGAAAACATTCCATGAAGAAAATTAATAAATGACTTAGCATGCCCCCCCGCCAGAGGTAGACCTTAATAAAAATAAATATAATGCTCATTTGTTAACCAAGTAGGAACACTGGACACACGGTCCCTTTTCATGGGCGACCCAGGAGCAATGTCCAGTTAAGTGACTTGCTCAAGGTCACACAGTTGGCAAATGAGGGCAGAGAAATGTGAAACCTGTACCACAGGAAATGTAGCTCACATATTATTCAGAATACTGTAATGCTATAAATGGTTTTAATAGTTCTCTTTAATTTTAGACATACCCAAACATTGCTTATATTTATATATTTATAAAAATATTTTGCACTGTCTCTGTTGCATGCCTATGTCCTTAGCCATGATTAAAAAAAGTAATCTGACCAGCCCACCCACCGGATTAACAAATGTATAAATGAATAAAACAGGGAGACAAGTAAATAACAACATGACTGGAGCAAAATCTTTAATGATTCCCCAGGAAACAAATCTGGTCAAATTCAGAAATTTGAATACAAATTAAAAACAGGATTCTGTGGAAGTATAAGATTACTCAGCATTAATGACATTTTTCTCTACAGTACATTTTTGCAATTTTACTTCAGTTTAGCATTTTGTAGGAGCAGTCTATTTTCATTTTGCTTGTTTAATAAACACAGTAACTAAACTAAGCGACTCCCTAGTATATTCACTGAAATAAGACTTGGAATGCAGCTTTTTAATTTCCAAAACATTTCATGCTATGAATCATCATGAGATATGCAATTATGATGTTCCAGATGTAGGCTTTAAAACCAACTCAGATGCTGTTTAGCAAACTTGAGAGACACTGCTTACAGACCACCAAAAATACAACCCTAAGGATACTATAACAGATTTACCTCTCAACTTCCTTGCTCAAGGATTCTGGACAGAACAAAAATAATAGCTGAACAAAGATCCAAAATCGGGGGCAATGTTTAATTATTACTCCAATTTTGCTTAAAAAGTTGACAGAACAACAAGTTTTGGATCAGCATGCATTTTCTGAACAATATATAGTATAAAAAGTCTAATGTCTGACATTACTGACTTTCTGTAATCCTTAAAATTTACCAGAAAATCAAAATTTTAATAAGGGACAGAACTAAAAATATTAGGCAAGATCAGAAGGGACATTCTGCAAAATTCTGGAGGGTGGAGCAGCTGCAGTATGGGTCTGTTATAATGACAGTTGCTGAATGCTTTCTGAACATTTCATATTTATAAGTCTATGAGTTTGCTTATAAAGAAATTGTCCTGTAGCCGCAGCAGTTATCTTTTACCTCTTCTGCCTGTTGCTTTCTCTATCTCAATGCAGCAGTCATTCTCCTGATCCCCAGACAGTTCTAATAATGCCAGATGCAAACAAGCACAAACAAGCATAATTAAAATTCAAGCTTCTCCTAGCAAACTGAGTTTTTATGTTCACCTCAGCAAATCCTCGGGAACAGAATCTTTGTAGTAGCCTTAAATACAATTAAGCACATGCTCCCAAAGCCATTTCTTCCTATTTTTGAAGTAATCACATTATTACATGCTAATGGCTAAATAACTGCCAGGGTTCCAGTTCATTGACTCCATTTGATTTACCTTAATGGCTCCTCTTTCATTGGTGTTATACTTGAGCAGAAATCAGTGCTGTTTAAGGGTGAAGTGGAGCAATGGAGCAGACTCAAAAATACGTGATTGAGGAGTAGTGCAGCAGCTACTCTAAGGTTTCTGGAAGTAAAGTCTTGTAAATTAAATTAAGGAAACAAAGACATCTTAAAATCTGGCAGGAGTGATCCCTTGCCACACTGTACAGTATCCCATAACATCATCAGCATCAAATCGCATTACCGATGTTATGAAACTTGCGCCACCCCCAAAGCATACAGTACACTGATCACAGTTCAATAACATTGGCATGTCTTGGAAAACTATATCAATGTTATTAAATTTAAATGGGATACAGCACACTGTGTTTGGGGTCAGGATGAAATCATGATCACACTTGGCTCTTCAAACAGTGAAATTAAGATTTGTCAGTTTAGGGTAATTAGTTACCCTCCCACAAAAAATTGCAACACTTGGAGCAACAAAAGAGGTGCAGAGGAATTTAACACCTTTGGCAGACTCATCATCAACATAACAGGGTTTCAGTGCTGCTGTTAAATGCCAGTGAAAGGGTTTCTCTGAGGTGTGAGGTTCTTAATAAGCTTTAGCCTGCAGCCTGCACTTCATAAATATGTACTGTCTAGTTGCTTTGCTACTCCCATTGCCAATTACTGCACGCTATAGTGTACATACTGTACGCTTACTGATGTCCCTAATGCCAAGGTATCTAAATGACATAGTAGATTCAATTAGGTTGATATCTAGGTTATTGATGTAGACAGAGCTAGTGCTTTTAGTGAGTCCTTTGTGACAAACAGAATGGACTTTCTTAGTGTTAATGGATATTTTTTTAGAAAAATCCAATTATTTAGTTGTAGAAGGTCAGCTTGAAGTTTATTTTGGATGACAGTGTCAGAAGAGTTGGATCTATAAATAATCATATCATCATTATAAAGGAGGCATTATAGATGAGGTAGGTCAATAGGTATTTTTTATAAAAATGGAAAATAATGTTGATGCAAGAATTGATTCTTGAGGAGCCCTTAATTGTGAAGGTTGTATCTGAAAATTCAGGCCAAATTTTAATTGTGAAAGTTCACTTGGTCAGGAAATTTTTGAACCATTAGGTAGATTCAGCCTACACTGATCTCCTATAAGTGGGATAAGAGGACAGAGTGGTCAGCAGGTCAAAGGCCTGGGTAAGCTCAATGAATACTTCCCCACTGAGGTTCCCTTTATCCATGTTAATGAGGATGTAATCAGTGAGTGTCCAGAGAGCAATCACGGTACTTCTACTTGCCCAAAAGCCACACTTTTTCCAAGAATGTAAATAGTATTTGTCATGGTAGGTGGTGAAGTGGCTGTAAATGATTTTTTTCAGGGATTTTACCAAGGTTAGAAAGTATTCAGAATTGGGAGGCTGAGGAGGATTTGTTATCTATTGGTTCAGGTATGAGAAAGGCTGATTTCCATATAGAAAGCATGGTGTTGGTTTTGAAGCTAAGGCTGTTGCTGTGTTGCAGTGTGGCTGACTGTGAAATCTGTACAATGCTAGAGAAATCAAGGACAGAGGTTATCATGACCCCATGGGAGAACTTAGGGGGAATCTTTTCTGGTAGAGGTGCAATTTGTTTGCCTGGGGCTTTGGAGAAGTAGAAGGGTAGGAGGTATTATGGGGGATTTGGGTGAATTTGTATGGAAGATGATTCAATGTTCTGCCATATGGATAGATTGGAGAATTCTATGAGAAAAATCAGGAGCTGAAAAGATTCCCAAGAGCAAGGAATGTGGACAAAACAGGAAAGCTATTTAGATGGATTCTGCCAGAGATGTTATTTGCCTCATACCAGAAATGTTTAAGGAAATGAAGGAAGGTGGTTTGTTTTTATTTGAGGTACTTAGCTTTATGTATGCATGTGGCTTTTTAGCAATGTTCCATAAGTTGGTGTATTGCTACTGAACTTTCAGGTCTATATTATATGTTCGAAGTTTTATAACTTCGAACATCATAAAATCGAATTTAAATGTTTGAAGTTATAAAACATTGAATATATGTACTAAAAAAAAAACCCAAACTGAAAACAAACTTCCCTTTACCGCATTATAGTGCGGTCTCGGAGTTGGTATATTCAAAGAGCGGGGGGGGGGCGGTGGAGCTTGCCCCCCCCCCTGCTTACACCAGTCAAGTAAGTTCCCTTTCTTTTTTTTTTTATATGTTCGATGTTTGAAACTTCGAACATTTAATTTCGACAAATTAACGTTCAAAGTTTTCAAACTTCGAACATATGATATAGACCCGAACTTTCAAGCTTCATTACATAAATGCATTAGAGTTCACAACTCTGTAGAGAGCCAGTCAGTATTGTTATGCTTAACTAGTGTAAAGATTACAGCAAGGTGTGTGTTTTGAAGGTCTAGCAAAAGCTGTGCAAATTACATGCTGGCAGAGTTCAGATTGATGAGGCTGAGAAATGGGGACCAGTCTACTGTTGCAAGATGAGCTTTCAGCCTAATTGTTTTTGGGCAGTTTTGGTCTTTAGGAGATTGTACTTGGAGGGGATGTTTTATTTTTTAGATTTTATATGTGAAATGTTAAAGTGCAGTGGTCACTGAAGGTGGGTGGGTGACATGATATTGGAGATCTTGCTAGGATAGGATCTAATTATGAAATCAAGAAGTGGTTAAAGGTCTAATACATATAGTTACCATTAGAAGGACTTTAAGGCTGCCAAGGAGCTGTCAAGGTGTGGTGAACCTACATAATTTAAGTTGAAATCCCCCAGGATAATTATGTGTTTGTCTGGAGGGATATTGGTCAGGGTGTTATTCAACAGAGCTGCAAAGTTTGTCAGAGAGGCACAGGGAGGTAGATAGGCAACTGCAACATAAAAATGATGATAGTCCTTGGTTGGAAGTTTAGTAAGCATCCTTTATGGTGCATGGTCATTGGTGGGATTGGCATGTGTTACTACAGACAGAGTGAGAGTTGATTTGTGGAGTACCATAACCCCACCTCCAGTATGATGACCAGGACAAGAATCAATGTGGTAGTTTTAGTCTTTGAAGAAATTATTTAAGTTGTGGTGGTCATTTTTGAGCCAAGAGTCTGTAATGATAAGTAGCTCAAGGGACTTTGGAGAAAGAAAAGCAATGATTTTGTCAAGTTTGTTGTGAATGCTTTTTGTGTTAAGAAGTACACAGGACAGATAATTTGATGTTAGAGAGTATGGGTGAGTTTGTTGGAAATTGCTGGTGTACTGGAGTGGTATAGGTAGTGGTTGGGTCATTGTATTTGGATGAACTAGAACTATAAGGAGAAGTAGATGAATTGTACAATATTGAAAGAATGATGAGATGCTGGAACTAGGAGAGAGTAGGATAATGAGTTTGTGCATATCTGTTGTTAAAACAGGAGTAGTGAGAGGCGGTAAGTTGAGTGAGACTTGTATTTAATAGTGATAAAGAAAAGTAATGGTAGAGTGAGCTGCTGTATGTCTGACTGAGAGTTGCAGACTTCATATTCTTTAGAAAATGTATACTGATACAAAACATGTTATTCTGTCAGCTTTCTAAATTTACAAGACCGATATCTAAAATCTGCCCCAGATTTTGGCATTTATCATTTGCTGACCAGGTTAGTCAGGTTAGTTAGGATTGTGATCCCTTTTCAGATGAAACCGACAATTATATTTCTACTACTGAGGGAAATTTGGCTAGGGCATTCAGGAACTTCACCTGCTCTTTACTGTTTTGAGTAAGACCCATTTTAGAGGAGTACTTCCTGTTTCTGTTCCCAGCGCAGTGGTGATTCAGAGAAACAGGGAGGCAGATGGAGAGAGAATAGGATGATGGAGTGTTGGAAGAAATGAAGGAAAAAGCAAATACGAGAAGGGAAAATGTGTGCAGGATTCTGAGGAAATGTTTCAAAGAAACCTGTTTGATGGAGATGAATCAGCAAATGATGAATGTATAATTACAACCTTCCAGTCAGGAGGGTAGAGGGATGATTTACTTAAAGAAATTGTAGTGCAGAGTGAGCCAGAAAATGAAAGAGATGTTTCCTGGGGGGGGGGGCATTATGGAGAAACTACAAAAGGAGGATGCAGAGGCAATTCTGAAGAGTAGTGATGAGATAAAAAAGAAAACATATGTGGAGAAAGTAAAATAAGGCAAAAGTGGAATAGCAGAAAAAAAAGCAGAAGAAAATTAAAAACTGAAGTACATGGCAAGGATTCAAAGTAAAGAAGACAAAGAAATGGACAGGTATGAAGTATGGGACAATTTAATAGCTCCTTTGGGTGTAAAAGCACATGAGGTAAGAGCATTTATTCTTATTAACAAAGAGACATTTTATAACATTATATTTGAGACAGTTTTTTCAATGGAAAATTTTATTAGAGAATATGACAAAAATTGTATGTGACAAAAGCATTTAACAGGGAAACCAAAAAGTAGATTCATGTACAATTTTGAACAGAGGTAGAGAGAGAGAGACTTTGAAAGGACATTTGAGAGCTTTATGTAAAGAAGTACTGGATATTGTAAAAGTTTATGACAAAAGGGGTTTACAGACTGGTGGCTGGGATTGTAACATTGTGCTAAAAATAGAAGTAGAAAAAATATACGTATACTAAGCATAATAAATGTGGAGGGGAATAGGGGTATTGTAAAATATTGGGGACAACCCAAAACAAGTTTTTTTTTTGTTTTTTGTGGAAAAGAATGACATTTGATAAGTAAGTCTGACAAATGAAAATGTTATATTTGTGGGGAAATGGGACATGATGCAAAAACTGCGACTTTAAATGTTATAAATATAACAAAACTGAACATTTATGGATGGATTGCAAAAATGAAAATAAGAGTAAGGAAAAAGAGTAGAAAATGAACAAAGAAAATACATTTTAGAAGTAGAAATAGAAGAAAACTTAGATGAGAAAAAATAAAGAGGACATAGAAGAAGGTTTTGAGATAAGTGATGAAGAAGACAAACTGGGATGTAGTAAAAGGGGGGAATAATTCTACTGGTAAAAGGGCAGAAGACAAAAAAAAAGAAATGTAAAGGGATAAGTATAAAAGAAAAAAGAAAGGAAATGGATGAAAAAGAATACATAAGGCTGAAGACTGGGGCTTTGTATAATAATTAAGGTGTTTGACTCAAACACAATGTGTAGTGTTTGAGTCTCATCTATGGGAATGAAATGCATTAGGCTTATAATGGTCAATTAATAAAAGTAGTAGTAGAAGAATAGGAATTTTGGAGTGGTATAATACATGTCATGTAGATATAATTATATTAGAATACACAATATTTTTAACAAATGAAGAAAGTTTAAAAACAGAGAAACTATGGGGAGGAAAGATAATCTGGAATCTGGAAAATGAGAAATGTTCTAGAATAGTCATATTCTATTATATGCTTATACTAATTGTAAAGAAAGGGAAAGCTTATTTCATCAGATTTTAGACAACATAATAAATATGAACATTATAATAACAGGAGACTTTGTGATTTAAGAGGCAATGTTAAAAGTTATAAGATGTGGTAAGTTAAAACTTTGGGACAAAAATTCGTGGACTTACAAAATGGGTATGTATAGAACTGAACTAGATTATTTTATAGTATCAAAAGATTTAGTTATAAGAGAAGGGGAGGTAGTTGAAACAGGATTTTCTGATCACCATGCAATATGGCTAGAGATAAAGGAAAACAAGGAATATATAAAAATAGGCAATGGAATAAAAAGGATAAATGAGAAAGCATGGAATGAAAAGGAAAGAGATTAGTGCTACAGTTATGGAAAGATCATATTACTATGAGAACATTTTATTAAAAATGGTCTGAATGGTGGATGATATTTAAGGAAAAAAATAAAAAATGTTTTTTTACCGTGTTGATATAATGTAAGAAAAGTAAAGTATAAAAGAACATACAATAATGCATTGGAAGATTTAGACCATGATGTTAGAAAGTACATTGACAAAGAAAAAGAAAAAATTATATGAAAGAAATCAAGAAAAAATACAAGAATTTTTATATAAGCATATATTTTTACAGGGAAAAAAGAGGAGATATATTGAGTTACTTAAGCAGATTAGTAAAGGAATATGATACTTTAGTGAGATAAATAAAAAATGTAAAAGGAGACAGAGAAAGAACTCAGGAAAAGATAATAAATTGTAAAATACAATACATACAAGAAAAAAATTTAAGAAAAAAGAAGGTAGTAAAAACATGCAAAGTAAAAATTTAACAGAAAAATAGAATAATAAGTTGGAAAAGCATATTTCTATAAATGAATTAAAGTATTAGGAAAAGTAAATATAGATTTGTCTGCCAGCCCAGGTGGAATAGGGCATGAGATGTATAAAAATGTAAGGGATTGGCAAAAAATATATATTTTTTAAGCTTTTGAATGAATGGTTAAATAAAGATTTTATGTACAAAGAATTATGTAGTGGAATACTTAAATTCATATGGAAGAAGGAAGATAGAAGACAATTAGAAAATTGGTGATCGATAGTATTGAATAATAGTGATTATACGATCTTTATGAAAATAATACAAAAGCAATTTGAAACTAAAATGGAAAATATTATGGAAGATAGCATATATAGTATAAAGGGGAAGGGTTGTCAAGAATTATTAATGATAATTAGAGAAAGTATGGATGATATTATGAGCAGAAAAGAAGATGCAAAAATCATGATTAGGAGACCTTAATAAGGCATTTGACACAATTGGACAAAAAAATCTTGTAGATAATAATGAAAGAATATAATATAATATAAAGTTTCAAAATTCTGTATGTCAGTGTATAGTAATAATAAAGCAAAAATACTTGTAAATGGCTAGTTAAGCCAAGAGGTGCATATGAAGAGTAATGCAAGACAGGGATATCCAATGAACTGTATATTCTATGAATTAGTTATGAATGTGATAGTATGTGAAATAAATTACAAAATGAAGGAGGGTATATAACACCTGAAGGGTTAAGAATTCCAGTTCTGTTAACATATGTAGATGACATTATAAGAATTGCAAAAAAAAAATTGGATAAAAGAAGTAGGAATTTGTACAAATGAGTGCCTAGAGTTGATAGGGATGGCTATAAATAAAGAGAAAAGTAAAGGTTAAGGTGATGTTGTAAAGATTGGGGGTATATAGTTTATAATTAATGAAATGTCTTTGTTAGGTATAACATTTGGGAATAAAGATGCAAGTAGAATTCAATGGGAAAACAATAGAAGAAATAAAACACACTTGTTTTTTCAGGAGAACATACAAATTATCATTCAGAAAAAAGGCTTATTTGATAAATTCAGTACTGATGGGAAAATAGCATATTTAGCAAGGTATTTATGTTGCCATCAGTATTTCATTTATTTGAGGTTCTAGTTTAAACCCAGTAAATGAGGATTTTTGTATGTAAAGAAACAGGAGGTTTAGGGTTAATTAACCCAGTGGTATACCTTGCTTTATTAAATTTGAACAAAGTGTTAAAGTGGATAAATAAAAAAAGATGAGAAATTAGTAGTAAAATTATATGAATATAAAGTATGATAAATTTGGGGGTATGGTAAAAAAGAGTACAAGAGAAAAAGACTATTTAAATGATGAAATAAAATGTTACCAATATTATTTTTGTGGAAAATAAAAATTCATATAGAAAAGATAGAAAAGTATGGTATAAGAATGTAATGATAAAGCATTACTATGTAAAACCATGGGAAAATCTAACAGATGAAAAAATTAAAACTATAAAAATAAAAGGGAAATGGTGTAATCAGAAAGTAGAATGTCAAGTTTTTTTGTGGAGATAGGTAATAGATAAATTGCCAGTAAAAGGAAATATGCTATATAAGAAGATAGATCATGTTTACATTGTCATGAAGAAGAAACTACTGAACATCTGTTTTTGAAATGTAAATGAGTAAAAAAGTTAGGTGGAAAACTACGTAAAGAAGATTTTTTTTGAAGATAAAAAAAGTGAATAATATGCAAATGGATATGATTAAATATGGATATTATAAGGATGGAAGTAAATAAATCGTTAAAAGAATAGATGAAAAGTTGTTTTATCTTATATGGGCTATATGGAATGAAAGAATAAATGAAATTATGTTTAATGGCAAATGGATTTTAGCAATATTAAGTAAAATCAAATGGTGGTTATGGAAAAAGGACTGGTGGTCTAACAGGGATGCAAATTAGTATGATTGCGTCAACTGATTTGTGTATATATCTTTGTACACTTGTAAATATTTGTAAATATGTAAATATTTTGTAAATAAGAGTTATGTTTGCATATAAAGGATTCCTACTCTTGTTGATAAGTGCCATATGATCTTTTACATCCATCTGAGTTACCAAGTCAAGGAGACATGATCTTGGTTTAACATCTCATCCAAAGGACAACACACTCAGAAGTACAGTATTCCCCTCCCTGCCAATGCTGCAATGCAGGGTCAGCAATCCAATCACCTGAAGTGGGAATAGAACCCACAGGACTTATGGTGTTCCAGCACAGAAGGTGAGTCTGCAACCTGTTGTGACACTGACACTGCTGACAAGTATTTTTGGCTTTGTCTAGAATTCTTGAGAAAAGATGTTGAGAGATACAGTAACAGTATTTTCATAAAAGGCAGTCTATAGCTAACTGATTTCAACTGTAATATATAGTGTTTTATTATGCATAGCTTTCAACTTTCCATTTTCAAAATGTGGACCACTATCTCTCCTCTTAATATGGAACACATGGTAGAATATGGAACAGTTACTAGCAGGAGGCATCAGCAAGAAAGCTCAAAACATTGGTTAACAATTGATCAGTATCACTTCAACAGTAGCCTAAAGCTATACGGCTTATATTCTGCCCAGGTTATAATGGCTGAACAGTCTCAAAAATCTAAGGCTGCCCTCCATACATGCACCCAGGTTGCTGTGGCACAACTTCCAAATGGAGAACACAGCAGCTGTGGTGCAACAAAATGCTTAGTGCTTCCTGCAGCCTTAAAGAGTGCTCCTTTTGGGATTCACAGGATTAGTGGTTGGTTCATTTTCTACATTGCTGGCAGATAAGCCCCCTTTGAGGAACATTTTCACACAAGATTTTAATTTTTGTTTGTATTTTGACTAGAGATGGTACTGGGCATCTTTTAACAGACCAGCATTTGTATGTGTTTACTTTTTTAATAGAAACATCTCATTACATGGGATATTTTTAGCTAATTATCTCTGTTTTGTGAATTTTCTTGTGACAAAAATGTGCTGCAATTGTAATTTTTGTGTTTTTTAGTTGAATGACTTAGACATTTGTAAAGGGGAAGGAAGTGTGTTTAGTGCTTGTGTACACTTCCTAACAACTTACATTTCAACTTTCTTTTTTCAGCTACACTTACCAGAGGAAAGCTATTTCTCAATATTTGTAGACAAAAGTGTACTGTTTGTGCATTTACTTTTGAGATTATTGGGACTACTGTAGAGAACAGAAAGTCTGTGTAGTGCTTGTGAGCACTTGAATGAATATGTATCTTAAGACTGACTACTTAAAGCTGTGCTTAATGGCAAACAGGCTTCTCTCTCTGCAAGAACATGGATTACGTTACCAGTCCTATGGTTATTTTACCTGTAGCACTTAATAAGAAAAAAACACTAAGGATCCCCTATCTAGTCTGTGGAGCTTGTTCAGTGCCTCAGTCATTAGGAGGTGAATCTGCTGTGGCCATTGTTTATTCCTCAGACCACTCACTGATTTCCCCCTGGGACCCATTGACTACTGCTACTACAGCCTAGGGGTCAGCTATGTCCTCTGCAGCTGTTACAGTATTCATTATGGGCATACCAGAACCACTTTCTTTGGTCATGGGAGTTTCTATGAAAGGTTCTTCCTGTGGTGGCCAAGGTAAAAGACCTGTTTCCTGGACTGAAATGCCACCCTTCAGCAAGTCACCATCTAAAGATGTCACTAGTAAAAAAAATTAGACATAATTCTTCTGAAAGCAGCATTTTGGTTAATAATGATGAATTGCTTACCTTACATACACAAATGCATTTAAAATCTGCAGCATCATTTAGACCCAGAATTTCTAAGGCATTCAGTCTTACTTGCTATTTAAATTCCTTAACCTCTTAGGAATTTTCCCACACTCCTTCTTTAATGTCTCTCTCTGCTGAAAATCAATGACAAAAGAAACATATTTTTATACTTAGCATACTTGAGCATATATCTGAATGAGGCATTCATTTGATCTTTGCTAAATATGATATAAAGCCTGAATTGTTTTGCCAATATAAAATGATTCACAGCCACAACATAGGACAAGGTACACCACATAATCAAAGCTGCATGTAGGAAAAAAACAAAACAAAAAAAACAGGTGACCGCAGAGTGCATGGATAGCAAAAATTCTGGGTCTAAATGATGCTGTAAATTTTAAATATATTTTAAAACAAAGGATTCTTAGGTAAAATGTTATTTAATTATGCATAGGCTGTTCACTGGCTAATGTAATTCATGGCATAGCTGTGCATGTTATTTAAACAGATATACATTTGAATTTGTATAATGCAGTCTGATGAATTCTTACTTTGTACTTGTAAAGACAGAAGTGTTTACTGCTATTGAATAAATGTCAGGTGAAGGTTTTATAATGTTCTTGCGTTATTATTTCCATTTTTTAGTCAATTGGGCTATTTGGAGGAGTTTGGTGTTTGTACTTGTTTGAAGACTTTGATAGTAACTATGCAGTCAGTTGAAGACGTTATCAATGCTGATCTGATGGAAGAGCCAGCAGTACCTTCCACTAGCACGTCTGCAACCTTATCAGTGGATTCCAGTAAGGGTATCCCAGGGAATAACAACTTTCTTCAAGATGTGGCAATGATATAAATTAGAGTGAATCAGAAAGTAGTTCTTGTAGTGACTACAGTGAATGACATCCCTCCACATTTTTTATCTTTTTGTTTGGAAGTGCCAGCTAATTCTTTTGTATGCCTGGATATTGATTATTACAGTGATGAAAACATTCCTAGTATTATTTTGAACCCTGAAAGGATGTTAAAGGACATGCAGAATCAGTTAACTAAATTAAAGAGGTTGCAATAAGATGTTCTATTCTTGTAACAAAGTTTAAAGGCAAAGAGAGTTCTGAGGAGTCTTCACATTACTAACTCATTCATAGAGGGTGACTTTTGTGATAAGTTCTTCACCATGTGAAAACAGCTAAATGAGAAACTGGTTTATCTTATTTGGAAATGCTAATTGATTTTCAAGAAAATCAAATTATGTAATGAATGGTAATATAAAATTTATTACTAATAAGATTTTGTTGACTATTTCTGAAGATGAACTGACCGTACATATGGATCACAAGCAAGGCAAAGTTCAGACAGAGGAAGAGACACTGGATAGAAGAAAAACAAGAAATATTTGAGAGACAGGAAGGATTATTGTACTAGTAATATATATATATATATATATATATATATATATATATATATATAGATAGATATATAGATATATATATATATATAGATATATATATAGATATATAGATGTGTATATATATATATATATATATATATATATATATATATAAGCAGAATTATTTGTGAACACTACAAATCAATGCAGCCTTCTCCTTTAAATATGCAAGAAAATGTTTTAGCCAATCAGGGAGTCTTTTGTTTAGAAGCACCAGTGAATGAGAGGGAGGAAAGGAACAATATTCCACACAGGTCACCGAGAGCAGCCAAAATGCTGCAAGCAGGGAAACTGAGAGAAAAAAATGGAAATGAAAAATCTCTTTTGAAAGCCAAACAGAAAATGTGAATCCAAAAATAAGTCAATCTCATAGCTGCCTTAGACGTAGGCCAACTATGTGGCCACCTAGGGTGCCACTCTAGGAGGGGAATTTATTTCTTTATTTACTTATTTAATTATTTATTTATTTTTGCAGTAAAGAAATTGTGTCTTTACTACAAAAAAATAAATACTAGAAAAGCATCCCTGCTAAAGCTGC
This sequence comes from Protopterus annectens, assembly GCF_019279795.1. Lineage (NCBI taxonomy): Eukaryota > Metazoa > Chordata > Ceratodontiformes > Protopteridae > Protopterus > Protopterus annectens. The sequence goes on from NC_056725.1 coordinate 1,405,172,581, forward strand.
GAGAGACGTTTCCTATGGAGGAAATCCTGCAGTCTTTGCCTTTCTATTTGTTGGCCTCCTGCTCTTATTGACCAGGACCTCCAAAGACAATGAATTATTTAGGTCATTGGTGGACAGAGGAAGATATCTGAAATTTCAAGTTTGACATAAACAGAATACTGGCAATGGCATGAAGTAAACAGATTTGATATATATACTACATACATATATATTATTGTTAACGTCAGACAACCAGATCTTTTGGATGGCTGGGGGCTGTTTAGTCCCCAGCTGTCCCTGATTTTGCAGAGCATGCCTATTTTACCATATACAATAATAGGCATTTCAGTTTCAGGCTCCATATCCTTCAGAAGTTGCAAGCTAGTGCAAAATCTGCTATAGCAATTTTCTAAGTTTATAAGAACAATATTTAAAATGTAGCCATAATTTTGCCCCCTCCAATTATTTTTGACATTGCCCCATTTTTTTGTGTGTGTTAAGAGGTTATGACCCTCTAATATTCTTTTAATCCTGGTAAACCACTAAGGAGTACAGTCAGTCAAAATGCTAGACATTGCAGTTCTGTGTTTATATCCAGAAAATGGTTGTCAATACAAAATTTGTTGCGGCTATAGATAAAATTTGTCCTGACTTTGGAGGAATATGACTAATGGATGCTTTTGCTCATTATTCTGAATTTGGAGGATTACTGTGATTTGTGTAAGAGGAACTTGGTATACTTTAATGTGTAGCTATTGTTTCCATAGAACAAAGTTGAAATGCAGGCCATGGATGCCATGTTTAATTATAACTGCTGGACAGATGTGGCGGCTGTAGAAAGTAACTGACTCTCTTGTTTAAAAAAAAAATCACTGTCTGGCTTTGCTGGACTGTTGTGCATTTGCAGGATTACTGTCGTTTATGTGAAGCAGCCTGTAATACATGAATGTGTGGCTACTGTTGCTAAAATACAAGGCATAACTTACTTTATACATCCTACACCATTTTCTCACAGGTTTGGGAGTGGCTTTGAATGAATAATGGCGAGACAGGAATGCCCATATGAAGCAAGGGGACTGCTGCCCCCAGCACCTCCATCATGTATGCAATGTAAACTATTGCTAACACACCTGTTTAAAGCATTATGGTCCTGCGGTGGGAGAAGCAGGGGTGACAGCAGTCTCCTAATGAATGTTTGAATGAAAGTAATGGAGGATGTCACTGACTAGTCTGGGGGGCGGAGGTGGAGTTTGCTACTGCACACCCTGTGGGGTGATTAAAGTAAGTTTTGTTAAATGCAATGCATGGCTATTACTTTTAACCTGTAATTGTAGATGAGGGGCTGTCTACATAAAATAACACCCTCTTGTTTTATCATTTTAAACAGTCACTGTCTAGTTTTGCAGGACTAGTATGCATTTGCAGAGTTAACATGATTTCTGTGAAGCAACTCGGAATACTTTAATGTGTGGCTACTCTTTTCATGGAAGTTGACACAGCTGGAATAAAACACATGCCTGTCATTTATCAGAAACATCTGAAGTGCACACAGAAGTAGCTATAACTGCTGAGTGGGGTTTAGAGCTGTCTGTTCAAGGAAACTGATCTCTTGTTCTTCCATGAAAGCAGTGACTATGTGGCTTTCAGGAATAGCGTGTACATGTGTGAAGTAACATGGACTATTGAACTGGACATCTGACATATACACAGACAAAGTAGCTATAACTGTTAGGGCTATCTGTAGAGGAAATGACTGTTGCTTGCTCATTATTCTGGTTTTGCAGGACTGATGTGAAACATGTAAAGCAACTTGGAATACTTTTAATGTATGAAAACTGTTTGTGTGAACTACAGTATACAGACGTGGCTGTAGCTGCCTGTAGGCTGTGGGTTCTTTATGGATGAAACTAACTGGCCCATTTCTCAGCCAAAACAATAAAGCATAAAATGCATTGCAGTACAGCCAGGCCTTCTGGGGGCTTGTGGTCCCCGCACCAAGGTTGTACAAGTCAATGTTGACAGAGGCTTAGTAATGGCATCTACCCAGGACCCCACCTAGTCTAAAACCAGGACTGTTCAGAGGTGTACACAGAAGGTCACTGTAGCTTGTGTGGGGAGCTGGGGATGATGTCATTATTTCTTCAGCTTTACCAGATAAAGCGAAAGTGCTTATTCATTTGTATAATTTGCCATTAAATGTTGCCTCTGTGTTTCATGACTCATATCTGTTTTGTTTGATATTTTCTTTGCTGTGATTCATGTGATATTCCTTTATCACTTTATTTCTTTATCTTTCCTCCTTAACCTCAGAGGTGCCTATTCTTGTGTTGGGCTGAAAATATCATGCGTGATATATATATAGATATATAGTATATAAAGGCATTAAAGAAACTCTGACACCCTTGGTGGTATATCAGGTTAGTAGGATTACCTGCTAGTATCTTTAACAGGTCAGAATATATAAAAAATATCAACATGTGTTAGATGAGGGTGACCTACACATTCCTAGTTTGATTACTGAGTGCTCCCTCAGTGTAGCAACGGAGAATACTCTTGGAGACTTAACTGCTTTGGGCCATCCTGTTTAAGCTCTTCTGGTTGGTGAGCAATGCTCATCCGCTGGGAGATTACTTCTTCATTTGGCTTTTCCCAGTTAGGGTCATCACAGCAGATCACCTGTCCGCTCCTGATTGGCAGGGAAGTTTTACGGTGTCGAGTTGCCAGCCTGACACCCAACTCCCACGGAAGGCGCACACACACACACACACACACACACACACACACACACACACACACAATCATGCCTAGGGCCAGTTTTAGAGTATCCAGTCCTCCTGCAGCATGTCTTTGTGATGTGGGAGGAAACAGGAGCACCTGGAGGAAACCCACTAACCACAGGGAGGATATGCAAACTCCGCACAGAAGGCAGACCAGCTGAGGATCGAACTGGAAAACCTCTTGCTGTGAGGTGGCAATGCTAAATGCTGCACCACCGCAGCCACCCATCTACTGGGAGATTACTAATCTAATAAAATGGCTTTGGCTACAAGAACAAAGGACTTCTGTCTATTTCTTTTACCTGAAACTGTAGCTGTTAACCTCATTATTTGTTTCTAGCATTGTGAATCCACGGAGACCCTCACCAACCAGAAGAGCCTAAACAGGACAACCCAAAGCAGTTGAACATTCTCCATTGCTACACCAAGGGAGCACTCAGCAGTCAAACTGCACATGTTAGTCACCCTCCTCTAACACGTATTGATATTTATGTGTGTGTGTGTGTGTGTGTGTGTGTGTGTGTGTGTGTATATATATATATATATATATATATATATATATCTATATGTGTGATCCATACAGATGCTCGACTGCATCTTTCACCGAATCCCAAAATGGCGAGCATACTATTCACCGAAGCAGCACTTTCTCGTAAGTATGCTTGTTGTTCTGGTTGTACTACGGTGTGGTAAGGGAAAATTCCCTTTTCCCCACTGTAGTGCGACCTTGGAGTGATATATATATATATATATATATATATATATATATCTACATATATATATATATATATATACACACACACACACACACACACACACACACACGTGTTTGTGTGTGTGTGTGTGTGTGTGTGTGTGTGTATGTGTGTATATTATCAGGGGCAACTTTAAATATATGATTTAAGTTATTTGTCCCTTAATTTCCATCGCAATTCAAAATAAGATGGTGATGCACAGAAAGTGACAACATTTTTTTAAGGTAGCTTAGGGAGGCAAGTACTGTTTCGAGATATGATTTATGAATCACTACATGCATTTGTGTTCTCTATTTATTGTACACTGCTGTTTGGTTAATTTTCAACATTAATCTTTGGAAACAACTCATTGCCTCCTTAAGTAAAAAAAATGACTGAATTTATTTCCTTATGGATGACTTTTGTTTATGCCTTCATTGAATCAAAAGGTTGGAAAAAAGCAATAAAACACAGCTCGGAGCATCTATAACTCTATGACTTCCTGGTGCCTAGAGGACACTAGATCGTCATCTTAATTTACTTATTACAATGTAGTTTTGGTCAACTAGGGTATGTTAAAAGGATTCAGGGGAAAAAGCAAAGTAGATAAGTATGACTGAATTTCTTCCCTTACTCATAATTTTTGTTAAGGCCATTATTGGATGAAAAGAGTTGTTTAAAAATGTAAAATGCACCTCAGAGCATCTATAACCCCAGTTAAATACAGTTGTTTCATACATAGTTAACTACAGCACTCTTGCCTAGTTAAAAATGTATTGAATGAATACAGGAAAAACTGAAGGATAAGACAAACTGTAAGAAAAATGAAGAAAAAAGTAATCTGGGTGGTATAGGTAGATCAGGACAGGTCACTGAGTGGTATATGTGTGCATGGGGGGAGCCTTTCATTTAGGGCACCAGCCGAACAAAGGCCAGCCCTGGGCAATCTGTTTTAGTGTATCACTCAGCAGAACTGAGTGCTCACAGAAATTGGGCTGAGGTTTTAGTGGAAACTTCAGCCATGCTGGAACATTATCCACCTTTTCTGCAGAGAAAGTAAGCAGCTCAAAGCAACCATCATTACAAGTAATTTGCAATAATGGTTTTAAGACTGTGAGCTTGTCTTCTAGAAGTTTAACTATGAGAAAGCAAGTTTGGTGAGTAAAGGACTGACTTTTGTTCCTAGTGCCAGGGAGTCTTTGGTTGACACCGTTACTGAGTTGAAACATTTCACTAGGAAGCTGAATTTTCAATTTTTTTTCTGAATAATGTAAAGATGATGAGTGTGTTCCAAAGATGTCCAGTACTGGAATAGTACCACTATATCCTACTATTACAGCTTTTCAGAGAAGTTGTGAAAAAGACATTAGAAATTAGATTTCTGCAAAGCCAAAACAAACTTTTTAATATGAAAGTGCAAGGAAGGAAGTGTTTTCATAATTTGATTTCTGACTGTAATATTTGTGCTTTAAAAGCAGACACAGGTGGTGTGCTTACAGTGATGGACATGGAGTATTATAAGGAAGCCATGCCTAAAGCTTTGCCTGATAAAAAGTTTTATCAATTAGTGACTATTAAGGAAATAAACAATTATTTTCAGTATCTGGATATGTTTATTAACAAAATGCTCCTTAATGGACAATTGTCTGAGGATCAATGTTATCTTTTAAAAGTGGAAAAACATAGAAACACCTTTGTGTTCAGGGTACTGGAGATACATAAAGATACTGATGCCCCTCCTGTGAGATCTATTCTAGCTCGGACTGGGTCAGAGATTGAGCATTTATGTCTCTTAGTGGACTCCATGATTAATAAACATGTTACTTTTGCTGATTTGTATGTTAAAGATTCTTTACATTTTCTGATTAAGTTGCAGAGTATTGAATGACATTCTGAACTGTGTTTGTCACTTCTGATACTCAGTCTTTGTTCATGTGTATTCCACATGATGAAGGCTTAGATTGCTTAAGTGATGAACTCCTAAAATAATGAGGGTTTAGCTTATAATATTAGGTGAATCCAAGAGTTAATGGATATCATTTTAGAAAAAAAATGTTTATCACCCAGGGAAAATATTTTCTGCTAAATTTTAGGGTCTCAGTAGGCGTAGCTATGGCCCCAAGCTATGCCAATATTGTATTTGCACAATGGGAAATGAAGTTTGTGTATAAAATTCTTTGTTTTTATAGGTTAAATGTTGGCATAGGTTTGTTGATTACATTTTTTGTTTGGGAATGGAATGTGGAGTCTTTTTATCAATTTATTGTGTAATTTAATAATACTATATCTTTTTAAAAATTAAATCTAGGACGTCAGATAAGAAGATTGATTTTTTTTAGATGTAGTTTAGACTTAATACAGAAGGCCAGCAACTAAAATTAATTACAAAAATATATCCAGTAATGTAATTTTGCACTATGATAGCAAGCACTCCAGAAGTCTAAAAAATTCTATTATTTTCAGTCATTCCAAAATAATTAAGAGCTTGACTATTGAACACAAAGTGTTTAATGCAGAGTTAGTGTACCTGAAAGAAACATTTCTGGTTAGGTCCCATTCCAATAAGGAGATAAATGAAGCCCTAAATCATATACTTGAGCAGAGTAGGTATAAACATTTTTTTTTTGTTGTTCTTGATTGTCAGCTGAGACACATTAGGGAAGGGGATTGGGAACATTCCTTACGGGTTAAGGAATTAAATGGCAAGTAAGTCAGAATGCCTTAGAAACTCTGGGTCTAATTGATGCTGTAAATTTTAACTGTATTTTAAAACAAAGAATGTTTAGTTCAATGTTATTTAGTTATTTATAGGTTAAATATAGGCTAATTTAGTTCATGTGATATTTGTGGTTGTTATTTAAAAATATGAGCATTTGTATTCGTGGAATGAAGTGTGATGAAGTCTTGATTTGTATGTTGTAAAGATGAAAGCACTTTCTGCCATTGAATTAACATGAAGTGAAATTCTTATAAAGGTTTTGCTTTATTATTTGTATTTTTTCAGTCCAGTGGGCTATTTTGGGGAGTTTGGCATTTGCAGAGCAAAACATAGTGGCATAACACTTCTGACAATCTGAGCAGGACCAGATATAGACCCTCACAAATGGAAGTTAAATGAAGGAGGTCTTCCAAGATTTTGATCTAATTGTGGGGAACACCTCAAAAGATTGGTTTGCTTCCTTTCAAAACAGACAGCTGAACAAATTCTGCACCAGGACTCTTTGCAGGCAAGCATGGAAAACAGATGCTTTTTCATTCCTTTGAAAGGGAATGTTCCTGTATTCCTTTCCACTTATTTCCAGGGTCATTCTGAATATTCAGAACAACTCTTGTTCTGGCCTGGGCAAAAGGGATTCTTCCCTCTTATGGAATTGCCCAAAGGCAATTACCACAAGATTTCACACAGATTGAATCAACTCACACAAAACAAGAGGAGTTTGAAACACCCAGCCTGGATTGCCTGGATGATTCAATTTTGATAACTTTTAGGTACCTTGTTTGTGAGAACTTTCAGCAGGTACTAAAGAAGGCAAGAAAAACTGCTACTAGGAAATCTTATGTTAGCAAGTGGAAGATAGTTAGTAGTTGGTGCCACACTAATAAGCAGAGCCCAAAGAATTAGGTACCATTGTGCTCTTAGCACAAGTAATCTGGGCAAAGCCAAAATAATGGGGGGACAAGGTCCAAAAGTAAGGACAGATTTTTAAATATTGCTCTTATAAACTTAGAAAGTTAATAGAATAACATTTTTTTATTATTAATATGCATTTTCTGAAGTATATGAAGTTTGAAACTCAATTGTTTGTCATTATTTATTGACTTCAATCCTGAATGATTTACTAGAAAAACACACATTTTATGAGAAGCAGACCAAAAATATGAGGCAAAAATCTGGAAATTCTGTGAAAAACTAGACAGTTGAGCGGTATGATCCCAGCCACACCCTGTATAATTCTTACTTCCACAAAAAAATCATCATGCTCTTCAAATAACTACAGCTCACCTCTCTCCTCATACAAGCCCATCTGACAAAATATCACATATCATTTAACACCAACAATCAAATAACATTTCTCAAGCCCCTTTTAAGAAGAACACTTCATATACCCCACCTATAATCCATAACCGTTTTGATATAACCCACATTTACTTTTTCAAACAAAAGTATGTACAACAGAGCTAGGCAAGCCATAGATTAAACATAAAAATTAAAACTAAAAATAAATGGCCATTCTTAGATTACGAACTAGAACTTCTTTTCTGAACTGTTCTGGAGGGTATACATTCCAACCCAGGTTCAGTACACCCATCAGTCCCTAATAGCACACCTTTTAATAGTGATACAACAATTCAGTCCCCAAGCCATAGTAATTCAGAACTAAAATTTGCCAGTATGTCACCTTAGATGCATCTGTAATAAAGTAACAGAACTGCATGATTTCTTATCTCATCATAATCCAAATACTAGTAAGAGCAGAAACCTAGTTAAAACCCAACATGAAAGGTACTGAAATCCTTCCTCTAGGGTATAGCGATCCTTAGGTCTGAGCATTTATCTAAAAAAGCTGGAGATATTGCCATCATTCACCCAAACATCCTTTAGCTATCACTCTATCATCTGGCACTCCTGCATTCGACAATGCAGAAATGCTAATCTCCTCACTCACACTTATTCCTTGTAAGAAAATAATCATCATAGCTCTCTACATCCCCCCCCCAGCAACAAGATCTCCACAGCCAAAAACATACTATTGCAGGTGTCTACTGATATACAGCATGAAACCCTCATAGCAGGACAGCTCAATACTGATTGGGAACAAATCAAAACTGATATTTCTACCAGTAGTGTTAACCTTGATGAGTGGATAGGAAACCACAAATTTGTCCCAGGCATTCCGCCTGTGGCCCTCATTGACAGGGGCAACAGGTGCTGGCTGAGGTTTCTTTTTAGAGATAAACTCTTGGCTAGGCTTGTAAGGTACCCAGGGCCATTATCCTAGTAACCTCCTGTGATTTTATGATTGGTTCTTAAATATCTGTGTTAGTTACTTTCCTATGGCCTTTTTCATTCTTTTATCAAGGTTCATCTTTCAGCCATTTCAGTATGTCTACCCGTGGATCCTCCTCTGTCTTCTTTGTCTTTGGTAAGCAGTTCTTGAAAGGGATTTGTATGTTAGACCACCTAGGAAACAAGTAGCACCTTCTTAGGATCTCAACCTTATGATAGAAAAGTTAACTTTGTCTCCCTTTGAATGAGCTCATCAGACTTATCTACAGTTCTTGACTTGGATCTGCAAGAAGAGCATCTGAGCTGTAAGGTGTTATGGTGGGTCAACCCTATCTGGTATTCCTTAGAGATAGGATTACTTTAAGAACAAATCCCTCCCTAATGCCAAAAGTTGTTTCAGAGTTTGCTTTAAATCAGTCTTCCTGTTTTCTATCCAGAACCTAAAAATCAGAGAGAAAGGATTTTTCATATTCTGGGCATGCACAGGCAACTTGGGTATTACCTTGACAGAACTAGGTCATTTAGGAAAGCTGAGAAGCTGTTTATCTCCTATAATGGGACAAAGAAAGGGCAACATGTGTCAAAACATTATTTCCAGATGGTTCTTACTATTGTTTTTGTTATTCCCCTGTGGTGTATTTCTTCCAGGCAGGCAAAAGGCACATTCTACCAGAGCCTTATCTTCTTCAATGGCATACTGGAAAGGGGTGGACTCTAGAATCATTCTAGAGGCAACTACTGGTTATTCTGTAAATTATTTTACAGAGTAGTACAAACTGAATTCATTCTCCAGGTCCAGAACAGACTTTCCTAGGACAATACTCCAAGGGGTCCAGAATCCTAATCATGCCTCCTCCCAGCTTGGATAAGCTATGGTAATCTACCCATATAGCTTTAGGCTACTGAAGCAGTGATGCTGATGAACAGAGTACAGTTGTGTAATTTGCACTTACTGTAATAGTGAGTGTTTAAAGTAATCAGTGCTGCAGTAGCCTCTCCCTCCCTCCATACCCATTTTCTTCTGAATACAGTTATGTTTTTTGATAAAGGTACATGTTCCTAACGGTTCTGTTTTTTTTTTTTCCAGGACAGTAGGCTCTCTCTCTCTTTTAGTAGGCAAGAAAGTCCTTACTATTTTTGCCACCTTGGCTGCTGTTTTCTCCCTTCAGAGCTGATACCACAGCAGTCCGGGTGCATGTGTGGAGGGGAGCCAGAGACTTAAGAAGACTGTCCAGCTGACTTATTCTGGGCAGGATATAACCAATATGGTTTTAAGCTACTGCAGCAGTGATTACTTGGAACATCTACTGTTACAAGCAATTGTTTACAATAGGACACACTATTGTACTTCATGCAGATGCGGGTGGTGCTGACTTGACTGACATCCTGATGGGGCTGTCAGTTAAATGTTTTGCAGTTTTTTAAACTGTTGTTATAATTCTTTACTTTTTGAAAAATTAAAATGTTTAAGAAAATTATAGTATAAAAAATTGAAACTATAATAGGCATTACTGACAATGTCAGTGAAAAACAGCCACACACATCCAACAGGGAGGCTGCTGCCCCATCTGCACCCCCTGCTTTACAAAGTTTTATGGGATATTGTGTAGTGTAATATTCTCTGAAAAGAAAATTGTGCAGATTTGGACATTCCATTGTTGATTGAGAGGTGATGGGGGTGTGGCATCATTAAAAGGCACCCTGTCAATGAATGCCATGTTATGGGCTGTTCTTACAGTAACAGGTTAAGCAGAGTTATATATAAAGTCAATACATAATGTCAGACATTTGCATTTCAGACTTTATATTCTTCAGAAAATGCATGCCAACACAAAAACTGTTATTCTAGAAACTTTTGAACTTTACAAGAGCAGCATTTAAAATCTGTCCTTATTTTTGGGCCTTTGACCCCTCACTATTTTTGGCTCTGTCCAGATTTTTTTTTTTTGCACTAAAAGGTTAAGAGGTATGGCAGACATTCTGTACATCTCATACAATATCCATATTCCCACCGAAAAAATGAGCAAGCTTTAGGGAATTACAGAAATTAAAAAACTGGATAAAGTCAGTGAAAGGCAAGCACCACATTTATTCTTGCCTGATGCTTCCATGATGATATGGAAAACTACAACTAATGTGCATGCTTTAGTAAGTTACTATTTTAATGAGATGCATGTATAGTGAGATTTGTGTGAGTGTGTGCGCGCGCGCACGAGCGATAGTGCGTGTGCTTGTGCGTGTGTGTGTGTGTGTTAAAATAAAAAACCTCCACTTGCATTCGTTTGTATTATTTGCATGCCTGTAAAGTTTTAAAGTAATGTTTTCAGCCCATGGGCACGGAAACTTACATTGAGTGGAAATGCAAGAGCCCCCCCTCACACACTTTCAACAGCTCCTCAATATGCTCTGAAACTGCTGTCAGAGTACAGATTACACAGAAACATTCATATTAACATTTCCAAAGTAAATACAAGTTCAAGTAGCCAGAAAAAGATTTGAGTGATATTTTTTTTTCAGCTGCCCAACTTAGTAGTTGCAATAAAAACACCTATTCAAGTGTTTTTGAGGCATACTGATCAACCTCTTTTGTCAAAAATTTTGGCCAAAGCCAAAAATAACAGGAATGAAGGCTCAAAACAAGGGACAATTTTTAAACATCACTTATTCGTTTTAATTTTTAATAGAACAGGTTTTGCATCAACATGCATTTTCTGAATAGGAACTTCTTCTTCTCCTTTCGGCTTTTCCCGGTTAGGGGTCGCCACAGTGGATCATCTGTCCGCACACAGGATTGGCAGTGAAGTTTTACAGTGTCGAGTTGCCAGCCCGGCGCCCAACCTTCCATAGAAGGCACACACACACTCACACCTAGGGCCAATTTAGAGCGTCCAATCCACCTACTGCATGTCTTTGGGATGTGGGAGGAAACCGGAGCACCCGGAGAAAACCCACGCGACCACAGGGAGGACATGCAAACTCCGCACAGAAGGCACCCCAGCCGAGGATCGAACCGGAGAACCTCTTGCTGTGAGGCGACAACGCTAACCGCTGCACCACCGTGGCCGCCCATTTTCTGAATAGGAACTATGAAACGTTAATTTTTGGCAATAGTGACTGACTGTAATCGTCTGCATACCTCTCAATGTTTGCATAAGAATTCTAGACAAAGCCAAAAATAATGGGAGGATAAAGAGCCAAAATCCAGGGTCAGATTTTAAATACTGCTCTTCTATACTTAGAAAGCTGCTAGAATGACAGGTTTTGCATTAGCATGCATTTTCTAAAGGATATGAATTCTCAGACTCAAATGTCTCATTATGTAGTGAGTACAATCCTCAATAGTTTGCCAGAAAAACAGAAATTGCATGAAGAACAGACCAAACATACGAGGCAATAATCTGGGCATTCTGTGAAATTCTGGAGAGTTGAGAGACATGATCCCGAGAGATTTACCAGAAAACCAAACATTTTATGAGGGACAGGACAAAAATATGAGGCAAAATCAGAGATGTTCTACAAAATTCTGGACAATGTATTTGTTTATTTATTAACTGACTGATTGATTGCTGTTTGTTTACCGAGTAAGTGGGCTGGTCTATTGGTCATTTTCAGTCACAATCCGGGATCAATAGTAGTAAAGATAACAATTTACACAAGTATAATAAGACATTACATTCACACACTTACTTTGTATAGTTGATTAGTATATTCTACGAGTAATTTTTAATTTCCATAAATTGGCACAGACCTGCGTGCTTATTGCCTTTCACCTGAGTACCAGGATAGGGGTTGGCTCTCCCATCTAATAGTCTGCTTTAGGCAGAATTTGCCACACAGGTACATTTCACTGGTACTAGACTGATTTCCAATGCAGTAATCATTTTACTGTATTTAATTATTCATTCATTTTTTTGTCACCCACTTTATGCTATTCAGAATCATTATGGGGGTAGACAGAGATTTCCTGACAAGTTATGAGGGTAAGCCATAAAAATAGTTTAGATTCATAGATATTCCAAGACTAATGAATCTTATGACCATTCTCACTTTGCCAGTACCCTCCCTCAGGCAGCATCCCCTTTCTCCAGGAGGGTCATGCCAGTAAAACACAGAGTAAATTTGTGGATAACCATTTAGTCATCTAATTTATATTTAAAATGAGATAGCGAACCATACTGCTTAACATGTAGGGGAAGTTTATTCCAAAGGTTTGGGAGGTGCTGCCTTATAAGCATGCCCCTGCACTGTGCAGTATTTACCTGTTGGTGGAGATTTATGTCTCTGGTTATAGTATCAGTGGAGATATTGAACTTGTGGGGAAATAGATGTGCCAGGACAGCTGGGTCTCTAAAGTTACAGTAAATAAGACAGCTGTTCCCCCTCAAAAGTCTGAAAGACATTGAATAAAGGGATATAGCATCCAGCATATCTTCGTAGCTCAGGAACTTTAGGCCTTTGATCATTTTGGTTTGGAACCTTCTGGGTCTTGTTAATTGTTTGATATGATTAATGAGCTACACTCCAAAGGGGGCAATGTACTCAGACATTGTCCTGATCATTGCTGAGTATGATGTAGTGATTACATTAGAAAAATGATAATATTCCTTTGGCAATTAGGTGGGCTAAATAAAAAGATTTCATGACAGCCATTATCACATGATGCTCAAAAGAGAAGGAGCTATCAGCCCAAGTACCTAGATCCCTGACAACATTTTAATTTTGTAGTGGTGTGTTGGCTATACAGTATGATGTGGAGAGGGGTTTTCTGCCAAAATGTATACAACAGCTTATATCATTTAGGCTGAGGTCATTTGTAGCACTTCAAAAGTTCACTAGGGAGAGTTCATGCAGAAGAGTTTGGGTGCCATAGGATGACTTAACAATAGCCACCAGTCATCTGCAAACTTTGTTAGTCAAAGGTCTTAGCATTCTACTTGAAGATATGAGAAGTAAATACCAAAAATGAAATATTCCATCCCTGAGTTCTAAGGGACACCACTGGTCACTTCCATACTTACTGATGAGGCACCTGCAACTTGCATTGTGTGGCTCTGTCTTTCAGTCAGTTTACCATCCATCTTACCACATATTGGTTGATTTTTGAAGCAATTAGGTTTTGTATGATGCCAGCATGGGGAATGGAATCAAAGGCCTCCACCAGGTCAGGATGCACCACGTGCACTGCATCGCCGCCATCTACAGCTTGTGTAACCCTCCTGAAGAAGTGTACCAAGTTAAACAGACAGGCTCTGCACTTCACAAAGCAGAAGAGGCTTGTAAGGCTGATAGGACTTTAACTACCCATGTCAGTTGTAAGGCCACCCTTATGGACAGGCATCACCACTGCAGTGTGTCACTCATAAGAGACAAAGCCAGCAGCTAAACATACATTAAACAGCTTGAGGAGTGTGCCTGCAACGGCACATTTAACACTGTTATGCAACCAGATATATGACATGCAGTAATAAATAAAGATACAGTTAAAAGGATCATTTTATACCATGCATCTGACAAAACCAAACATCTTGCATGTTTTTTTTTCTCATCCAGATGTTACAGTGTTACAAAACGTTTATGGACAGTAACAAGCCTTGTTGATAAGATGTACTTAAATGGGGCAATCCCTGGCAGTACTGAATATTTTGAATCCTTTGGTGAAATGAGACTCTAAGAAAAGGGCTACATGGTCCCCCCCACTGCCACTGCCCCCCTGCATATCCCCAGTGTGCCCCCTACTTTCCCTCATCCTGGTCTTGCAACACAATTCAAATTATTTTATTTTATTTTTATTTTATTTTACATTTGTTATCCGGGCTAGTCCAACTGGATACATGTCCATTTTCAGTGGAGGCCCGAGGAGAAAAGCTCCACTATCTAATGCATAATAACAAAAAAAATACATTCAAAGTACATAGGTAATTTAAGACGCAACTAAAACAGGGATTTAAAATTACGTAGGGAATTAAGACACAAGTAAAACAGGCATATAGGGTTTCCTTTCAGTAAGTTCAAAAAGGTGAATACAGAGACTATCAAATTTCTACAGTACAGGTCAAAGTACAAAGGTAATTTGAGATTCAACTAAAACAGGCATTCATAATTACATAGGGAATTTAAGACAACTAAAACAGGCATTTAGGCTATCTTTTCAGTAAGTTCAAAAGGTGAAAACAGAGACTTATCAAATTTCTTCAGTACAGGTATATAAAATGTGAGACAGAAATAATTAAGTAGTTTAAAAGCAAAAGATAGAGTTACTAGAAAATTTTAGTTTGAAGTTGAGAGAGTCAATTTCTCAGGTAGAGATGAAAAATAAAATGGAGAAATAGAGTTGGGAGACAGTGCAAAGGGTGCAGGAGAAGGTAGGGGGTATGTGATCAGCTAGGGTTATTGCAAGAGCAAAGCCAGTGATTGGTTAGAAAATGTTTCAGTTGAGTTTTAAATAGTGTGATAGAAGTTTGGGCTAAGAGGTCTGTAGGAAGTTGATTCCAAATTTTACCAACTGAGTTGGAAAATATAGAGTCACCTGCTGTATTCTTTGATAGAGAAGTTTGAATCAGTATTTTATTGGAAGAGCGTAGGGTTTTTAGGTTGTTATAGGGTTTTATCAGGGTGGAGAGCATTGGTATCTTTTCTGGGTGGTGAAGGGCTTTATGGGCAGTTGTAAGCTGATAGTATTGAATTAGGTGAGGTAACTCCAGCCACCCTAGGTTAAGGAGGTTCAGGCAGTGATGTGTTTTATATGGAGAGGCAGTGGCAAATTTGGCAATGTTGTTATAGGCTGTTGTAAGCCTATTGATGTTATGTTTAGAAAGATTAGTATATATGGGGGATGCATATAGTAGAGTAGAGATAAGATAAGTTCTGGCTATGGTAGTTCTTGCTTCAGGAGTTAAGAAAGATTTGATTCTGTAGAGAGAACCTAATTTTTGTTAGTTGCTTTTATGATAGAGTGGATATGAAAATCAAATTTTAGTAGGTTGTCGATAGTAACTCCTAGAAGTTTGGTTGTTTGGTCAGGAGAGATAAGGGTGCCATTGTTAGAAGTAAGTGTGAAACTAATAGGGGGAGACAGGTGTGTGGGTGAGAAGAGGAGAAGTTTAGTTTTCTTAGGGTTTAAGAGAAGGCAGTGATTGGAGAACCATTGTTCTATGGTGGTAAAAGTTTTTTGAGTAAGTGAGTGGAGGTCAGCTTGGGTTGTGGCAGAGCAGATGATGGTGGTGTCATCGGCATACTGAATGCAAGTAGTTAGTGGGGTGGCTAGATACAGGTCATTAATAAAGATGGAAAATAAAAGAGGACCTAAGATGGAGCTCTGAGGTACTCCTAAAGTGGTAGGGAGAAGTTTGGAAAGATTGTTGTTCCATAAAACAGCTTGTTTCCGATTCTGAAGATAGGAAGTAAACCAGCTTAAAGCAAGATTATTGAGAGAGAGATTTTAAACAATGTAGGAGGAGTTTGTGATTCACCATGTCAAAGGCTTTTGACAGGTCTACAAAGAATGCAGATGAAAGAAGATTGTTATTCCGTTTATATTAATGGAGTCTATGAAGGATAATAAGGCTGTTGTGGTGCTATGGTAGGGACGAAAGCCATGTTGGCAAGTAGCTAAAAGGTTATTAGATAGGAGGTGATTTAAAAGCTGTTTGTGGATGCATTTCTCCATTATTTTAGCAATAGGAGATAGCAGTGCTATAGGGCGGTAGTTCGAGTACTCAAATGAATCGCCCCCTTTGAAGAGAGGGATGATGTGGGAGATTTTCCAGAGTGAGGGTATAGTACTTTCTTTTATGGTTCTGTTGATTAGAATAGAGATAGGGTAGGCAATAGCTTTACTTATTTCTTGTTGTCCTCCCCATATTTTTCAGGCATTGTTTCAATGTATCCTAAATGGCCAAGATTCCACCATAAATAATGAGGACAAAATAATCAAATTAAGCCAGAGGTATCAGCCCCCACCCCCGAAGCCACTGGGTTCTAGATGCTCTGAGTTGTATTTTAGACCTTTTTTCAAACTATCTGAGCCAAAGACGACCTGAACCAAAATTACGGCTAAAGAATGAAATTAATTCTTACTCTCAATTTTCTTCCTGCATTCTTTCACAACTCCTGAAATGGCCAAAACTGCAGATGAATAACTGTGAAGGAAGTAACTCATTTCTGGAAACTGCTTGGGCCTCAGAAGCTATTGGGTTCTAGATGCTGTGAGGCATTTTAGAGCTTCCGCTGTGGCGACCCCTAACCGGGAAAAGCCAAAAGACACAAACAAACTCCAGCCTTTTGTCACAATTATGACCTTGTCAAAAAATCATGATTAGCTAAAAAAAAAATCAGTACCCACGGTGGTGGTGCTGCGGTAGCGTTGTCGCCTCACAGTCAGACGCTGTCCGGTTCGATTCTCAGCTAGAGCGTCTTCTGCATGGAGACATGCGTGAATGGGCGTACCTTCGTTGAAGGTTGCGCGTCAGGGATGGCAACTCGGCACGTAAAAATCTACTGCCACTCATTAGCGGACCGGAGTTCCACTGTGGCGACCCCTAACCGGGAAAAGCCGAAAGACACAACAACATACGTTTGTAAAAGTCCGGCCCATATAAATACAGGGACAACATTTACAGAAAACTAAATAAACAACAAATTTAGATTTGCAAGTGTATCACCCATTCATCTTAATTCTATATATATATATTCCTGAAACTGTCATTGGATAGTGAATTAAATCCTCGCAGATTTGCTGCAAAAATCCAGAAGACCACAAATGTTATAAGGAACAGCCCAAAAATATGAGGCTTATGAAATTCTTTGTTCTTTACAGGCTATTTCCTTGGTTGAAAGTGATAACTCTTATTAATTTTTATCAGCAGAATCTTATCTTGGATGTCTAAAGAGTTAAATTGGAAAGTGACAAGTTAAGAGAAAGATGTTCATGATGGAGCATTAACTATTTTAATATTTGAATTCAGGCCTTTGTATACATTGTACAAAGTTTGCATTGTTTTTCCTTGTAATTGTATCATTCTACTATTATTATTGTTTATATTGTTAATTGAATATTTTTATTTCAAAACGTATAATAACATTTCTTGAGCAAAATATGAAGCGATAATCTGGGCAGTTAAGAGGTATGATGGATGTTTGTTAAAAATGCTTACAGATAACCTCTGAACTGTCCCGGAGTATGACTCAAATTTTAGCCCTGTCCCTCTTAATATAACTGGTGACTTTTGAAAAGATGCCCGACTCCAGACGTACACTTAATAAATTATTACAATAATTAGCGTTATAAGCTTCTTTCGCTTCAGAAGGTATTAACTCACATTCTTTAATAGTACTATTTTTTTTAAAAGCGTCTCTGGATTTCTAAATTTGTCCCCAACTGGTTAAGAGTAGGGTTGCCACGTTTTCAAATGCCCAAACTGGGACATTTTTGGTACAAACATCAGATTTTGCAGTGCGAAACATACCCACGGCCAGTAAAAAGGACAGAACTTCACTTTTTCGCCTAAATAAAAGCTTATTTTTGTAGCATTTTAGGTGCTTATTCTGTTTCTTATAACATTTAGGTATTTCATATAGGAATAACTGTTTTATGCAAATATTACATAAAATATTGGAAATAATTATGTTGCAAAATCTCAGGACTTTTGCCATTTTTTTAAATTTTTTTTGCAGGACACAACTACCCAAAGAGGCACTGGCCCTCGCAATGTGAATGCTATGGTTAATGATGAATATCGGACAGTTCATTTTAACAGCTCAACAGTTCATGTTTAACAGCACAGACGTAGACGTTTCTACTAGCGAAGTACAATTGAGGGGCGTGCAATTATATTTTCCACGTCTGTGACCGATATTGTTTCGCCTGCAACATTACTTTACGATTTACTCGAGCCGAGGAATCCAAAATAACACAATTATTAACCTCCAAACTTTAATTTTTAACTTAACTGATGTGCTCACGCAAACAGATAATTTGCAGTAAAATTCTTTGAATGCTCATACAGACAGCAGGACGTATATATTAGCTATAAGCCGTATTACAATGAGACTGCAAGAAGGATGTGAGCAGGTGTAGGCGTAGCATATCACTGGATCGTGTTGTTACTTCCGCACACATATTTACAGCACAATACTCAAGACACCTGAAACTACAAGGAAACAGTAGAAATGGACAACCTATTTCTCAGCTTCTTAACCTGGGCATGACGTCAGACAGAAGCAGCCAATAAGAGTAGAAGAATGCAAATGTCGCAAGGGTTAATGCTCAGACTACGCAGAACACTCAGTGTGCGTGCGCTGTTTTTGGATAATAACTTATTTTTAGGAAGTTGTTTTTGGGAAGGCTAACTGTTGTTGGTAGGAAGAGTTCGTAAGCCAGGGCTTATTGTGTATTGGTACCCGCACTTAGTACCATGGCTCCTGATCAGGTGTTGCGTTTTGGGTTTCTTACTTTGTTGATAGTTTTTGGGAAGGCGTTGGCAGATGATAACATCAAACTGGATTCTAAAACATCGTCCGATGAGAGAAACTTAACAGGTAATGTTCCGTCGTAGATGTGTATAGTTGATATTTGAACACCTGCTGTGACGATTCAATTTGTCTTTTCTAAGGTGTATTGTAACTGATGTCGATGAGTCTATTATCCGTTTCTCTGCGTACGTACATATCCATAAATTCCTCGCCATATGTTAATAAGATTTAAGTTTAACTACTTCTTAGGACTTACAAACGAGTTATTTGCAGCTTCGATGGTTGTCCGTTTTTAGTTTGTCAGGGGGTTATTTAATTATTTCCAGTAGGCTTATTCATCCGTTGGCTAGCACCATGAAACTCCCATCACCGAGTACAGTCTCCCAATACTACACAGAACTTGGCTTACTTTAACTAGCGGTAACCGCTTGCTTAAGTGGAAGTGGTGAAGGTATTCTGTTTTGTGTTGTAGTAAAGTGATCTATGTTTCTTTGGAGACCGTCTCCGTCTTACAGTTTTGATAAATAGCTGTAGACTGCCTCCTTGTGGAGTAAGTTACTTTAGTGTACGAGGTTGTTAATTATTTCTGTCTGTAGACCGGTTGGGTGGGCTGGTCGGTATTCCCTTTTCAACTGTGATGCAAGTCTGTAGCTTAATAGCAACAGTTACGTTTTGATGAGTCCAGAAGTAGTACTTGACATCATTCGGTGTAGTGGTAACTAGGTAAAGCACTTGTTGGACCTTGCATAACTGTGGTACTAAGATTCCCAACCCCACGGTTTGGTGGTAAGAGAGGCTAGTTTAAACCCGAGCAATTATAAACAAAGTGTAAGAGACCTCCTCCTTGTTTGGAGGGAGGGGGGGACGTGTTGTTCCGTGCCTTGGCCCTTTGAACCCACTTAACATTTCACCTTACAAGCCAGGTGTAATTACTTCTCACCTGTCCACTTCCGCATTTTCCATAGATGTGGTCTAAGGTCCTAGTCATTCAAGTGTACCTTGTCAGGCGTTTACAGCTACAATTATTTGACTATAATGTTGAGATATTGAAAAACCCCATGCCCAGATGCAGTACGTAACTTTTGGTTAAAAGTATTAACATCTTTGCATAAAAATGTATCCCCGAGTAAGAATTGTTATATGTGCACCCTGAATAGATACCAACCTGTCTAACAACAGGAAAAACAATGTTCTTAAGAGTGAACCTGCAAGCTACCCTAAAAATTGTAGACCAGTAAATAATCTGCCTTCCAATGATGTATAAACTAAATACTGGAATTGATGCCGACAAAATTTATAGTCATTTAGATAAACTCTATTATGACAGTAGTCAAAAGGGCAATAAAAGAAAGTCAAGTGGAACAAAGGATCACTTGTTAAGTAAACTCATAGTGGAGAACTGTAAAAAGGGGAAGAATCAAAGTATGGCATGGACTGACTGCAAAAAATAATTTGATAGTATCCCACATTCATGGACGAGTGCTTAAAATGTTTAAGATGCACCCTACACTGATCGAATACATTAGTGACTGAAACAGTGGTAGACCATTTTGCAGTTAAGCCATGATAAAGGACAAATTATTATTTTTATTTATTTTTTTATTTTACATTTGTTGACCGGGCTAGTCTAGCTGGATATATGTCCATTTTCAGTAGAGGCCCGGGGAGAAAAGCTCCACAAGGATCAGACAAGATTAAAAATATTTAAAATTACAAAATTTTAAGATTAAAATTACAAAAACGGTTAGAAAACATTAAAGTTAAGTACCCTTCCCCTATTTTCACAATTACGTTTTTTTTATTTAATATATATATATATATATATATATATATATATATATATATATATATATATATAAAATCAATTTTTATTTATTTATTTTATGTATATATTTTTTTTTTACACCGTGGGAAAGTAACGGAAGGAAGAGGGAGATTCCTAGAACAGCAAAGTCATTAGTAAGGAATGGGAAAAGAGACTAGTTATAGAAGAGAAGAAAATCTGGAATGGGAGAGAGTAGTAAAGGGGAAGTTACCCCTCAAGCAGAAGCAGGTAGGATGTCTGTCAAGTCTATCTTGGCTATGCTAAGTCCCTCTTAGAGGTAGTAACCTTAGAAGTGACAATGTAAGGTGGAATAGTTTAGGAAAAGTTACATGATGTTGAAAACAGGAGGAGAAAGTATTAGTCAGGGTTGGTACAGGGACAGAGCCAGTGGCTAGTAAGATTTACTTTTCTTTTTAAAAAGTAAAGTAGAGGAGATGCAAGCGAGGTCACCAGGAAGTAGGTTCCAGCTTTTACCCACTGTATTAGAGAAAAGGGAAACTCCTGCTTTATTGTTGGGTTTGTGTAGATACTAGTAGTTTATTAGCTGAGCGTAGATTTAGAAAGATTTTTGTATGGACTGATGAGATTTGTAAGAATTGGTGTTTTCTCCGGATAATAAAGGATTTTATGGGAAATAATTAGTTGCTGAAATAAGAACTGATTGTGTAGTTCCAGCCAACCGAGTTGCTTTAAATTTAGGCAGTGGTGGGTTCTAAATGGGGAGGCGGTAGCAAATCTGGCTGTACTGTTGTAGGCGAGTGACAGCTTATTGAGGTTGGTTTTTGATAGATTTGTGTATAAAGGTGAGGCATAGAAGAGAGTGGAGATGAGGTGGGTGTTGGCAATAGTAGTTCTGGCTGTGGGAGTGAGGAAGGGTTTAATTTTGTGGAGGGAGCCTAGCTTTCAGTTTACCTTTTTATTTTGGTATTGATAAGAGTATCATAGTTAAGGCTGTGGTCAATAATAACCACCAGGAGTTTGGTTGTTGTGTCTGGAGATATGACTGTGCTGTTTTTGGATTTTATAGAGAAGTGAAATGGGGTGGACTTGGGTAGGAGTAAATAGCAGTAGTTTAGTCTTTTTAGGGTTGAGGAGGAGACAGTGTTGTAAAAAACAATCTTCTACAAGCTCAAAGACACTTTGGGTGAGGATGTGGAGTTCAGATGGAGTTGTAGCTGAGGAGATTCAAGTGGAATCATCAGCGTATTGTATGGTTACAGCTTGGGGAATACTAATAGCTAGATCATTGATAAAGATGGAGAATAGAAGAGTACCTAAAATAGATCCTTGGGGTACACCAAGGGAGTCGGGAAGAGGGGTGGATAGTGTTTTCCCAGAGCACTGCCTGTTGCCTATTACCCAAGTAGGACTTGAATCACTGTAGTGCTTGGGTGTCAAGTGAGAGGGATTTCAGAAGATTCAAAAGTATTTGATGATTAACCATGTCGCTTTTGAAAGATAAATGAAGATAGCAGAGGACAGGATATTATTGTTATGATTTTTGTTGATGTGGTCAGTAAATGAAAGTACCGTGGATAAAAATTCAAAGGGCTATTCCAGGGTGACTCTGCCACCGCTGCCATTCTGCCTTGCCCTTAACCCATTAAGCTTTCTACTTAACAGCTTAGGCCATCACTATAATTTGGCTCCTAGAAAACAATGAAGTGCAAAGACTTCTCCTCTTCTCTTTGTTTATTTAAAACTGTATAGCTCATCAGATGAGGAATTGAAAACACAACTGCAAGTTGTCAAAACTTTCAGATAATATAAGATTGTCATTTGGTCTTGGTAAATGTGCAAAAAGCAGCCTTTAAAAACAGAAAAACTGCAGCACCATGAAAACATCTCTGTGGACTAGAATGTGATATAAAAACTTGAGCAAGAGAGAGTGTATAAATATTTCGGAACTGATGAAGGATCAACAGTAAAACAGGAACACGAGTGGAGGAGTTCCCTGGTCAGCCTCAGCAAAAAGCTGAGATCCCTCCTAAAGTCCTCCAAAGTGAAATGTGAAAGCAAGATTGCCACAGACTCTTAAGGACAACCACAAAGCCATTGTACATCTGTCAACAATCTGCTCTGAGTTGCAGCACAATGGCACAAAATTTACGAAACCAACTGATATCGCCAACATCCTGACTGATGGGTTCAGTGCCAACTTTACCCCCCCACCTTCTAATGGGCCTATATCCATACCAGAAGAATATAGTGTCTCTGCAATCACAACTGAACAGGTGAAAACTGTGCTATCGAAAGCCAAGAACGCACCATCCATGGGACCAGACAATATCCCTGGCTGTGTTCTACACAAACTTCAGAATGAACTAGCCCCCTACCTAAGCACTGTGTTGAGTCATAGCCTCTCGACAGGATTTGTACCTACTGAATGGCATACGGCAACAGTTTTACCACTCCGCAAAGGGGGGGGCCACCACGGACCCTGGGAACTATCGCCCTATTAGCCTGATGAGCCTGGTCTGCAAGGCCATGGAGCGTATTATCATGGAACTCATAAACAAGGATATTGGTAGCCTCCAAACTCTGGTCCCCACCCAGTTTGGATTTGTGGAGGACATCCATGTCTCCTGAATCTGAACGACTTCTTTGAAACAGTTCCCAAAACCGTAGACGAGGGTAAGGCAAGTCCCCACAGCCTATCTCGACCTCGCCAAGGCTTTAAACACCATCCCCCATTCTGGTATCATTGATAAACTTGCCAATCTGGGTATAAATCCATACATCACAAGATGGGTCGCCAACTGGCTCACTGACAGAACCCACACTGAAAAAAATTGCGGAGTTCAACTCTGACTCCAAACCTGTGACAAGTGGAGTACTGCAGGGTTCAGTCTTGGGTCCTCTCCTGTTTGGGATCTACTTCTCTGAAATACAGGCCAACACAGAGGTACTCTGGCTGATAAAGTTCGCAGAGTACTGCAAATTGGGTGCCATAGTAAGTCCCCAAATGACGTGGACATCCTGCAAAAGGGCCTCACTTGAGACTGATGCCTGGTGTCAGAGCCATGGCCTCAAGCTCTATGCCAAAAAGTGCATTGTCATTCCCTTTGGTAAAAACCCTGTACCCATGGGCTACCAGATAGGCGGCAGCCCACTTAATGCAGAATGTGTGATGAGACCTTGGGACTCTAGTGGACAGTAGCTTCTCCTTTGATAATCGCATCGCCACAGTAGTCAGGAAATCCTTCTACGTGGCACACCTCCTCATGAAAGGGTTCTCATCCAGGAGAAAGAGGTCATTGTCCCCCTCTATTCGGTTCTCATCAGACCTATTATAGAGTACAATTCCCCATTTGGAATACCTTGCAAGGCATCTGTAACAGCTGGAAAGGCCCCAAAAATACCTCACAAAGAACATTATGGGACTCTGTTACTCTATGCTGACCACCTCAAAAAAACTCTGGCTTTACTCTACATATCACCTACTCCGAGGTGATCTCTGCTTAACATACAAAGCTATGCCAAACCCTGAGCTGTTGGGCATGCTACACCTAAAGAAATCCCAATCCCCAGAGCCACGTGCTCTAGAGACCTAAACCTCGTCACAACAGTTAACCGAGCATGCTGGAGGGATAGATTCACGTCTCATTTCCCATATTCTGGAACAGGCTACCGATCTATGTCAATCTGAGTTCTTCACTAGCAGTCTTCAAGAAAAATTTTGATGAGTGGATGGGTAATAGGAAATTCACCCCAGGAATCACTTTGGCCCTGCTAGACAGATGCAGGTAAATAGCATCCATGGGTGGTGAAAGTCGGGTAACCTTGTTAGTTAGGCTTGCATAGGCCCTAGGGCCGATAGCCTAGTAACCTACCTGTGGACCTATGAACAAATCCAAATAAAACTTAGTGAGGA
Source organism: Protopterus annectens (assembly GCF_019279795.1). Taxonomy (NCBI): domain Eukaryota; kingdom Metazoa; phylum Chordata; order Ceratodontiformes; family Protopteridae; genus Protopterus; species Protopterus annectens. The sequence continues at coordinate 1,405,197,248 of NC_056725.1, forward strand.
ATACTTTAGAAGACTTTAATCCTGAAAACAGCGTTATCATCCAAAACAAAATCCATGCTGTAAACCAATTTGCTCTTCCTGTCCTAAGTTACAGTTTTGGAGTGAGGGATTGGCCCAAAGCATGTTGGATAGATTAGACAGGAAAAACAAGAAGGATGCTTAAGCTCACCAAATGATTTATAAAACTCAGTGCAAACTAAGATTATATATTCCTCTTTCTGAAGGAGGGAGGGATGGCCCTCCTTGAAAATGATTAAATGTATAGATCTGCAGTCATGTGACTCCACACATCTGCTGACTTCAAAACCCAAATGTAGTGAAAGTTTTGAAACATGAGGAGACTAAATCTAAGATCCGACTCTAAACCGGTTACAAGTGGTGTCCTCCAGGGCTCAGTCCTAGGATCCCTCCTGTTCGGTATATACTTCTCAGAGGTACAGGCAAGCATATGAGGACTATGGCGGACCAAGTTCGCAGACTACTGCAAACTAGGGCCATAATTAAGTCTCCAGCTGATAGACACCCTCCAGATGGGTCTCATTGAGATGGATACCTGGTGTCGAAATCATGGCCTCAAGCTAAATGCCAAAAAGTGCATAGTCATCCCCTTTGGAAAAAAACAAAGTACCCGCAAACTACCACACAGGTGGTAGTCCCCTAAATACAGAAAATGTAATAAGGGATCTGGGGACCCAAGTAGATAGTAATATCTCCTCTGATAATCATATTGCCAAGGTGGTTTAGAAAATCCTTCTATGTGACCCACCTAATCACAAAAGGGTTCACATCTAGAACAAAAGAGGTTATTGTGCGCCTCTACTCATCAGTCATTAGACCCATCTAGAATACAACGCCCCATTTGGTATGTACCTTACAAGACACCTGCAACAGATGGAAAGGCCACACAAGTACCTCACCACAAGCATTACTGGCCTCAAACAGATGCACTATGCAGCCTGACTCAAACTCCAGCTGTACTCTTGTTGCATACGGCTTACTCAGAGGTGATCTCTGCCTGACATACAATGTCATGTCCAACCCAGAACTGATGGACATGCTCCACAAAAAAAAAAAAAAAAAAAAAACCTGGAGAGCCACACACTCTAGAGATATAAACCTCACCACAACGATAAATAGGACATGCTGGAGGGATAGATTCCTATCTCAGATTCCCCATGCTTTGGAACCTGATTCCAATATACATCAGACAGAGCCCCTCACTAACACTCAAGAGAAACCTTGACGGGTGGATGGGAAACAGAAAATTTACCCCGGAGATCACTGCAGTGCCACTGCTGGACAGTGGCGCTGGGAACTAACGACTCTGCTGGACAGTGGCACTGGGAACTAACGACTCTGCTGGACAGTGACGCTGGGAACTAATCTAAGTGGGTGGCGAAAGCCAACACATTCTGGCTAGGCTTATAAATGCCCTTGGGCAGACAGCCTAGTACGTACTTATGAACCCAAGATGACTTCTCTGTTTAGTATAGCAGAAGTATATAAAAATCGGGCATCGGCTGAATGTGCCAGAAAAACAAAAGAATGATAAGGTGAAGGACCAGATGAGAAGGCAGGAAATGTGCAAGATGCATAAATATAGTTGCAAGTATGGAAATGTGCAAGATGCATAAATATAGTTGCAAGTATGGAAAACTACTGGAAGAACTTCATGTATGTCCATCAGGAATGAACGCAGGAATGGTTAAGGAGAGGCAAATTCAAACCAAGAGATGAAAGGTTAATATTGGCGTCTCAAGAGTGTGGGCTATGTACACACTGGTTTACAAAGTCCATTGAATATGTGGGAGAAACAGACAAATGTAGGTTTTGTCAAACCTAATTGGAAAAAAATCACGCTTCATACTAATGGCAGACTGTATACTGAAAGGTATAATGTGGCAAGACTGTTGCGCTGGGGATTGTGCAAACATTGTTATTGAAGTGGCTGATACTGGTAACATGAATTAAAAGCATCCTAGAAAATTTTTTACATCACATGTTATCACCCATTACCAGCAGTTCAAAAGATAGATACTGAAAAACCAGATAAAGTGGTCCATAAAAAGACAAAAGTAGCACCGATCATCTAAATCGCCACACCCAGTGACTACAGTGGCTTGCGTACAGACAGTCATAAAATATCAGGACTTGCAGGCAGAGTGGAAGAAAGATACCCAGACAGTTCCAGTAGTAGTAGGAGCAACGGGTCTTATTTAAAAAAAAAAAAAAGGGGGGGGGGATCTTCAATCGTATTTAGATAGTTACCAGTACATGCAACCCCGTGCAAATTGCAGAAGGAGTTATTACTGGGCACATTGCGGGTGCTGTGAACACTTTTGGCTGACATCAAAGACTGAAACAATACTAATTTCATGAACTTTAATAGTACTTTTACTTGTGAATGGGGTCCATTCCCGTCAAGTTGGAAACCCAAAAGATTTGGAGAAATTTAAAAAAAGTTGAGATACTGCATCAGTACCACTCTGCCTCAGTGTCCAACTGTTATCACATTTTTTCGCCTCATCCTAGGTGGAACACCTATTTATTTCATTTTGATAACTGGGGAAGTCTAGTGGGCCACGAAGAGCCCGTTTTCAATGGAGACCAGGGGAGAGAAGCTCCAATGAACAGTTAGAGAAATAGAATATACAATCAATAGTTGAGAGTATACAGTGTACAGTAAAATATGGCAACATACAGTAAATTCAGAGAAATGCAGCATACAGTACAATAACATGACATTTTGATGCAGAACATCTGAGTATATGTGAATTAATTTTTTTTTAGTAAGTTAACAGTTTGAGTAAGAGAGGATTGGATTGGTTGCAACCTTCAATTTAAAATGCTGCACAAAACTCATCAGGTCATTCTTTAAATATCGTAACAGTCTGGTAATGTTTTATTGTAGTATCATTACAGTACTTAAGGACCCTACCTGCGCCTTGACCCATTTTTAACTTTTTTCCTCCATAAGAGCTGTTGAATGTGTTTTTGAACTTTCTGCATAGGAGCTAGATTTAAAGGCCTTACAACAGGGTTGCACTAAACAGAAACCTAATCACAAAAAGCAATACTGCTAAATTGACCCACATTATGTATAATTTTGGTAAGAATTCCTGCTGCTGTATGGCTGCAGAGATTGATAGATTAAATGCTTTTTTGTTGCATAACCTGCATTTCAAACCTTGCCTGTAAACTGCGGAAAATGCAAATTTAAAATAAAAACCACACCACACGCATAGACAACCTCAGACCGTCTAGGAACAATTCCAAACTGTTCCACCAACACTAAGCTGTTGGAAGCTGCCAAATTTAGCTCCTTCAAGATCCATGACTGATTCAATCCAGACACGCTGCAATTGTCAACTTGCTCAATCAATGAGGATTTCTGTCATCTGTGTCGCCTTATGCTGTGCCTGTGTCCAGTGTTTTCTTTGGCTCCAATGAATGTTAATACCGTTCAAACCCCACTCTGATGCTGCCTTGATGTGCAAAGTGAGTGGACCTAATCAAGCACTTCAAACATACTAGTTCCACTGCAGCAGCTTCCTCACAACACAGGAAATGAAACATGCCAGCTACATGCAAAGCAGGTGCAGTAAAGCAACACTCTGGGTAAGACCTCTACAGCCAGAACAGAGCTTGCTTTACTGCAGAGCTCTGATGCACTTGTGCCCAAAACAGTCACCTGTGGAAGTAAGCTTATTTAAGCTTTAAAAATTAGTGCTTCTGGTTAATTCGTGACTCTTTGAGAGCTGTGACCAAATCAGTATGAATGAGGGGGTGGACAAAGGCACAATACCGTGGGACAGTTTGTGGCAGTGTTACTGCAAATGAATTACTGTTAATACAAATTAACAGGTTTTGTTTACCTAGTGTTATTGATGGAATGTAATAGTCAGTGAGTTTAGCAGAAAATCAAAACTGAGAGGGGGAAAGGCAAAAATTGTTACAATTAAAGGAACTATACCAGTTTTGGAAGTACTACCAAGCCCTCCCAGCTGTCCCTGTTCTGGAGGAGCATACTAACTTTCAGGCTTAATTTACCCTTGCCATTGATATGCCAGTTTTTGGAGGTGTGTCCTGTTTTAAAAGTTGTGTATCCTTTCACATTTTTCTGAATCCCTCTAATCACATGGTGATTTTTGAGGCAATTTGGTACACAGAAAACCACACTACATGACCAACATACTAGTTGCACCAGTGATTTAAAGAAAGAAGACTGTCCTCTTGTAGTTCTCTCTCGTTTTCAGAAATAAAAATAAATCGCCTTGTATGGTAGAATTTTTGCAGCAGTTATTTAAAGTCCATAGATTTTGTACTGTGACTTTGATAGTATGCATACATTTTTTTCACTTTTTTTAACATTTTGCCAAGTTGATTCCCACACCCCTTCTGGAAGTGGGGAGAGTTGTCCTGTTTGGTAGTTGGTCTATGCTAATTGGATGCCCAGGTTTTCGGGTGAATGTTCTACTTTTAAAGGGCCTTTGCATCTATTTTCAGCCTCTAATGGAGAGTGGTATGTACCTACCTATTTGCCTGATTTGATTTAGCACTTAGCATGCTCTGTCTATTATTTTGGAGGTAGGTTCATATTGGTAGTAGACTTTATTTAGCTTTCATATAACTTTTTGAAGCCTCTCAGTCACTACACAGTAGGGGTACTGTGATCATCTTTAAAGAGAACTTTCCTGTCATAGCTTTTTTTTTTTTTTTTCGAAAGCAAAAAAGCAAAAAAAAATGTGTTTTGTAGTATCGCCCATTAAAGTCAAACTGCATAATTTTGTCACATAGCGGTCAACAAATCTGGGACACGAGAATGTGAACAAATTTATAGCTTTATAACTTTAGATTTATTCCATTCTGCCAAGATGTGTGTCCTTTACTTGTACCATACAACAAGTCTATTTAAGGCACCAGGATGGCACAGTAATGAATGCAGCCCCTTGGGTGATGTGGGCAGATATTCTTATTTCATATTGTTGTGACGTGGGCAGATATTTTAGTTATTCATATCTCTCTTTCAAGAAAATGTTTGTGTGAAAACAACACAATATCCATCCAGACTGCAAGGCACTTAAATGTATAGCAGTGGTCGGCAGCCCCGTTGTTGCGAGTGTGTAGCCTTTTACTCGCATTAAGTCAGTAATGCCGGCCCATTAGAGTTTCACATTTTTCATTTAAACTTTGTTAAAAATCATTTATATAAAAAAAAAAAAAATCAACCACCACACTTAACTAAGAGCCCCATCAGGATGGTTCAAGTAAACACTGCCCACACCTTCATGAACTACAGTGGTGTCCTAAAATTAATCACCAACTTCTAGTCTGGATAGTGCTGCTTTTGTATATATGTGTTAAATACAGATATATATATATATATATATATATATATATATATATATATATATATATATATATATATATATATATATATATTTATTTATTTATTTATTTATTTATTTATTTATTTTTGTTACCTCAGAAGTTTCTTCAGTCAGGATTTAGATATGCCTGTACTTTGTAGGCAGAGGACTATTGTGTGCTGCTACATATAGCTGAATTAAGATTCTTTTAAATCCTTTGGACTTGAACCGCATTCTTGAGTGTGGTGTACTCAAAGTATCTTAAAGTTCCCTGAATATTATTTTTCTCAATTCTTTTTTTTCCAATTAAGAATGAATTGATGCATTAAAAAAATTATAATAGTATAAATGAAATTATTACCCAAAAAAGTAAATGTAGTATGTACAGAGGGCTGAAATAGTAATGATCACATTTTTGAGTACTGAAGTAGTCTGATGTACACTTGGCAAGTCCATTGTGTCAAAGGCCTTTTTCTACACCCAGTTTACTCTTTGGGGGGGGGGGGGGCTAAGTTTATAAAGTCAAGTGATATCCTGTCCAAAATGTGTACTAAATCCTTACTAGAAGTTAAAAATATTGGTACTTTTCCATTAAATCCTTACCAGGAGAGACAGTGGTATTCAAACGGTATTTTGCCGGTATGTTGGCTTCATTGTTTACTGTGCGAATCCTGCACTACACTTCTTTTTTGCTGGTCTACATTTCATGTTTTGCTGACAATTCTGAGTAGATGTGTAAAATGAAATTCCACTTTCAGTACAAAATATTATATGTGCAGAAGCATCTTGCTATATCAGTAGTGCTTGAAATCCAAAGTTACACACCTACCACATGCTGAATGATGTGTTTAAACATAATTCATGTATAAGCAGTAAAGGTTTTCTTAGTGTATTTAAAACATACAAGTTCCCACTTTTTCTTGCAGTATGCAAGCAAGAGAAACAGTAATGAGAAATTTTGTTTTTTGTCATAGAATGTTGAGGAGTACTATGGCTGCCATGGATGTTACATTGTGGGATTTGGCCACAAATGAAGAAGCGGCTATTACATTTCTTCACTCCTACATGAATGATTACACAGAGCAGCACCAGCAGAGCGAAGACGTGTATATACCAAAAATTTTTTCTTCCTCTACATCACTTCCCAGTAAATGTCACTCCTACATGTATAATTACATATAAGCAATGTATAATTACATATAAGCAAAACAGGGCAGCGCAAGAAGACTAAAGACCTTGTATAGTTTTAACATTAAAATTCTTGCTTTCTTGCAAAACACAGCAGCGGGAAAATGCACTATGGCTTTGCATGTATCATTAATGTTACAAACATAACAATTCCTTCATCCTCTGCTTAGTTTAGTTCAACAATAACCATTTCTTAGTCCTGCATAAAAGACTACCTAAGAAAAGACAGCAGCACCAGCGGAGCGAAGACGTGGTGGGGTATAACGGAAAGTACCAAAATATTTTATCGGGGAAGTTTATGTTGCTTGTAATATGTAACTACATTGCCATGTTTTCATGCAGCTGAAGTGGCGGGAGTCAAATTTAGCATTTGGGTTTAGTGCTGCACTGACACTTGCTGATATGTAATACTGGTCCAGTTTGTAGCAGACTGTTCTGAAAACTTTAATAGGGGTAAAATCTCAAAGGCGACTAAGAAATGCATTAGCAACATCTGCTTTAGTTAAAATACTTTTTACAGTCATAATTTGACGCTTTGTGTTTGTGCTCCATTTCTGTTAACATACTTCTTGGTATGCCGAGTGCAGTAATGGCCAAGAGTAGTTTGCCATTACTTCAGAAGTAAAGTCCTATGTTTTACTAGGAAAATTTGCTGCATGATCTAGATAACATGTTCGTGAAATGGTGGGACTGAGGTGGTATGATCAAATTCCATGTGTATGGCACTGAAAACTCCTATGGGTCAAATAGCAATGCTAAGTGTTTTGTTACTGAATGTGCTGTAGATACAGTGTGTACGCTTCATCTTGGAATCTGAAAGGGGCACTGAGTTGTAGCCTTTTTATATAGGCAGTGCATCTGTTTCAACTCAGTCTGATTTTTGCTTTGTATTACATTTCAATTATATGTATGGTTTTGAGCTTCTTCACATTATACTGGTACAGTGATGGCCTAGTGTACATTTTATAGAGTAGTAGTTGCATCTGATGTTAAAATCCTGAGTACGGATTTAGTTTCAGGATTTAAGACCCCCTGACCCCACCCCATCCCAAATTTTTGGCTCTTGCAGGAGAGTGTATTACTAGGTTATTTTTCTGACTTCAGCTTAGCTTAACTTTGCAACATAGCATCTAGTGCAAAAACCGCCAAACATAGGTTCAAACGATTAGTTGAAAATGCATTGCGGTACTTGATTCATCAAATGTAGCAATGCATCTACTAAGATTGAAAAATTACTTTAAAGTTGTACATCTGTCTTTATGTCTAGAATTGGCAACTTGTGTTTTGTAGCAAGATCATGCCGAATGCTGTAAAAATACTTGGTATTCTGTATAGTTAAAAAAAATGCTTTATTACTGTGTACAGTTACAAAAAAATCGACTGCCAATCATTAGCGGACCAGAGTTCCACTGTGGCACCCCCTAACCGGGAAAAGACAACAACGGTTACAAAAATACTTTTACTGTGTACCACTAGTGTAGCCTTGCACAGTCATTTAGATGCTCTGCTTTTACCATTCGACAGTAAATTGTATTTTGAGCGTCCCCTTCCCCCTGCTTCAGACTGACCAGCACAAGTCTTGATGGTAAGATTACTGTGTTGTAACCTTTTCAAAAGTGATTGTCATTTTGTTATAGCACAAGCATGTATTTGTCTCTGACAGGCATGTAAGTGTTTTGCAATTGTAATTGCTTTCAGGTTTGGCAAAAGACAAAAGTGGGAATAGTCAAAGTTTCAAGAGTATTTTGAAAGTAGCAGCAAGGTACTTTTTCATTTGAACGCAGAGTGAAAATCTGGTCAGAATGGCTTGGCAATTAAGAAGTTGCAACGTTTATTAATCGGTTTTAACTTCTACTTTGAAGAGAACTAATCTGTGAGAGAGCTTATCTAAACAGTTGGTAAGAGAAGCTTTTATTTAAATCTATATTTTTTACCACTTGTTTTTCACTGTTGATAAGAAAGAATAGGCTAGCTTGTAGATGAGACGATTCACTTTGAATTGTAACCTTCGCTGCTTGTTGTTGGAAAGGGCTTGGCCATAGACCATGAACATTTGCTCCTGACAAAGTTTGAGGATGCGAGGCAGGCTTTAGAATATTTTTAGGTAAACACCTATATGGAAAAAAAAGCCCTGGTTGTAAAAAATTATCAGAGCCTCATTTTGAGCACACGTGTTCAGACAGGATGGCATGCTTTTGTCAAGACCAGGGAAGAGAATTTTTGCAGCGGTTATTTTGCAGTGTTTGACCAAACAAATGGCAGGATTTTTGCCAGGCAGAAAATGGAACAGTTCACAGCAGCTCTTGATGCATTTCTAATGGTTTATGCTAGGAGCATGAAAGTTTTATTGGAAAATTTGTTAAGTTTCCACACAATTGATGGTACTGCTTGTGAAACACTGTTAAAGAACAATGACTGGAAACTAGTTCTGTCAGGATGTACGTATTTTGTTACTTGCGTATTACTGCAGTCAGATTCCAAAACCTCTCAAATACGCAAGTAGTGACAACTCATGACAGTTATGCAGTTTCGAAGAAGTTTCTCATTAATTTGGACTGAAGCACAAACAACTGTTTTGGGTGAGGTAAAGAATTAAAAGGTGCAAATTACCACCACATGGAGCCCAAGCTGTCGTAATTCCCGGACGAACGAGTCCACCTGAGTTGTGTTGACATTAACTATGTGGTCATAAGTTTTTCGGATCAGTCTCCTTTTAAATATTGTGAAAAGAAACTGACATTGCCAGGCTGAAGATGCAGTGCAAAGTTGTTTTAACTCTTTAACTGCTCTACTCTCCCCAGGTAAACAAATAAATAAAACCAAATCAATACAACCAAATACCTGCGTCAGCAAGCAAAGGCACCATAACAGGATTGACTGTAATTGTAGCGGTATTGCCCACGACCACGACCATATAACATGCAGGCAGCATTCAACCTGCCATCGACACCTAACAACTGCAGGTATTTGTTACCATATCTCTCAAATTGGTTAGAAGAAATCGGGCCAAAGTTTAAAATGACTCAAAGGCCCCCAAAATAGGGACAGACCTATTTTAAACAGAGCTCTTAGACACTGGACAACTGTCAAGCTCTCACTCCTTGCGCATTATTTACTAGCTTGCAAACGTTGAACTCTTTGCTCTTTCATTTCCCCCCATACATCTAAAAATGTTCCAGTAAAAGTCACTGTAATGAAAGACACTTTGGTGATGCACACTTCCCAAGAAACTTTGAAAGTATATTTTGGGAGGAGAAGGGCTTGGAAATGAATTGCTTCTCCTGCTCTGAATCATTTTTACTGAAACAGACCTAACAAAAAATAAAATTGGCAAACCTTACTACCTCTTTTTCTCCTTTTTCTATAGTTCTAAAACTGTGTTCTAGTCTGTCTCTGCACCAAATACCTGCCATCTCCCATTTGGACACCACTGAAAAATAGGGCAAAGTAAAGAAAACCTCTAAACAGCTTCCAAGACACACTTTGCTTTTGAAAGTTAGTGAAAGTATGTATTGACACTGGTACACATAAACTGTTGTCTAATTGCTTGAAGAGACCCTTGCTTGGAAAACCCAGCCTCTCAGACAGGTTTGCCAGCAGCCATACCCTCTCAAAAGCCTTTCTTTTCTGTCTTGCATTGCTTCAAATACTACTTCTAACTGCCTTTTCTTTCTCTCTTCTGCTTTTCCTCACTTCCACTCAGACTACTGGTCTCTTACTGGGCATCTCCCTTTTCCTCCATAGTATCAGACCTCCTGGCGTTGTCTCAAACTTAGTTTTCTTACATCATAACTCAGACCTTATTTCTAAATACCTTTAAACTTATTTACACTGTTCTCAGCTTGCCTTTCTCTGCTCCCAGCTTTCTCAGTCTTGCCTATACTCCTTCCTTACTTGCACTTGCCATTCCTACTACTTTCCCCTCCTTTCTCACCCTGACCATCTTCCTATCCGCATCCAAACCTGTGGCTACACTTTCTCACTCCCAGACTTACCTGCTGAATTTTCCAGACTTTGCTGATTGTCTTCATCCACACTCTGCTCTCTTGTCTCTACCCGCTCCGTTCGCCCTTCGGGCTCACTCCGCTCCCCTACCCTGCCCCCAAATCCCACCCGCCCCCCGTCGTCCTACACTTCTACCGCCCGTGAACACACCCCCAACCAATCAGATACAATCTCTTATCCACATACTCAACCCCTCCCACCTCATACCACACCCACCTTTCTCAAACCTATCCTCCCCACTAATACTTGAAGTCATAGTACTATTTCTTTTCTCTACTTATATCTTCTTCCCTTCTCTCTCACCCCCCTAACCTTCAAAATGTGTACATTATTCCTCCCTCTATACCTTCGAACACTTATTTGCTTATCACTCTTACCTACTCTTGTAACTACTTATCTCCTAACCTCCTACGAATACCCACTCCTCTCTACTCTTGTTTCCCTCTAAACACACCACTTCAACTACCTTACCTTTTACTCCAATCACCTTAAATCTGACTACCAAACCTAACTACCTAATTGCCAGATACCACAAACTTGCTCACCTCAAGCTAAGCAAACAAAAACTAAAAATTAATCTATAACTTACATAAACAATTCCAGCTCCATTATTTCAAACTCCTCCAATCTCTGTTGCATGGGGATATTCACCCTAACCCTGGCCCACATTACACAAACACTAATAGCTTCAAAAAACATGACAAAACTCCTTCTACATCACCTATCACCTATACCAATTCTTTCACAGTAGCTCATCTTAATGTACAAGCATCTGTAACAAAATTTCTCAACTCCATGCCCTTTTAGATGTTCACCAATTTGATATCCTATGTTTATCAGAAACATGGCTAAAACCTACTACTAAAGACAATGAAATTACCCCTCCCGGGTATAATATCTTTAGACTTGACCGCAAAACCAAAAAGGGAGGAGGCGTAGCTATTCTCTACAAAGCACAACTTCAAATTAGTATAATAAATCTGAAACTTCCTCCAAACAATAATGCAGAAGTGATCAGCTCTAAATTGCAAATCAACCCTAGTAAAGCTATTAATATCATTTGCATATATCTCCCCCCAGGAAATAACACTAACACTCTAGAATGTATCCTTAGCTTGCTGTCGAACAACCTCCCCCAAGAAACACTTGTCCTAGGAGACTTCAATATTGATTGGAATTCCTGCAATAGTATAAACCCCACCTCCCACATAAACCTATATGGCTTCACACAACTCATTAATTGTCCTACCAGAACTAATAAATCCAACAACCACGAATCCATCTTAGACTGGATTCTGATTAATACCCCCCAACAAACCTACCAGTCTGGTACCCTCCCTGATGATCTAAGTGATCATTCATTAACTTATGTCATTAGACACAAAACGAACTTAACTTTACCTGCCACTTATAGAACACTACGAACAAAAAAGCATTTTAACTCTGAACACTTTCAAGCCGAACTTAAACAATGTAATTGGACCCTACTAAAATATCTCCCCCTTGATGAAGCAGTAGATTACTTTAACTCTACGTTCTTATCTATTCTGGATCAGCATGCCCCAAGTCGAACCATCAGAACCAAAACAAAAGTAGCACCCTGGTTAACTAATAACACTAGGCATAGAATCATTCTTAGAAACAAATCTTGGGCAAAATGGCATAACACTAAAAACCTAACTGATCGCCAAAACTTTAGAGAGCTAAGAAACAGCACAAAAAGAGCCATCCTGACAGACAAAAAGAACTATTACCTTCAGTTGCAACAAACCACTAATAAAGAACCTAAAAAATTCTGGGCCAGTATTAATAATCTACTATCTCCTGGTCATTCTATTACACCTGACCCCCAGGACTCTAACCCTGAGAACCCTATACAAATAGCAAATGACTTCAACTCATTCTTCACAAACACTATCCAAACTCTTGCTAGTCATCTTTCTCCTGATACCTCTAACCTACTTCCACCTACATCAAACCCACCTCCCACCCTCCACTTACAACCTGTTTCTACTTCCTTTATTTCATCTCTGCTCCAAAAGTTAAAACCTACCACTCCCTCTGCAGACAAACTGCCTGCAGAATTCCTCCAGGTAGGAGCTAAAGTCCTAGCCTACCCTATTTCCATCCTTATTAATAGATCTATAAAGGAAGGAATTGTCCCCTCTATCTGGAAGATATCTCATATTATACCACTACACAAAGGGGGAATGTCCAATGATCTTTCTAATTTTCGTCCTATAGCACTCCTTTCACCAATAGCTAAAATCATGGAAAAATGTATTCACAAACAAATACTTAATCACCTTCTCAATAACAACCTACTCTCCAACTGTCCGCATGGTTTTAGACCCTCACACAGTACCACTACTGCTTTACTCTCCTTCACTAACTCCATCAACACTAACCGTAACAACAACTATCTATCATCATCAGTCTTCGTTGACCTATCCAAAGCTTTTGATATGGTGAATCATAAACTTCTACTACATATACTAAAATCTCTTGCTCTCGACCATCATGCCTTATCATGGTTTGCATCTTACCTTGAAAATCGTCAGCAGGCAGTACTCTGGAAAAATTCACTCTCAAATCTCCTCCCTATCTCTTTAGGTGTACCTCAAGGCTCTATCCTAGGCCCTCTTCTATTTTCAATCTTTATTAACGACCTACAATCGGCTATCCCAAACACTACCTGCATACAATACGCAGACGACTCTACTATAATCTGTACTGCTACCTCTCAAACAGAACTCCAGTCTCTTACTCAAAAAGCTTTTAATACTGTAGAACATTGGTTTTCTCATCGCTGTCTACTCCTTAACCCCAAAAAAACCAAACTGTTACTTTTTTCATCTACTCCACTAAATTTTACTCTTACCTCCTCTGATGGTACTCTAATTTCTCCTGACTTGACAACAAAACTATTAGGTATAACTATTGATAATAACCTCAACTTTGATTCTCACATCAACAACACAATAAAATTAGTTAATAAAAAAATAGGAACCCTCTATAGAATCAAACCTTTCCTAACGCCTACAGCAAGGTCCACCATAGCCAGATCTCACCTAATCTCCACTCTTCTCTATGCTTCCCCCATTTATACTAATCTTTCTAAACACAACATTAAAAAATTAGCAACATCCTATTATAATATAGCTAGATTCGCAGTAGGATCTCCTTTTCAAACTCATCACTGCTTGAACTTAAAAGAGCTAGGCTGGATCGAACTTCCTAACCAACTTGTACTTCAACAGCTCTTTATAGCTTATAAGATTCTATATCAGCCAGCTAACACACCTATACTTTCTAGCATTATTTCACCATACAATAACCTGAAACAACTACGTTCTTCAAATAAACTTCAGATTAATATTACCAAATCAAACAATTATGCAGGTGACTGTCTATTCTCCAACTCTGTTGGAAAAACATGGAATAAACTACCCTCTGATATCACATCTTTGACCTCTTTCCCACTTTTTAAAAGACAACTGAAAATGTATCTCAATAAACATTGGCTTTGCTCCTGCACTAATCCAGATTAACCTTATTTTTTCTTTCCTTTATCCTTTCCCTTGTTAACTTTCACTGCACAAAAAAAAAAAAAAAAAAAAAAAAAAAAAACATTATTTTCTTGCTCTCTTAATATTATCTGTTTAACTTGTTATAATTATTTTATGTTTATAATGTAACATTAAATGCCTTTTTTATGATGATACCTGTTTCAACTAGTGGAGCTTTTCTCCCCGGGCCTCTACTGAAAATGGACATATATCCAGCTAGACTAGCTCGGTCAACAAATGTAAAATAAAAAAATAATAAAATGTTATGAGGAGAATTGAAGATCATGTTCTGAGCATGTAATCACGGATACTGTAGATTGTAACTGTGGCAGTAAAGGCAGCTGAGGAGCATACAATTGTTGGAGTGTGTAGACAACAAAAGTAAAGTGCTGCTGACCTAGTGGAATTCATACTCTTCTTGCATGAAACACAGGATGGAGTAATAGTGGCTGGGGGAATTTGAATAAATATCCAGTCTGTTTCTGGTAGATGTAATTATTCAGTGTATGTTGAGGAACAGCACTTGCTTCATATTGTAAAAAAAAAAAAAAAAAAACTGCTACCACAGAACATACTAGATTTTTTTTTTGTGTGTTCTCCTAAAGAAGTCCCTGTTAACACCCTTGACATGTGCAGTGATCATGGGGTTTTAAAGGTTAATTTTGTTACTAGATAATTTTGTCAAACTGAAATCTAAACATGGAATCAAAACTGTCACTATACAAAACTAATTGGAGTGGTCTGTTCAGTGGATAAACTGCGGAAGGAATGTGGAAAGTTTTGAAAAATTTTTTGGAGAAAAAAGTCAAAGTTTGTATGGCTCTAGGCACACAATGTTAGGCAGATATGTCTTTTCATAAGAATAAGGTACTTTTAATTAAGGTGAGAGATGAATCTAAGAAGTGGAGAAACAGTAAAACTACAACTTTGAAAACTGAAAAAAACAAGCTGGACAAACTAAACGTAGTGAAAGAAGATCATGAAAAATGTGAAGAAAATTTAGATAAAAGATGTTGAATATAATGTGAAGTAATTTCATAATGTACATGATGAGAAAGCAATTAGACATAAATTGATCAACTGTGTAGGTTCTAGAATTTATTCTCTGGTAACAGATTTAGAGGTATAAATAGAACAGTAAGAAAATGTCACCACTCTAAGGTAAACAGCATCTGCAAACCAGGTACCCTGAGCTAGCCTGTACAACCTCCACTTCTCAGTCAGTGACTGTCAAATATCCAATCAATCATCATACATGAGCTATGGCTCAAACACAACAAAACATAATTCAAGGGAGCATGAACAATGCATGCTAATACAGTAATTTAAAATGCTTAAATAAGCTCAAGGGTTCAAACATGTGCTTTGTTTTATGTAGGGAAAACGTAACTAGTTTAAAATGTCTGGCAGCATTTATATTGTATTAGAATGGATAACGGGAATAATGCTTTGGCAAGATGTGTAAAGACGTCCTTTACATGGTCGAGATACAGCTACGTTAAGTCACTCAGATCTAATATACTATATTTTTATGAAGTAAACTATATGCGAGACCAACAGCTTGGTCTTTAAAAGAATTTTTTGAAGAACTACTAGAACAATAACAAAGGCTTTGCCGATGTATACAAACCATACCCACTTAAATCTGTGAGCGACTTGACATAGCCATATCTCGGCCATGTAATGGATATAATCTTAAGGGGTTAGTTATAGTACACAAATTCAGTATTGTCATTATTTTAAAAAAAATTATTTTTCTTTAATGATGGTGCTGTGAGGTTGCTTAAGCATCCTAGTATGTTTTAAGTTAGAGTAACCCCCTGCAGCATTTAATTCTTAAATGCTTGTGTATGACATCGGGAGGGGTAACTAACTCTATTGGCAGTTCATTTTTTTAATTGTTTTAAAAGGTGTTTTTTTTCTAAGTATTTTACTGTTCATAGTCTGAAGAAGCTGGAACATTTTTCCAGCGATAAGCGCTTACATTAAAGATTGTCAACACACTTACTTTGTACTGAAGTTCAGTTGTTCCTGCCATGTTTCAGCGACCCCTTTTTCTTTTAGATTATACATAACATTTACAAAATCTTATGCAAAACAGTTTGGCCCTACAACAAGGGTGAAATTGTCCTAGTGAATCCATGTAACTTCTGATACTCTAATCAAATTTAAATTATATTGAAAAAGATCGCTGCATACTGGATTCAAACGAAGCACAGGGAGGAGACTGAATTGATGACTATGACCTGATAACACTTCAACAGGAACTTGCAGTACCATTATGTTTATTGTTTACTAGGCTGTAGAAATACAGGGAGGTCCTACAAGAGTGGAGACTTGCACGTCTTAAACTCTGCCTTTTGAGAGAAGGGGAGTAGGACAGGCCTAGAGTCATACAGACCCTTGTCTCTTTTCATGTTGTGGAAAAAATAATGGAGACTAATTTGCTGGAAAGGTTGTGACCTTGAAAGCATACATATGGTGAAAATAGATCTATTACTAACTTGTAACATGAGCTATAACTATTTTTAATAGCTATGAATGAAAAATGGTGCTGTAATCTATAGATTTAACTTCAGCATTTGACTATCGTACACAAAACACTAATCAAATTAGAACTAGGTATCAGTATAGTCGTAATAAGATGGGTAGCTGCATGGCTTACAAACTGGACAATTTTTTTTTTTTATTTGTTTAATGGGCTAGTCCCACAGGTGCCTTCTGTGCAGAGTCTGCATGTCTTCCTTGTGGTCGCGTGGATTTCCTCCGGGTGCTCTGGTTTCCTCCCACATCCCAAAGACTTGCTGTAGGTTGATTGGACACTCTAAATTGTCCCTAGGAGTGAGTGCGTGTGTGCCTTCTGTGGAAGGTTGAGCACCGGGCTGACAACTCGACACTGTAAAACTCCACAGTCAGTCATGAGTGGACAGGTGATCCGCTGTGGCGACCCCTAACCGGGGAAAGCCGAAAGAAGAATGGGGTAGTCCCACAGCACCTAATTTCAGCAGATGCCTGGGTAGAAATGCTCCAGATAACAGCAAAAAGAGAAACCTAGCACGTATAAATTACGTCTTGGTAGTAAAGAAGAATTTACATTGCATATTTACAAGTACTGTATAAAAGGAAACCCTAGCGTGTTTAATACCTTTGTGGTAAAGAAGTGACCTTACATTTTCATGGTAAGGCACAATTAATGTCCTAAATGTCTTGTAGCTTTGTAGTAAAGAATTGACATTGCATATTTACATGATCTCTTCATATTAAAAGAATTGGTAGATGTTCTAAATGTCACCCAAGGTTCGGTATTATATTGATCCGAGAGTAAACGGATATTTCATACTAATAGCAAACAATGCTGCTTAAGATTATTTAAAAGTCTGTTGGACAGATTTGAAATTACTTTTTATTAAGTAAGATGAGTTCGACAGGTGGTAGGTTTCCTACAGATACTGGACCGGTGAAATTCTTGTTTGGTCATGGTGTCCCACAGGGCTCTGTCGTAGGACCATACTTGTTTAGTTTTATCTTCATATCTCTCTGAGATGTTCTTCAGCCTGTATACAGATGACTTGAAATTGGGTAAACTGATTGTGTGTTACAGGGAGGGCATGTCTGCAAAAGAACTTGGCTAAATTAACCATTTTGAGCATAAGATAATAATGTGCAGATGCATGCATGTGTCAGCACTTTGGTATATGGGTAAGGTCCAGCTTTGAATTTTTCTAATATCAACCGATTGGTTAATGACAGTTGTAGAACTCATCCAGGAAATCAGAAATAAGTCATTGTTTGCTAGTAACATTAGACCCAAACTTGAGTATGGAATAACATGGAAACCATACAAGAAAACATGCATGAGTAAACTGGAAGGAGTACATTGGAAATGTACCAAGAGCATCTAAGGGTATGCAAATTTAAGATGTTAAGTTGTCTATCTCGCCTTCATTCTTGCTGGATGGGTTCGGAGCCGACCTCGGCTCCGACTCGGCCACTCTAAAAGCTCGAGAGTTGGTTCCACCGGCTCGAGGCTCCCCTTATATCCCACAATGCTAGGCGAGAGTTACCTCAGATCTCGTTTGCCGCTACAGCTTCGAGGTGTTGGTTTTCTACCGGTTCTTGGTAAGTGACTTTTCTTGTGTAGTTAGTCTATTAAAACCCCTTTAATTTTAATATTTTTACTTAGTTCCCTTAGTTTAGAGAAATTCTTATCCCCTTTCTTAAAAATTCCTGTTTTTTTCCCTCAAGAACTTTAAGTTCTTCCCTTGGGCCTACAGGCCTTTTTTCTTTCCCTAGTGGAGAGTGTGTGTTATTTTTCTTTTAAAAACCTAGTTAGTGGTTTATTTTAAACTAGACAGGGTGTAATTAGTGTGTTTGTGACTTGTGTGTGTGATTACACCTGTAGATATGTCTAAAGAAGCAAAGGTCTCCGGATTCAAGAAGTGTGATGCGTGCTGTCAGAAAATGTCTCTGACAGACGCTCACACTTCTTGTGTCTACTGTCTGGGACCTTTGCACCTGCAGGACTCCTGTGCTGTGTGCCATGGCTTCAGCCCCAGGGTCCTGCAGGAAAGAAAAAATAAGTTAATTTTAAGGGGCTTACTCAAGCCAGAGGATTCCCTTTCTGTATCTACAGGGAAGCCCTCTAGGGCATCTAGGTCTTCGGCTCCGACAACTGAGCCGAGACCTAAGGTTTCTAAACCTCTGTCTACATCAGCTCCGGCTGGAGCCGATGAGTCTCAGTCCACAGTTTCTGTGGTTCCCTCGGCTCCGGCTGGAGCCGAGGTATTAGAAATTCCCGTGTCGGCTCCGACCAGACCTTCGGAGCCGACAACTAGGAAGAGGTCCAGGTCACCATCTCTTGGCTCCGTTCATTCGGCTCCAGGATCTCCCCTGCTGTCTGAACGGAGCCAAATATCTCACTCCTCTAGGTCATCGAGGCTGTCGGATCATGACCTTCAGTGGGTAGTGAGTCGACTTCTTAAGTCCGAGGCACTGGCCCAGATGCTTCAGAGCCCGACTCATCAGTCGATGCCTGCCCTGGTCCATCAATATATTCCTCCTTCGACTCTCTTGAGCTCGGAGCCGGGTCGCGTCGGAACCGAGACTGTGATAGCGTCGGAGCCGATACAATTGTCTTCGGCTCCGATTTCTTCCTTGGAAGAATCTCGGCGCCGGACTTCCCTCTTCTGCTCCGAGGGGGTGAGTGGCATCGGACCCTTGTCCGACCCCCCTCTCCCTCTCGGCACTGGTGAGTTCGGCTCCGACATCGGCCTCGGAGCCATCACTGTCGGTGCCGAGGGAGGTTCTTAGCTTCTCGGAGCGGGGACCTCTGGCTTTGCCTGACAGGGGTGCATTCGAGGTCATGCGGAGTGTGTTAGAGCCTGGCTCTACTCCACAGTCGGCTCCGTCCGCCCCTCCCTCTACGGTGCCTCAGGTCAAGTCGACTCACTCCCTCATCCCGGACCACAGAGAGCCAGCTCCTCAGGAACCCCCTGTGGGGATTTCATCCTCTTCCGAGGCCTCTCCTGATTTGGCAGAAGAGCCCCCTCGGAAGAGGAAGTGTAAGAGGAAACACATTGACTCACCTGAGTCCATCACGTCTGACACAGATTTAGATGATTCTGAGGGTTCCCCCCGTTCCCCTTCTGAAGATGTCTCATTTGCAGACATTCTAGAAATCCTGAAGCAGAGGAGAAATTGGCCAGCCCTCAACCCTTCGGAGGATGAATCTGTGTATCTTGAGGCGTTTGGCTCTCGCCCTTCCACCTCCTGGGTGTCCCCCCCCCCCTTTGACCCCCTCATGCAGGTGGTTGCTAAGAAGGCATGGACGGCTCCTGATTCAGTGGACCCCACTCCCAGGAGACCCTCCAAGTTCATAACGGCACCAGCAGACAAACAGTTCTTAACAAAAAGAGTTTCTGTGGATGCTATGGTGGTAGCTGCTGCCACTAAGAAGGAGCTTGCTGATCCTTCAGTACCTGTCCATCCACCTAACAAGGAATCTAGGTCCATGGACAGGTACGGGAAGCGGATGTTCTCGTCAGCGACATTTACCATGCGTTCGCTGAACTACCTATGCCATTTTACTCGTCTTCAAAGGGACTTGATCAAGGAAGCGAGGGAAATGTTAAAGGACCCTTCAGCTGCGGGTTTTCAAGATAAGATGAACACGCAGCTGGCTACCCTTAACTCCATAACCAACTCCTCCATGCGCCTTCTTTCTTACGCGGCTGATGGAGCGAGTAGAGCCGCAGGGACAGGTGTGGCCTTACGTAGGCATGCCTGGATGCGGCTATGCAATTTATGCGGACCCCTTCAAGACGTCTTTCACTAACTCCCCGTTTGATGGATCATCTCTCTTTGGTCCTCAAGTGAAAGAAACCTTGACTAGGTGCGAAACTGATGGCAAGACCCTTTCTGCCGTCGGAGTCCGTTTTTCTACTCCTAGGCCTTACCCCAAAGGCCAGAAAGGTGGAAAGATGTGGTTCCGTAAACAATCTCAAGGGACTTCGCCTGACGCACAGAGTCGTTTCCCCGCCAGAGGCAGAGGCGGGAATAACAATGGTAGACGTCGCCCTAGGGGCAGGGGGGGTCCGCAGAACCAGGGCAATCGGGAAGCCTTCTCTGACAAGCCCTTTCAGCATCCCTGAGGTGTTGCCCGACTGCCCACCTTCGGAGGCAGTCGGGGGAAGATTGTCACTGTACCCAGAAGCCTGGCTATCCCTGACTCAAGACAAATGGGTACAGTCCATCATTTCAAGGCTATTCTATCCCCTTTCTTCGCATTCCAAACCAATCAAAATCCCTTCCAGATGTTCCACCCGCTCAAAGGGATCTAGCGGTTTTGGAGATTTCAAAACTGCTTGCAAAAAGAGCAATTCAGCCAGTTCCAGCAGACCAGCAAGGATCCGGAATCTACTCAAGGTTCTTTTTAGTTCCAAAGAAAACAGGGGACTGGAGACCAATTTTGGACCTAAGTATCTTGAACAGATCAGTCAAGAAAACAAGATTTTGGATGGTCACGCTGCAATCCATCCTTCCCCTTTTGGGCAAAGGAAACTGGATGTGCTCTATAGACCTTCAGGATGCGTACTATCACATAAAAATGAACAGACGCTCCAGAAGATTCCTCCGCTTCAGGCTGGGAACCAGTCATTTTCAGTTCAGGGCCCTGCCCTTTGGTCTCACCACTGCCCCCCGGGTGTTTACCAAATGCATGGCAGTGGTAGCTTCTCACCTGAGACAAGGATTCCAGGTGTTTCCATATTTGGACGACTGGCTCCTCACAGCTCCCACCAAGCATCTCCTTCTGATGGCCAGGGATTACACTTTTCGCATTTGTCAAAAGTTAGGCATTTCAATAAATTGCGAAAAGTCTGTTTTGTCGCCTTGTCGTGCTATTACTTTCATAGGCGCAAATCTAGAGACAGTAGACATGTCTGCGAGACTAACACATCAGAGAATAACAGACATTCACAAACTGGTCTCACTCCTTTTCAACAACAGAATCAAAGCCAGGTTAGTTCTGAAAGTGTTGGGAATTATGGCGGCGGCCATACCTCTGCTTCCATTAGCCAGATTCCACATGCGGATCCTTCAATGGATGCTCTTTACTCAATGGTCATACCAGCAACTTCCAATGTCTCACACCATTTTGATCACGTAAGCGTGCAAAAATCATCTCGTGGTGGATGTCTTCCCCTCAGCTCTTGTTGGGAAGACCCTTTGTTCCACCCCCTCCGGTTGCTACTCTGACAACGGATGCCTCCCTGATCGGGTGGGGGGGGCATTATCAGGGCAGGACGGTCCAGGGCACATGGCAACCAAACGAATGCCACTTGCACATAAATGTTCTGGAGATGAGAGCAGTGCTTTTAGCGTTGCAAGCCCTTCAAGACTCTCTTCCCTTGGGAACGATTGCAATCCAGACAGACAATATGTCTGTAGTGTGGTACATCAACAAACCAGGCGGAACCAGGTCATACCCCCTGTGTCGAGAAGCACTCAGATTGTGGCAATGGGCGATTTTCTTCTCAGCGGTTTCTGATAGCAACGCACATCCCCGGGAAGTCCAATCAAATTGCGGACAAGTTGAGCAGAGCTATCCTCATGCCTCACGAGTGGTCTCTGAAAGACTCTGTTGTGAGAGAAATTTTCCTCAAGTGGGGTCAGCCTTGCTGCGATCTTTTTGCTACTCCCCAAAACAGCAAGTGCAGAGAATATTTCACTCTATTCCCTTTACCAGGCCAACCCAGCAGAGACGCTCTAGTCCAAGTTTGGCCCGGGACTTCTGTATGCATTTCCTCCTTCCCACTAATCTCTCAAGTGATACAGAAAGCTATCGCTCAGAAGGCCTCATTGATCCTCATTGCTCCTTACTGGCCTCGACAGGTGTGGTTCCCCTTTCTACATCGATTTCTTTTGGAGTGACCGTGGAATCTGGACCTAGTTCCAGATCTTTTGATCCATCAGTCGGGTCAGTTTCATCGCTCCCTCCCCTCTCTGAATCTCACTGCTTGGTTCCTCCAGTTCCAACCTTAGCCAGGCTTCCTCAATTATCTCACTCCATTCGAGATATTTTGATAGCTTCCCATAAATCTTCCACTTGGAAGATTTATTTGAGTAAGTGGAAACGCTTCACATATTTGGCTCAAGGAAAGGACATAGATCCTTTCACTGCTTCCATCCAATTAGTCCTTGAATTTCTAGCTGAACTCTTCCATGCAGGTTCATCTCCCTCTACTCTTAAAGTTCAATTGGCAGCTATTTCTAACTTTCATGTGGGTATTTCTGAATCTGCCTTAATGTCCCACAAGCTTTGCAAAGCCTTTTTGAAAGGAGTTTTTCTTCTCAGACCTCCTATAAGAAATCCTCCTTCTCCTTGGGACCTAAATTTAGTACTTGCTTCTTTGATTCTTCCCCCTTTCGAACCTGCAGTCTCCTGTTCTTTAAAGTTGCTATCATGGAAGACTCTCTTTTTCTGGTAGCTATTACTTCAGCTAGAGTTTCAGAGCTTCAAGCACTCAGCTGTCGACCTCCTTATCTATTGTTTCATAAGGACAGAGTATCCTTATGAACTAACCCGTCCTTTTTGCCTAAGGTGGTCTCGACGTCAAATCTAAATCAAAGCATTGACCTCCCTGTCTTTTTTCCAGAATATTCCAATAGGTCTGAACAAAAATTACACTGCCTGGATGTTCATCGTCAATTGAGGTACTACTTGGATAGAACAAAACAATTCAGAAA
>NC_056725.1:1405228124-1405278124 GCF_019279795.1 Protopterus annectens
AGTTTTCAATTGCCGGTCGGCCGACTCCTGAAATGTTCATTTTCGAGTTTCAGAACC
Organism: Protopterus annectens; assembly: GCF_019279795.1. Taxonomy (NCBI): domain Eukaryota; kingdom Metazoa; phylum Chordata; order Ceratodontiformes; family Protopteridae; genus Protopterus; species Protopterus annectens. Next base: position 1,405,228,182 of record NC_056725.1, read on the forward strand.
AAAGTCTTCATAAAAAGATAAGTACCACGTTGGATCTTTTTTCTTGCTCCAAATGATGTCAGTAAAAGTCCACCATTCTTACCTGTGGAAAACAAATGCCTCAAAAGATTTTCATTCGTACTGCATTCCCTGCTTAGGCCCAGACCACGACGTCCCTCGCTGTCGGTTTTGTGCCATTCAACCTCCTAACTATTTGTCTTCGGGCTATCTTTGCAGCAAATTATTTTGGTATTCTGTATCAGTACTCCAAAATGACTTTAAGCCGTCTGACTACTGATTTTTTTTCCTAAAAAAAAACAAAGATAAAGACGGACCACAAAACTGCTGACAATGCTTCCGTTAAGCTTGTCGCCAGTCTGCTGGTACACGGGCACTTTCGCAGCCCTTGATACCCGCTACTTCAGATTCCAGGCCTCTACTGAGACCCATTTGGAGTCTGGTATGCCGCGAGATGCTTCTTCGACCTATGGAACCTGCGGATGTCTCTACCTTGGATGGGTCCAGAACCACTTTGCAGGCACCAGCTTCTGAGGGTGTATTCAGGCCTACAGACTTGCATTTTAAACAGATGCCATCTTCTTCATCCAGGCCTAAAACTTGCACCACGCCTAGAAAACAGATGTCCAAACCGCATGCTCAGGCCCATATCCCTAAAAAAAACAAATGCCCATATGCCTTAAAAACAAAGTCTTAGAATGACTGAAGACCTTATTACCTTAATTAGGGGAAGCCGGCCTTCTCCCTCGTAAGACCTAGGACTGATTTTCCTTCTGATTCTTCTGATCAGGAATCTGGTATTTCTGTTCCTTCTGATTACCAGGATTTGCCCTTATCTACCTGTCATGATTTTGTTGCAGAGGATTCCATTCCCTCTGCTTTCCCTCCAGAAGTTTTTTCTTTTGGTGAAACCTTGCACACTAGTATTTCTGCTGGGAAAGCCAGGATTACTCTTGACTACAAAAAGAGGCTTAGAGAATTCTTACTCCTTCCTCAGCGCAGGCCTTTAGCTATCCCTCCTATTCTGGACATTGTAGGTGCTTTCTTAGAATCTAGCCTTTCCCCTGACGCTTTATCTCCAGCTCCCAGAAAACCTGACCTGTATTCCAGAGTACCTGACTCTTAAGTTCTTCAAGAATCCTACTGTGGATCCAGAGACAATTTCCCAAGGACCAAAAGGCATTAAGGCTACTGCTGCCAAAAATCCTACCCCTTCTGGTAGATATTCTAGAGCCTTAGACAGATGGGGTAAGAAGATATACACTTTCTGCCACTTTGGCCAGTAGGGCTTTAAATTGCTAGTTTCATATGTTAAAAAGTACCAGCAGCATATTATGCGACTACTTAAGCAGAAAATTATGTTGATTGCTGACTGTGCTGAATACCAAGAATTACAGGATTTGATGTATTCTGCAGAACAAGTTGGTAAACCTACTTTGCAATGTGGTTTTGACTCTAGAAGCATCTTGCAGGGCTGCTGTCACGGAGTCTGTACTTGGAAGGCATCCTTGGCTTAAGGAGCAAAACTTGCCCGATCATGTTAAAGCTAAATTATTGGATGCTCCCTTAAACCAAGACTGTCTGTTTGGCAACAAAGCAGAAGTCCTCAAAAGGATGGAGGATAAAGCCAAATCTATGCAAACTGTTTAAGATTTCCTATAAGTACACCTCCCAGATTTGGTAGACATTGGTCTTCAAAGAATTGGTCCTTTCCAGTCTCTTCCAGGCCCTCTCGGTCCAAACCCAGGAACAGCAGACCACCTAGGTTAGTCTTAGACTGCACACAGGTCTAAGCAGTGGTGGGCTCCTACTTCCAAAGCAGGGAGCAGTAAACCCCCCCCCCCCCCATGGAAAAATGACACAATGATTTAATCTTAACCCTCCCAAGTCCTGCTCAACCGCCTGCACCCTTAGGAGGAAAGATCGCCCTGCATGTAAAAAACTGGGAGCTCATTACCCAGGACAAATGGGTTTTGAATATCCTTTCCCAAGGATACAGATTCCACTTCACTCCCTGCCAACCCCAAACGCTTGGCCAGACCTACCTCCAAATCAGTGGGCGGAGGCCCAACCGTAGGTTCTCTGTCTTTCCAAGTATCGGGGCTGTTCAACCTGTCCCAGCAGAACAAAGGAGACCAGGTTTTTATTTAAGACTTTTCCTGGTACCCAGAAAAGATGGCTCCTGGCATCCTGTCGTGGACCTCTCTCTTCTAAACACCTTTCTGGTGATCCCAAAATTCAAAATGCTAACACTTCAACCGCTTCTTCTTATGCTAGGCAAAGATGCCTGGTTGGCAACCTTAGACTTGAAGAAAGCTTACCTGCACATTCCAATAAGGGAGTCTTGCAGGAAATGTCTACGCTTCAGAGCAGGCTCCATGCGCGATCAGTTCTCTGCACTTCACTTTGTGAATACCCTGGGCGCAGTAGATAAGCTAAAGTGTCTAGCTCCAGCCATTGTATTTTGCAAGCAGAGAAATATTCAAATATACCCATACTTGGATGATTGTCTGATTCAGGCAGAAAGCCTGGACTTGCTTTTACAACATCTGGCATTTGTAAAGAAACTTCTTACCTCTCTGGGGTACACCATAGACAAAAATAAATCTCACCTAGTACCCTGCCAACAGATTGTATTCCCAGGAGCAAGCTTGAACACAACTTCCCAGATGGCTTTCCTCACTCTCTGGAGAAATAAGTTTGGCAACCTACTTCAAACTATTGGCCACAAAACCCCAGCTATCTGTAAGGAAAATTCTGCAAACCCTGGGGTTCATGGCCTCTTGCATTCTACTAATTCCATATGCAAGACTGCATATGAGGAAACTACAATGGTCTCTAAAAAGCCTATGGTGTCAACATTCTCAGGACCTGGAATCAATGATTCCCATCATTCCTTGTATAAAGACAGACTTCCTTTGGTGGGCAGAGGCCTTCTACCACAACAAGGGGCTCCCTTTCACTGTACCGTCTTGCTGCCCAAACCCTAACAGATGCATCAGACTATGCATGGGGGCACACTTGGCTGGGCAGTGCGTTCAGGGCAAATGGAACCCAAGGCAGATGCACCTGCATATCAGACAAAAAGAAATGTTCACTGTACAGAATTCCCTGACAGCTTTTAAAGATAGCATTCTTCCAGGACAACTATTACATAAACAAGCGGGGTCTCTGTCTCTGTCTCTGTCTCTGTCTCTGTCTCTGTCTCTGTCTCTGTCTCTGTCTCTGTCTCTGTCTCTGTCTCTGTCTCTGTCTCTGTCTCTGTCTCTGTCTCTGTCTCTGTCTCTGTCTCTGTCTCTGTCTCTGTCTCTGTCTCTCTCCAGAGTAGCCATGGCTCTGTGGAACACAACCTTGAGCTACCAAGTACACCTACAAGCTCAATTCACTAGCAGACTTGAGCAGAAATCTCATGGACCCACACAAATGGAAACCTGGGACCAAAAATATTCAACCTCTTGAACAAATGGGGGACTCCAGAGGTAGACTTGTTTGCCTCCCTCAGAACTACCAATTGGACAAATTCTGCACAAGGACTGCCCACAGTCAAGCTTGGAAAGTTGATGCCCTGTCCTTTTACCTATGAAAGTCTCTTGGTTTATGCCTTTCCCCCTCTGCCTCTTCTCTCGAAGGTTCTGCTAAAGATCAAACGGGACAAGCAAAGGACAGTACTGATTGCACCAGACTGGCCATGCCTGTACTGGTACCCCCTCTTGCTCAGTATGACACTGCTGGAACCATGGCACCTGCCTCGGACCCCTTCCCTGCTGTCCCAGCAGGCGTGCCAGATACTGCACTCTGCTTCAAACCATGAGCCTTGCAGCCTGGCTAATTCTTTGAGCTCTCCAATAGCATCCCTCAGTAAGCAGGTGCTATGTCATTCTGGAGGCCTAGTACTAGAAAATCCTATGCTGAAATGTGGAAAAGATGCTGTTCCTGGAGCCAGACCCAGGTGATGGGCACAACTGTGCCCAGCTTACCTCATATTCTTCAGTAATTAACAGAAATGTTCCACAAGGGCCTATCCTTCTCGTTGATTTAAAATTCATGCCTCTGCCATTTCAGCTCATTATAATACTGAGTCACCCCTCTTCTCTCACCCTCCTGCTAAAACAATTCCTTAGAGGGACCAGACATTTAAGACCCCCCCCCCCCAGGAGAGCCCCTACTCCAGTCTGGGACCTTAACTTTGTATTGGAAAAGCGCACTCTCCCTCCCTTTGACCCAGCTGCAACAACAGAGTTGAAATTCCTTTCTTGGAAAACAGCATTCCTTCTAGCCATCACTTCAGCAAGAAGAGTGTCTGAATTACAGTCCCTCATGGCAGTGGAACCCTTCATGATCTTCCATGCAGACAGGGTTTCCCTCAGGACCAATCCTTCCTTTATGCCGAGGTGGTGTCTAGTGTGGCCCTAAATCAGTCCATTCACTTGCCTACTTTCTTCCTTAATTCACAAAACAAAGGGGAACGAATACTGTACTCTCTGGATGTGCACAGACAACTTGGTTTTTATTTGGGCAGGACTAAGCCTCTCAGAAAATCTGAACAGCAGCTAGTTGACTTTGCTGCAGGGGCAGAGGGGAAGGCCATTTCAAAGCAAACCTTTTCCAAATGGATAGCCCATTGCATTCATTTCTGCTACAAGCACCGTGGAAAACCTGTCCCACAGGGGATAAGATCACATGCCACCAGGGCTGCATCTACCTCTGCAGCCTTTCTCAGAGGAGTCCCTACCAGGGACATCCTAGAAGCTGCTACCTGGAGCTCTGTACATACCTTCACCAAACTTTACCGCATGCATCTTATTTTCTAAATCCAGAGCTGGTTTTGCCACTGCAGTCTTGCAGGGCTTAATAGCTGACCCTAATTCTCCTCCCTTCCGTAGCTTTGGGAATCGACCCAAATGTGATGACTGCAATGGTGAAACACTAAGAACATAGTACAGTTGTCTACACTTACCATAAATGTAGATGAGTGTATTCACAGTTTCAGTCCTGGTTACTCTCCCTCCAGTCCCCTGACTTCTCTTGGCTCTACCTTTTCTTTTTGGTTTATTTTATTTTTTTTGTGTATTTGCTTTTTGATGTGGGTGTACCATACCATACAATTGCTTCCTATTGTGGGGGCACCTGACATCTGGGGCAAGAAAAACTGATGTAATGGTGTTGGCTGCATGTTTTATACCCCTGGCATCATGGAAGAAGAGAGCATCCAATGCAGTAATCCAAGACTTGTGGTATTCAGGCCGGCTGAGGGCTACTTGCAGGCAGATGACCCAAATGTGATGACTGCAACAGTGAATACAGTCTAACATCGACATTTATGGCAAGTGTACACAACTGTACTTTCCAGAAAAAAAACAAGCACATTCCCGTGGTCAGGAATGGTTTTACATACATTTTCTCTGATATACAGGACCATTCTGAATAATCTCCAAGAAATATTGTTGCAACTCCCTTCTGGTCCAGGCAACATTGTAGCAGATGTCTATTTTCATTTGATCCAACATGTGCATGCCTGATCCTGCAAGATCTGACCTTGGTGCCTTGTACCACAGTATTAGAGCAGAGTCCTCCCCTACCCACAATTCCCTTCTCTTAGCTGATTACCTTCGCTCTCAAGTTTGCTGCTTGCCAAGCCAGATACGTTTGTCAGGAGGTCCACCTTTTCTCACAATGATTGAAAGTCATTACATGGTTCTCTTCTTTCTCCCTCTAGAATGGCTGTTGGTTTAGGAGTAGTATAATTAGGTACTTGGGCTCTAAGTATCATACTTAATAGATTTTCCTGTCCATGCACTAAATGGGACATTCTGCAATCTCTGTGCATTACTTGTTTTCATAGGTTAACATTTATTTACCTTACAATAGTTTTATAATAAGATTGTTGTCATCTTGCATATACACTTCCTTTTCTTTTTTTTATTTTCAGAATGTATGTTGGTACTCCCACTGGATTCAAGAACTGTTTGGCCTGTCAATACAAGATGTCCCCCCAATTCCCTTTGTGTGCACTGCCTTTGTCCAGGATTGCTGCAGCATCTGAGCTGCCTTTGGCACCAGAGCTTTTTGGGGCAGAAAAGAAAACTCTCAAGGGATTTCATCCCCATCAGACAGGGTCCAGTATGTCCACTGAATCAAAGGCAGCTTTAACTTATCTTTATCCCTTTTGTTAGATGAGAGAAGGAATGATTTAAAGAAAAACAAATTGAGAGAGAATGAATGATTTAAAGAAAAACAAATTGAGAGAGAGAAACAAAGAAAAGCTGATCGAGAAGAGGCAAGAAGAAATGGCAAAGAAACCTAAAAATAGGTTTCCAAATCAGAGTGCTATTGCAGGTCCGCCACTTAAGTTGTCAAGGCAGCCAGATCCAACTGCAACCAGGAACTGAACTTCCACCCTGAAACTTCTTTCTCCAGTGCCGATGAGCCCCAGACCTGAAGCATCAGAGAATGAAAAGCTACCTTCAAGACCTCAGTCTGTAGCTTCATCTTTGAGGTCCACTCAGTATACCAGAAACCTAACCGAAGTGGGTGTCAACTATATGATTAACTTCTGAGGACGCCACTTCAGCTGATGATCATCATGGCCCATTAGTGGGTGGTTCCACCTCCTGTGACCTTTATGGCCCATCAGTGGGTGGTTCCACCTCCTGTGACCTTGATAAGCTCTTCAATCATCAGGCTTGGAATGAACCTGATGTGGCAGAGCCTCTTCCCAAAAAGCCAGGTAAGATTTTAGTTGGCCCTAAGGGTAGGAAACATTAGTCCAAGGGCCACTGGTAGATGCTGTGGTGGTAGGAGCCACAAAAGAACTATTGAATAAGTTTCTCTCTCCATTTCTGCCATCAGGGAGTCATGGGCATTAGGTAGACCAGGGAAATTCACCTTGGGGATCACGTCTGTGACCCTGCTTGACGGGCACAGGAAAATAATTTTCCTGGGTGGCGAAAGCCAGGCTACCTTTTTGGCTAGGCTTGTATAGGGCCTAGGGCCAATAGCCTAGTACCTACCTATGAAACTGGCATATGCTTCAGCGACCTTTGCACTTTGATTGCTGAAATTATTTAGCACCCCCTGATGCACATTGCCAAAGAGACTTTATCAAGGACGTCTAGGTCTCTTTCGGGTAGCTTACCTACAGATGTCCAGATGTTTTCCATGCAATCTTCCTAATGTGGCCATGAGACATCTATTGCATTGAGCAGCCATCTCTGGTATTATTTGAAGCCATGCCTGAATGCGGCTTTACAATTTTTGTGGAGAGCTAAAAGGTGTCCTTTGTAAATGCTTTATGATTGTTCCACTTTATTTGGACCAAAAATAAAAGCAATGCTTACCAGGAGTGAACAGGATGGTAAGACCTTTTCTGCTGTGGGCATCTGTTTTTCTAAGCATTTTCTAAGAATCCATAGAGGAGGTAGTAAAGTGTGGTTGAAAGTCCCTAGACTTTTCACCAAGACACTCTTGGAGATGCACCTCCCCGAGGCAGAGGAGGAGGTAGACCATCTGGACACCACCTGTGAGGTAGACTGCAAAATAGTGTGTGTTTTTTTTTTTTTTTTTTTTTTTTTTTGACCCTTCACTGAGCAATCTTACTAGCATCCTGAATGCCCATATTTTCAGATTCATGGGTGTCCAGGAGGATCACCAGAGGTTATACAATACCCTTTTTGGATTCTCCAAAGAAAAGATTGAAGATTCCCGATGCATGTGTTGCTGCAGATTCTGACTGGGTGGAGTATCAAAATGTGTTAAACGAGCCATCCATCTGGTCTCCCCAGACCAGTTTTGAATCTGGAATCTCTCCCAAATTCTTTTTTAAGAGACAAAAAAGACAGGGGACTTATCTGTACAATCTGTCAGGTATTTTACAGACCAAATTTCAGATGGTCATTGTGCAGTCCATTCTACTTCTGAGTAAGGATGGTTGGAAATAGCTATCTAGGATGCCTACTTATCATGCAAAGATCCAGAGGTAATCCAGGAGGTTGCTTCATTTCTGGCTGAGATTTAATCGCTGTCAGTTCAGGGCACTGCCATTCACTCTCTACAGCCACCTGAGCTTCCATCAATATGATGGCAGTTGTAATAACTTGTCTATAGTTTAAGGGTATCCAGGTCTAGTATTTTAGATTGGCTCCTAATTGCTACCTCCAATACGCAGATGAGCTGGGGGGGGACCTATACCTAGCAAGTAAGGCATCACAGTACAGGAAAGGGATACTCAATGCTGCACGTGGGTCTTAAGGATACCCATGGTGGGCAGTCTGAACTGCCTCAACAGTTTACCAGTAACAGGAGAAGCCACTAGTTCAGGTACACTGCCAGTAAAAAGGGATAAATGTTTTAAACTTAACCAGTGGGGCTATGTAGCATATAGATGTCCATGGAGGCAAGGTGGGGAACAAAAGGTAGGGGAAGCCCAGCAAGTGGGAATGACAGAATGCAGCAGTAAGTTGTCTGCAGACAAGTGTACGAAACTACCACAAGAGGTTGTATTCTCTTTTAGTAGAAGGGGAAACCGGGCACTGCAAAGACACAGCCTCTGACCTAACCATTGTGAAGCCTGCAATGGTTAGAGGAGCAGTACTTGCTTGGGCAGTCTACTCCAGTCGGAGCTTTTGGAGGGACCCCATTTCAAATGTCTTTGGCTAGAGTTCACCTTGACTTGGATGGTGGAGAAGGAAGCAAGCAAGTAGGTGTGTTTTTGAGGATATCCCTGCAGATGTCCTGCTAGGGAATGATTTTGATAATGCAGTACCCTGTGTGCATGCAGTCAGACTTGGAGATGTGCATGTGGGTCTGGTAGCCTGAGGGGACCCAGACAGCCCACACATTTGAAGCCAGGACTGGTGAGGTGGTTACTTCATGGAGGGAGCCTGAAGGTGAGCCACAGCTGCTTGTGGGTACTGATGTTCTCTTGGACAGTGGTGAGTAGTAGTACCCAGGCTAACAGTGGGGCACTGCTGTCAGAGGATGCCAGACTTCCTGTGGAAGGGGAGCTGGGAAAGGGTACAAAGAGAGTTAGTAGGTTCAGCTCTGACCCTACATTGCAAGGCTTGAGGGAGGTAGCCAGGGAGGTGCCTGATTCTCAAGGAAAAAGGGAATCTGTATGCTAGGACAAGGGTTACTGTAGAGAGTGGACCTCTAAGGGAGGACTATAAGGTGAGGTAATACAGCAGTTGGTGCTGCCCACAGCCTACTCTCTGGCCCTTCTAGCCATATCCCATGATACTCCTTTTGCAGGTCATATGGACATAGTGTACCAAGAGATGTATTTTGCAAAACTTTTATTAGCCTGGGATTTTAAGGCCTGTAACAGGGTACTGCAGGACCTATTGGTGCCAAAAGGTAGGCAAGAGACTAGGCCAAAGCTCTAGTGTCTTTGCCTGTGATTTGAAGAGCCGTTTTGGAGGGTAGCTATGGAAATTGTGGGGCCTATTGAGTACCCCAAGTTCCACAGGAAAGTATATCCTACTGGTAGTAGATTATGCTACCTGATAGTCTGAGTTGGTGGCCTTGTCTTCCATTCAGATAGAAAAGGTGGCAAAAGCTTTGTTAGAGATTTTCAGCAGGGTAGGTTTCCCAAAAGAAATGCCGAGAGGTGCCAATTTTATGATCGACCTGGCTTGTCTGTAGAAGCACTGTGGTGTGAAGCACCAAGACCACCCCCTACTATCCCTAGACTAATGGTCTGGTGGAGAGGTTAAACTCTACATTTAAAGACCATGCTATGGGCATTTGCAAACCAGTTTTAATGGAGCAAATATTTGTCCCACTCCGTATCTGTTTGCTTACAGAGAGGTTCCCCAACAGTCCCAAGGTTTTTTCACGCTTTTGAGTTGCTGTATGAGCATAAGGTGAGGGGGCCTCTAAATTTGATTCATGAGTGGGAGGGAGAGTGAATCCCACAAGGAGTCTGTGGTATATTTTCTAAACCTCTGGACAAGGCTCCGGGAACTCATGGTCTTGGCCCAGAAGAACCTGGCAGAAGCCCAACAGCAGAAAAAGTCTGACTGGAATGCTCAAGCTATGCTGTGGGGCAGCAGGTTATGGATGTTCTTCGTGTTTCACTGTTGCAGTCATAACTGTAGGGTGATCCTGCCGGCAGGCATCCCAAGGTCGGCCAGAATCACAAAGTCTGGGTCCGGCATTGGCTGCACAAGCCAGTACCCTGACGTCAGTACGCTCTGGTACATAGCCCTCAGCCGACGCCATCTTCTCCAGTCTTTCTTGCCGTGCGGTGGAAAGCAGTTCGCAAGTCGTTGGTTGGCTATTTTCGATCTAAGCATTTGATTGCTGTCGGTCCGAAGTTCTTACTTCTCTTCTCAAAGCTAAATACCCCGTTGGGGAATCTTTTCCTTGTTCCTCTGATGTCAGAAAAAGTTAATAATTGTATAGCGTGTGGAAAACAGATACCTCATAAAGATTTCCACTCTTTCTGTCTACCTTGCTTAGGCCCTGACCATGACGTTTCTTGTTGTCGGTTCTGTGCCAGGTTCAATTCTCGCACTATTAAGCGTCGGTACGACTGGGCTTTAAATTACTTTGGCAGACGCTTCAATTATAGAATGTCGTCGGATTCTACCGGAATTCAAAAGAAGCGCAAAGACAAGGACAGGCCTCCGAGGTCCAAACAGGATTCGTCGCAGCTGGAGCCAGCGTCCGGTTCGGCTGTAGTCAGTGAGGCGCTTTTGCAGCCCCTGTCGTCCGCCACTTCTGAACCGATGGCCGATACTGACTCCCATGGGGAGCCATCAAGGCCTATTGTTTTATCTGCTGCAGGACCTTCGGACGTCGCTCCCTTAGATGGGTCCGGAACCGCTGTGCAGGAACCGGCTTCTGCAAGACACAGAAGCAATTGCTAAGGATGGCTGAAGATTTGCTTACAATGATTAGGGGTTCTCACCCCCCTCCAGAGAAAAGACCTCGACAGGATGTTCCTTTGGATTCCTCTGACCAGGCTTCTGTATCTTCTGTTTCTTCCTCTGATCAGGAATATTCCTTTCCTCCTTATGAGGATTCGGATGCAGAGGATTCCCTGCCCTCTGCTTCTCCGCCTGAGGATTTCTCTTTTGGGGAGACCTTACATGAGATGAGGGAACATTTTCATTGGGAAGGTCAGGATTATTCTGCTTCCAAGAAAAGGCTTAGGGAATTCCTTCTTCTTCCTCAACACAGGCCTTTAGCTATTCCTCCTGTTCTTGATATTGTGGATGATGCCTTTTCTGAGGCTAATTTGAAACCTGATTCCATGCCCCCTGCTCCTTCTAAGCCTGATAGATTTTACAGGGTCCCTGATTCTCATTTATTCTTATTCAAGAACCCTTCTGCGGATCCTGAAACTATTTCTCAGGGTTCTAAGGCTGCTAAGGTTGCTTCTTCCAAAAATCCTATTCCCTCCGAGAAGGATTCTCGTGCCTTAGACAGGTGGGGTAAAAAGGTATATACTTCTGCTACCCTTGCTATTAGGGCTTTAAATTGCCAGTTTCATATGTTTAAGTATCAGCAATTTCTTTTGTCTGTTTTGAAGCAAAAGCTTGCTACCTCTCCGGCATGTGCAGAGGATAAGGAATTGCAGGATGTATTGCATGCAAGTGAACAAGCATAGTTTGCATTGTGGTTTTGATGCTTTGGAAGCTTCTTGCAGGGGCGCAGCCTCTAGTACTGTTATTAGGAGACATGCCTGGCTTCGAGAACAAAGTTTGCCGGAACAGGTTAAGGCTAAACTTTTAGATGCCCCTGTTCAGCATGATGTTTTATTTGGATCCAAGGCTGAAGAGGTTATTAAAAAGATGGAAGAAAAGGCAAAATCTATGCAGACTGTGAAAGATTTCTTACAAGTTCAGCCTCCTAGATTTTCCAGGAATTGGCCCTCCAAAAATTGGTCCTTTCCCACGTCTGACAGGCCTCAAAGGGGAAGATATAGACGCTCCAGAGGTCGTGGTCAAGCTCAGGCCTCTTACAGATCCAGACAATGGACTGCTTCTTCATCTAGAAGGGGAGAAGACGGATCCCAATCTCAAAGGAAGCAGACTCAATGACTCTCTCGGTTGGGCTTCAGGACCCCCTTACCTGGATGCCCCTCTCAGAGGAAAGCTTTCTCTTTTTTACAGAAACTGGACTCGTATTACCCAGGACAAATGGGTATTGGACGTGATTTTAAGAGGCTACAAGTTCCATTTTCATACTCTGCCAAGGGTTATCGGTTGGCCAGATCTGCCAAAACATCAATGGGCAGAGGCCTTAAATCAAGTGGATGCTCTACTGGCCATGAAAGCCATAGAGCCTGTTCCTCTCTCAGAAATGGGAAAAGGCTTTTACTCAAGACTATTTCTGGTTCCAAGAAAACAAAACTCATGGAGACCTATTCTGGACCTTTCAGTGTTAAACACTTTTTTGGAAATTCCAAAATTCAAAATGCTTACTCTACAACAACTGCTTCCAGTACTCTCCCAGGACGCTTGGATGGTGACATTGGACCTAAAGGAGGCCTACTTACACATTCCCATCAGGCAGGAACGCAGGAAATTCCTCAGATTCAAAGCAGGCTCGAGGCACTTTCAATTCTCTGTACTGCCCTTTGGTTTATCTACTGCGCCTAGGGTTTTTACCAAGTGCCTGGCCCCAGTAGTGGCTTATTGCAGACTTCAGGGGATTCAGATTTACCCCTATTTGGACGACTGCCTTATCCAGGCAGACAGCAAGGACCTTTTACTTCAACATCTGGATTTTGTTCAACGTCTTTCCTCCTCCTGGGATTTTCAGTGAACATAAAGTCCCAATTGGTTCCTTCTCAACAAATGATATTTTTGGGAGCCCTCCTAAATGCAACCTTACAAAGGGCTTTCCTTACGCCAAAAAAACAAATACAGCTGGCTTCAATTTTCAAAACCTTGGCAACCTTAACTCAGCTCACTGCAAGGAAATTCCTGCAGGCACTGGGCTATATGGCTTCATGCATTCTGTTAATTCCAAATGCAAGGCTTCATATGAGAAAGCTTCAATGGTACCTGAAAAGTGTATGGTCTCAGCATTACCAAGATCTGGACACTTTGATTCCTCTGATCCCCTGCCTCCAGAAGGAGTTCCTTTGGTGGTCCAGGGTGTGCACTTTAAACGAAGGGAAGCCTTTTCGTCTACCTCAACCTTCTCAAATCATAACCACAGACGCCTCGGATTATGCTTGGGGAGCACATTTTCTAAACAATTGCCAGCAGGGGACCTGGACAAAGAATCACCTTCACTGGCACATCAATCTGAAGGAAATGTTGGCAGTTCAAAATGCTCTTCTAGCCTTCAAGAACCTTTTGCAACCAGGGCCTCTTCTAATTCGTACAGACAACACCACAGTCATGTGGTACATAAACAAGCAGGGGGGCTCTCATTCATACCCCCTTTGCAGACTAGCTATGGCTTTATGGGACATAGCTCTAAGTCTGAATCTGCATCTTCGGCTCAATTCATTCCAGGAAAGCAGAATCTCTTAGCAGACAGCCTAAGCAGAAACATTTTGGATCCTCACGAATGGATGCTAGACACCAACTTATTAAACAGGATAACTGCCGTTTGGGGGTGTCCCCAGATAGATCTGTTTGCATCCCATCTCAATCATCAGCTGCCTCTTGCACCAGGTCCTGCCACAAAACAGCTTGGAAAGTGGATGCCCTGTCATTCAGTTGGAGGAACCTTTCGGGATATGCCTTCCCTCCTCTTCCTCTTCTTCCCCGGATATTACTGAAGATAAAACAGGACAAGCCCAAGTTCATCATCTTGATTGCTCCAAATTGGCCTCGACAGTTTTGGTATCCAACCATCTCTGCTTGGAACCTCCTTGGATCCTTCCTCTGTACCCTTCTCTTCTGTCCCAGCATCAGGGTCAGATGCTACACCCTCATCTCTAGACCCTTTGCCTGGCAGCTTGGCTCTTCAAGGAACTTTGATTTCTTCTAAGCCCCCCAAACAAGTTTTGGATGTTCTTCTAGAAGCCAGACGGCCTAGCACTAGGAAATCCTATGCCTCTAAATGGAAAAGGTTTTGTATTTGGATGCAGGACCGTGGCTCTAACCCTTTTGTGCCTGATCTTTCGTCTATTTTGCTTTACCTTTCAGATCTTTTGTCTAAAGGCCTTTCCTTTTCTTCCATTAAGATTCATGCTTCTGCTGTATCTGCTCATTTTAATACTGTCCCTCCTGTTTTTTCTCATCCATTGGTGAGACAATTCATGAGAGGAGCTAAGAATTTGAGGCCTCCTAGGACCCCTCCTGTCCCTGCCTGGGATCTTAACTATGTTTTGGAAACTCACTTTGCCTCCTTTTGAGCCTGTTGCGGCTTCTGATATTAAATTTTTATCCTGGAAGACAGTTCTTCTGTTAGCATTGACTTCTGCCAGAAGGGTTTCAGAGTTGTAAGCTCTTATGGCTGTGGAGCCATACCTAATTTTCCATCTTGACAGAGTATCCTTGAGGACCAATCCTACTTTCATGCCTAAGGTGATTTCGAAAGTTGCTTTAAATCAGACTATTCACCTTCCTACATTCTTTCCTAATCCTCAAAATAAAGGGGAAAGGATTTTGCATTCATTGGACGTACACAGACAGTTACGATTTTACTTGGACAAGACTAAAGAATTCAGAAAATCTAACCAATTGTTTGTTTCTTTTGCCTCCAGTTCTCTTGGAAAGGCTATTTCCAAACAAACTATTTCCAAATGGATTGCCTATGGAATAAGATTTTGTTACACTCATCATGGGAAACAGTTTCCAGGTACTGTGAGAAGTCATTCTACTAGAGCTGCTGCCACTTCTACTGCTTTTCTCAGAGGAGTCCCTACCAAGGATATCTTGGAAGCTGCCACTTGGAGTTCTGTGCATACCTTTTCCAAGCGCTACAATCTCCCTTTGTACTCTAAGACCAGGACAGGTTTTGCCTCTGCTGTTTTGCAGGGCCTTCTTGCTGCCCCTTCTATCTAAGCCTCCTCCCTTACTTCTCTGCTTTGGGATTCCACCCTACAGTTATGACTGCAACAGTGAAACACTAAGAACATAGTACAGTTGTGTACACCTACCATAAATGTAGATGTTCGAGTGTCTTCACTGTTGCAGTCGGTGTTTCCCTCCCTCCTATCCCCTCTTTTTTCACTTTATGGTGTGTTTGTGTTTCCTTGTGGGACTCATTTTTTGTTTATTGGGGATTTCTGACATCTGGGGCAAGAAAGGCTGGAGAAGATGGCGTCGGCTGAGGGCTGTGTACCAGAGCGTACTGACGTCAGGGTACTGGCTTGTGCAGCCAACGCCAGACCCAGACTTTGATTCTTGCCGACCTCGGGCTGCCTGCCGGCAGGATCACCCTACAGTTATGACTGCAACAGTGAAGACACTCTAACATCTACATTTATGGTAGGTGTACACAACTGTACTTTCTCATTCCTGTCGGACACCAGCTTAAAGGAGCTTTGGGAGGATCCCCCCCCCCCCGCATTAGCCAGCCCAGATTAAACCTTAGAGGCCTCCCTGGCATCTGCCTGCAACTTAAAACCCTGCTGAGTGCTTCCACTTCAAGATATCTCTTAAAAAGGAACCCAGTGTATGTTGTATTTATTTGTTACCTTGCCATATCTGTTACTTATACCAACTGTGTGTGCGATGGCAGCCCACTGCAGTCCGCTCGATAGTTTATCCCTTCCACCTTCTCTCCTAGGCTGGCTGTTTTAGCTTAATAAGACCTGACCTTCCTTTTGCTCCCTCTTTTACCACTAGGTGGTTTTGTCTTCCCAATAACTGTAACTCTAAACCATATATCCGCTTTCAGTACCCTGTCCCACTTGTATTGTGGCTTACTTTCACTCCCCCCATATCTTTTCTAACCCCCAGAACATGCTCATCTCCTTGTGAGCAAGTTGCTACTTATTGCGTGTATATCTCTTCTCACCTGGGACATTGCTGTAGCTCCCACTTTTTTTGTTTTTTATCGCAGATTTCACTGACCTGGCTCTACCCACTCCGTTTGCACTACGGGCTCACTCTGCTCCCCTACCACCAAATTCCACCCACCCCCAGTACTCATAACCTTGTACTCTGATAGCCATACCTCCTTCCTATTTCCACCAATTAGCCCACTCTATCTTGTTGCAGACTTGGCATTTCAGCCCATATTCACTTACTCTTTATCTCTCCTTCAACTACTCCTTTCAATTCCCTTTCCTTATACCTCCATTCTTCTTGCTTCAATTAACGTTTTTCCCCCTTACTATGTCTAAATCTGACATTCCAAAGCATTTTAACCTATTTTTCTGTATAATCCTTAACGCACTCCTTGTATCCTATACCCTCGCTTACTAATGAGCATCTAAGCTTTACTGAATCTTTACTCACTTTAAAGCAAACCACTCCACACTCTGCTCCAGCCTTACAAACTTACAGTAACTTAAACATTCTCATTTCGCTATTTTCTTCCTTTATTCCATAGAATAACCCATACTAAGTATACCCAAACCAGAAAATCTTACCTAATCTTCTCCAAACTCTTCTTACATAGTCATCAAAAGTTCCTACTTCTACATGGTGACATTCATCCAAACCCATGCCCAAATAACTACCTCACTAACACCCATCCAATCCATCAAACTGTCACTCCTAGTCCACCTAGCCCTCTTCTCATAATTCGCCTTAATATTCACAGCTTAAATAATAAAATTACTCCACTCCATGCCCTGATAGATAGGATCTATGTCAACAGAACCCTAGCTTAAGCCAGGAACTAAGGACATTGATATTATCCGTCCTGGTTACAACATCCTCAGACTCTATTGTCTGAACAAATAGGGTGGAGGAGTTGCAATACTCTACAAATCTGAATTACAGGTTACCCTGATAGATGCTCAGTCTCCCTCTCCAAGCAATGCCGAAATCTTAATCTCTAAGCTCCTGGTTAATACTAATAAATCCATATGCATAATTTGCTCTTGTATCACCCCAGGCAACAACATTAATACTCTTGAAAATGCCCTTAGCTGGCTGCTCTCATCCTTCCCACAAGAAACCATACTCTTAGATGATTTTAATATTGATTGGACTTGCTGTATTTTTCCCAAATCAACTTCTCACATTAACCTTTATGGCTTCCATCGAACCATTATCTCCCCTACTAGAATTCATAAACCTAGCAACAAATAATGCACCCTAGATTGGATATTGGTCAGTAGTAATCCCCTGGCATATAAAACAGGTGTGTACTCCCTGATATTAGCGACCACTTACTTGTATTACTAGACAAAATACCCCTAGTACCAGCCAAATTATTTTCATAACTACCCGGAATAAGAAAGATCTAAACCTAGCCAGCTACCAAACAGAGCTCTAAGCTTGCAACTGGTCTCCCCTAAAATACCTACCTCTTGATGAAGCGGTCTCTTACTTCAGTAATAAATTCTAGATCACCATGCTCCCTCTCGTATTATCAAAGTTAGAAACAAACCTGCTCCATGGCTCACCAAAGAGACCAGGCAAAAAATACTACAGAGAAATAAAATATGGGCTAAATGGAGAAATACTAAAAACCCTATTGACCTCCAAAACTTTAGGCAGCTTAGAAATGCTACAAAAACTAATTTTTTTTTTTTTTTTGTCTAAAAGCATTACCTGAAACTCCAACAAGCACATCAAAATCTACAAAAATTCTTGTCTGGTATTAATAAACTACTTCATCCAGGAAATTCCAAAACACCTACTCCTAATCTGGCTCAGTTCTCCCAACCATATTGCTGATGCCGTTAAATTATTTTCTGAAACAGTCACCTCACTAACTAATAGCTTGTTATCTGCTAGCACACTGGAACTGACCTCTCAAACCCCCCCCCCCCCACTTTAAAACTGCACCCAGTCTCCACATCTCACATCCTTGCCCTACTTCTGAAACTTAAACCCTGCACACCTGCAGCTGACCACTGCAGCTGAGTATCTGCAAATGGCAGCTGGAGTACTTGCCTACTCTTTTTCCATTTTAATAGAACCATAACTGAAGGCATTATCCCATTTCAAGGGGGGGAACTCAAATGAACTCCCAACTTCCATCCTATAGCCCTACTTTCTCCCTTAGCAAAAATCGTGGAAAGGTGCCTTCATCTGCAATTACTTGATCATCTTCTCCAAAATAACCTACTAGCTGACTGCCAGCATGGTTTTAGACCTTATCGTATTACTACAACTGCGCTCTTATCCTTCACAGACTGTATTAATAAACATCTTAATCTACTTTCCTCAGCTCTATTCTTAGACTTCTCCAAAACCTTCGACACAAGTTAACCATCAACTCATGTTAAACATTCTCAAATCCCTCTCCTTAGACTCTCTCTCTAGCAGTACAGTTTAATTCCTACCTAGAAAATAGACCACAAGCAGTTCTCTGGGACAATCACTTATCCTCACAGCTTCCCATCACCATTGGAGTCCCACAAGGCTCTATTCTGGGGCCCCTCCTCTCTTCCATTTTTATTAATGACCTGAAAATTTCCCTTCCACAGTCCTCCTGCATTCAATATGCAGATAACTCTACACTTAAACTGTGACACAGTTTCTTCTGCTGAGCTGCAGCCTAGTACCCAAAAAGTATTTACATCAGCAGAAAATTGGTTCCATCAGTACTGTCTCCTTAACCCCCAAAAAACTAAATTATTACTGTTCACTCCAACACAGAAGTCCTCTCCTGTCAACTTTTACAATTTTATCTAACAATGGCACAATTATATCACCTGACTCTAGCACTAAACTTCTAGGAGTCACAATTGATCAAAATCTTAACTTCGACTCCCACATCAACTTGACCGTTAAATCAGTAAGTAGAAAACTCTGCTTTCTCTCTAGGCTCAAACCCTTCTTTACACCTTCAGCCAGGACTATTATAGCACAAACCCGTCTGATCTTTACCAATCTGTCAAAATCAATTTTAACAAACTAGCAGCCTCATAGAATAACATTGCTAGATTTGCCATAGGTGCTCCATTTCGTACCCACCATTCCATAAATCTGAAACAGCTAGGCTGGCTAGAATTACAAAACCAGCTACTGCTTCAACTGACAATCCTCCACAAGATCTTGTTTCGCCCACAAATACTTCTCTACTCATTAACCTTATTACCCCTTATAAAACCTCAACCCTTCGCTCAGCTAACAAGCTACTAGTCTCCTCCCATAAATGGCACAATAAAGACTGCCCGTTTACGAACTGTTGGTTTTAATTGGAACAAGCTTCCTTGTGAACTCGCCTCACTGGTATTAACACCCCTCTTCAAGAAGCAACTAAAAACCTTCCTGAATTCCCATTGGCTAGATTAGTTTGTAAGTTATTTTTGTGATCTGTGATTATCCTTCTACTCCTTTTTACTTCAATGTATACCTGGTACAAATGTCCACGTTTATGCAATGGTTCGAACTGATTTTACTGTACAAGCTTTTTATACTTGCTAAAGTACGTAACTTGTAGTGGAGCTTTTCTCCCTGGGCCTCTACTGAAAATGGACATGTATCCAGTTAACTAGCCTGGTCAACAAATGTAAAATGAATTAAATTTACGAGACTCCTTGCCCCAGGATATGATGGCCATCAACCTTGACAACTTGGCTTTGGTCTTTTGACACCTGTTGTTATCAAATGCGCATACAGTAAAACTAAAACTAACCTAGTCTAGAAACTGTCAAGCATATTCCCTGACCCTTCAGAGTATTGGCAAGCCAAGCCTTGCGACAATATGAAATTGCATAAGTAAGCAGGATAACGAGAATATATGCAAATAAATATGTAAAGGAAGTGTAAGTAGTGTTAAGAACCTAACCGCAGCCTAGAGCGTCCAGGAAGGCAGTTCAGGGGCATGTGCAATAATCCATATTAAACAAGTAATTTTAGGCAAGAAATAGACTGCTATTGATCATAATATGGAATCTTGTTACAATTTAGCAAAATTAAGCCCTTCTGCAGACATTTATGCTTTTTGTCTGTCCTATCTTTTTCTACTGCTTCATATGCTTTCTGTTGGGTATGTGTTGCGATTTGCCAATTTAATCTGAAGTAGGTCTTTTAGATAGGATCTGCACAGAGCACCTCATCATACAGGTAGTATCTACACAAAGCAAACCTAATCCTACACAGAGCACCTCATCATACAGGTAGTATCTACACAAAGCAAACCTAATCCTACAGAAGCTATCTGCAAGAAAGGAACAAGCTATTTCCTTGTGTTGAGAAGCCAGTCAACCAGACACTTTCTGGTAAGCTGACTGCTTTGGGGAAGCCAGCTCACTAGTACAGTTTCACTCTGTGCCACTTAATGGCATGTGAGTGGTCCCTTGCTGAACAGTTTAATCACTTGATCACGGTTGCCGTAGTCTCCAGCCTTGGATGCTGGGCTGTTTTATCCTTGGCAGGGCACAGCCTGTGTAGTTAAGGGAAATTTTCCATGCAACACCAACTGGAGCAGAGCTGAAGAAAAATGCTTTTTGGGTGCCAAGCCCTTCATTTCCTGCCCCCAAGGAGTGCTCCCCTTGAGGGTTTTTGAGTATTGACAGAAGACAGAGAAAAGCTCAGGTTAACTTTTAGTAGAAAAGGAAAAAACTAAATCATACTGGTATTAAATAAGACAAGTCTAAAGTTTGCATACGGTATAGCTTCATGTAAACTGAGTAGTTGTATACACGTAAGAAGGCAGCATTCATTCATTTGTATTACAAAAATGTGTATATGTGCTGAGGTAGACAATGCATTTGCTGTTTATAACCATCTTAAGTGAACTTTCAAAACATAGAAATTTGGTAGTTTTTCACAACCAACATTTTAAACTATCTAGAGGGGAGGATTAAAAAGTAAAATATTTTAGTGAACAGAGTTTGAAAAAGAGGGATATTTAAAAGGGAGCCGAGTGGTACTGCATGGAACGGAGTGGTAGCGGTGTATGTTGGAAAGATGTTTAGTGAGATAGTAGGAAGGTTAGAATTGTGAATATATGAGGCTGGGAAAATAAGTGATCATGGAAAAGGGTTTGGATATCCAGCTGGGAGTGTGGGGAGGGGGGGGGTGACTTTGTGGTGGAGAGCTTAATAGTAGATCTGTCAATTTTCATTTTCCACACTTTTTCAGTTGAGAGCAAAAGTGTGATCAGAAGACGTTGTGCCTCGCTTACTTGTTTTACTTTTTTTTTTTTTTTTTTTTAACACTGGAAAGCAGCACAGCGGCTGGCATGGAAACACTGAAATACTTTTTATTTGAGTGCTTTCATCTGATTATAACATTAGACTACTTCAAAATCAAAAAACGTGTATTATGTGTATTCTACATAATGTATCTTTACAAATCGCATAATATTTAAAAAAAAAAAAAAAAAAAAAAAAGGAAGGCAATTATTAAAAACAGAAAATACCCACCTCCTTGTTTCTCCCCGCAATATCCGTAGGCATTTTATGCTTAAACAGTTAAATACCATAATCTTAAAATATTAGATATAGACAAATGGTCATTCAACCCTGGGAAGATCGTGGCATTTAGCTTTATTTGCCACCACAGTTCACTAGCTTCTGATGAATCTTTCAAGGCCCCCCCTCCCCCATTTTTATGAACCATATCTATAACAAAAAAACTTAAACTGATGGTCCTGTTTATATAATAATTTTTATTTTTAATATCCAATAGATGTTCATAAATCTGATCCTAAAGTTGTCTTATTTTTCCCTATATAAAATCCACTGCAGTGCTGGCATACGGTTACATAAATCACCCCCACCGAATTAGATGTATAGTTCCTTGACAGTTTTATCCATGTTAATAATCACATTGCTATTTTCAAATATGTTTACATTGGGGCCAAAATCCACATTTATAGGTCCCTTTCCACTTCTTACTAACCTTTAAAGTGGCTCTGTCAGCTTTGTCAGATGTCTTTAAAAGATCTCCCTTTTGTAATAACAGGAGCTTCCCCCAAAATATCTAAGATTGTTAAAAGAAAAATCCTCCTCCATTCTTTCCATACTAGTCAACCTCTTCCTCAACAGTGGTACATATCCACCCCTTTTTGTACTAACTTCACGAAGAATGTCTTGAACTAACATCTGGATACCCTCTCAACATAAACATTTGATGTTATGTGATCCTATCTCGCCTACATTCTGTACTGATGGGTTCGGAGCCGATCCTCTGCTCCGACTCGGCACGCTATACTATAGAGCGAAGTCTCTAATTGGCTGAGCTATTCTATATCCCAGGATGCACCACCACCAATTCCCCAGATCTCGTTTGCCGCTTACAAGCAAAGACGTGGTCTCGGGCTTGGCTGAGCTAAGTGCTTTCTTTCTGAGAATTTTCTGTCCGGAATTTTCTTAAATTTAAACAAAAGCTGTTTTAACGGCTATCGCTGTGTATGATTGAGTTTTTATTGATTTTTACTTTTGCGGTAAACAGGGTAAGGTTTCCGTTTAAGTTAGAGGGGCCTTCCCCTCACGCGTGAGTGAGCCTTCTTGTGTGAGTTTCGTGAGGTGGTAAAGTACCCGTTTTTAGTTAGAGGATTCTTGGCCCTCCTGTTGTGTGATTTCTTGTTGACTTTCTCTTCTTTATCTGTAAAGAGAAATTTTTCGAAATTGTACTGGGTTAGATACATTTTTTTCCTGTGATTTCTAACTGTTGGCAATTATGTCTAAAGAGCACAGACCCTCAGGGTTTAAAAAATGTACTAGATGCAACTACAAGATGTCCATAACGGATGATCACTCCCTATGCGTGTACTGTTTAGGCCCCAAACACCTTCAGGAGTCTTGTAGCGTGTCACGCTTTTTCCTCTCGAGTCCTCCAAGAGAGGAAAAACAAATTGATACTAAAAGGGCTTATCAAACCTACTTTTGAAGAGGCCTTATCTTCCTCCTCTTCTCCCTCAAAGAAAAAGAAATCGGCTCCGACCAGTCCGTCAGAACAGACCACCAAGAAATCTCGGCAGGCTTCTCAATCGGCTCCACGGACTTCGGAGCCGAGGATGGAACGGTCTGCCTCGATGCCTCCAGCCTCGACTCCTCTGGCTTCGGAGCCGATGGCTGGAGCTTCGAGAGGCGGGTCACCTTCATCGGCTCCGCTGATTTCGGAGCCAATGAGAGTTGCCCGCTCAGACTCTTCCCTTTCGGCGCCGAAGACCTCTTCGGCACAGAGGGAAATTACAATGGAGTCTCCTTCGGCACCAATTTTGATCGAGACAATTCGGAGCCGGTGGAGAAGTCTACTCGGACCCGTTCGATCTCCTCCTGGTCTTCCAAGATGTCGGATTCGGACATTGACAGGATGCTCCAAAGGCTGTTTCAGTCTCCAGTCTACCAAAAGTTAGTTTCGGCTCCAGCCCAGTCGGCATCGGAGCCGATGGTCCACCCTTTAGCCTTGGTTCCTCCTCCAACAGCCTCGGCACCGTTGGAGTCGGTGCTGGTGGAGCCGATGGAGGTGTCCGGGTCGGCTCCGACCCTTACTCCTACTCCGGCCTTCGGGTCGGAGTTCGGTACACGGACCTCTTCGGTCAGCCCCGGGGGTGACTCTTCGGTTCCGAGCCTCTCTCTCGGTGCGTCGGCTGCGGGAGTGCCGTCTGCTGTTATGGCTTTGGGGGTCTGGCCTTTAGAGCCATGAGGAGTGCTTTGGCCAAATCTTCTTTGGCTACCTCCACAGTCTCCCCGGCACCTTCCCTAGGCACAGAGACTGGTTCCTTTGTAGTCCCCCTGTCTCAAGACAGCGGAGCCCTGGGGCCTGATGTCACCCCCCTTGGGGGTCCGCCTCTTCCTGGAGGTCCCTCTGAAGAGTCTTCGGAGGAACCCCCAAGAAAGAAACAGTGCAAGAGGAAGCACGTCGACTCCCCTGATAGTCTCTCACCTCGGACACCGATCTTGATGATGCGGAAGGGTCCCCCAAGTCGTCCTCGGATGAGGTCTCCTTTGCGGACATCCTGGAAGTCCTCAAACAACGAGGCGGCTGGCAGACCAAACCCCCTTCCTCTGAGTTGGTGTTCCTCAAGGCCTTCGGGGCTCAGCCCTCCGCCTCCTGGGTGTCTCCGCCCTTTGATGAGCTCCTAGATTTTATCTCTCTAAGGGCGTGGGAACATCCAGATTCTGTGGAACCGGTGCCTGCTCGCCCTAACACATTTTTGTCAGGTGGCATCTGCTACCCAGCAAGATGTAGCAGAGGCTTCATCCGTCCATCCTCCTAATAAGGAGTCTAGGAGCATGGACCGGTACGGGAAGCGCACCCTTACTTCAGCGGCCTTTACCTTAAGGTCTCTGAACTACCTGACGCACTTCACTAGACTTCAGAGGGACCTGATCAAGGAACTTTCAGATACCCTCTCTGGTAACCTACCTGAGCAGTTGGCCCAGACGGTTAGCTCTCAGTTGGCTACTTTATCGTCTATATCGAACTCGTCCATGAGGCTCATTTCGTATGCAGCCAAGGGGGCGAGTAGAGCGGCGGGTACGGGTGTTGCTCTATGGAGACGAGCCTGGCTCCGCCTGTGTCATTTTGCAGAGGCCTTAAAGTCTTCCTTTGCCGACGCTCCCTTTGATGGGTCCTCTTTGTTTGGACCTAAGGTAAAGGACACCTTGACCCGCTGTGAACAAGAGGGTAAGACTTTGACTGCCGTGGGGGCACGGTTTTCCTCTCCCTTTCGGCCTTATCCCAAGGCTAAAAGAGGAGGGAAAATGTGGTTCCGTAAATCTCAGAAGAATTACCCCTCACAGCAGGACGATCCCCCTTCTAGAGGCAGAGGAGGGGGAAATTTTTCAGGAAGACGCCATCCCAGAGGCGGCAGAGGCCCCCGCAACACTGGAGACCGCGAGTCCTTTTGTGGCTCTTCAACCTTTCAGCATCCCTGAAGGATTGCCCGACTGCGCAGCCAGTCGGGGGTCATTTTTCGAGGCACCTAAAGGCCTGGGAGAGTATCACTCAGGACCGATGGGTGCTCCGAATCCTCGCCGGAGGTTACGTCCTCCCCTTTTCGCACCCCCCCCCCCCCGCCATCCAGGAAAATCCCGGACCCGCCACCCAGTCAACGGGATATTGCAGCCATCGAAATTTCAAAGCTGCTTCAAAAAGGAGTCATCCAACCGGTCCCTGTAGACCAGACCGGATTAGGGACTTACTCAAAATTCTTTTTGGTGCCAAAAAAGACCGGGGACTTGAGGCCCATTCTGGATCTCAGCAATCTAAATCGATCAGTCAAGAAGTCCAAGTTCCGGATGGTCACCTTACAATCCATTCTCCCGCTACTGGAGAAAGGTGTTTGGATGTGCTCCATAGATCTCAAGGACGCCTATTATCACATTCTGGTAGATCAGGCGTCCAGGAGACATCTGCGCTTCAGCCTGGGAGACAGTCATTTCCAGTTCTGCGCACTGCCCTTTGGTCTCACCACAGCCCCCACGGTGTTCACCAAATGTTTGGCTGTGGTGACTGCTCACCTGAGGAGTCTAGGATTCCAGGTGTTTCCGTATCTAGACTACTAGCTCCTAACTGCCACCTCCAGGCATCTACTATTACAGAACCTAGCAGCCACTATATCTCTAGGCACCTCCCTAGGAATCGCCTTCAATTGGGCAAAGTCTGTGTTGCTGCCATCTCGGCATATACGGTTTATCGGGGTAGAGATAGACTCAAAGCAAATGCGGGTCTATCTTCCTACAGAGAGAATAGAAACATTGCAATCTCAAGTCCGAGCGTTGCTTCTCAAACGCCGAGCCCCAGCAAGGATGGTCCTACAACTGTTGGGTTCCATGTCTGCTACCGTTCTCCTGGTCCCCTTAGCAAGATTGCACATGAGGATTCTTCAGTGGCTCCTGTCGGTCCAGTGGTCGTATCAGGAACTTCCTCTCAGTCACCACATTATAATCACGGAGACCTGCAAACAGGACCTCCGTTGGTGACTTCTCTCCTCCAACCTGGATCAGGGGCGACCCTTCGTTCCTCCTCCTCCTCCTCCTCCAGTGGCCACTTTGACTACGGATGCCTCCCAGACTGGGTGGGGGGGACATTACTTGGGCAGGTCAGTCCAAGGCGAGTGGCACCCCGACGAGAGTTCCCTACACCAACATACAGGAAATGAGGGCGGTGCTTCTATCGCTTCAAGCACTACACAGCTACCTCCCCCAGGGTATGATTGCCGTTCAGTCCAACAACATGTCAGTAGTCTGGTACCTGAACAAGCAGGGCGGGACCAGGTCCTACCCACTTTGCAGAGAGGCCATGAAAGTATGGAATTGGGCTGTTGCAACCAACCGTTTCTTGGTAGCAACACACATTCCGGGGAGATCCAATGTGATAGCAGACAGACTGAGCAGAACCATTCTCTCCTTGCACGAGTGGTCTCACGACAGAGTAGCATCTCGGGTCTTCAGAAGATGGGGAACTCCTTGTTGCGACCTCTTTGCAACTCCCGTCAACATGAAATGTCCACAGTTCTTTTCTCTCACCCCGGTTCCGGGGGGGTTTTCCAAGGACGCCCTAGTCAATACTTGGCCCACTGGCTTACTGTACACCTTTCCACCAGTTCCCCTTCTTCCCAGGGTGATCCAGAAAGTGATTCATTTGCAGTGCAAGATGATTTTAGTTGCCCCATACTGGCCTCGTCAAGTCTGGCTGCCATTTCTTCGGAAATATGCACTGGATGGTCCATGGTTCCTGGACCAGGTTCCAGATCTCTTGATCCACCAGTCGGGACAGCTTCACCAGTCCCTTCACTCACTGAAGTTAACAGCTTGGCTCCTCCACTTCCGACTATAGTCAGGAACCAGGTTTTGGACTCAGAAGTTATACATATCTTGTCCTCTGCCCACAAGAATTCGACTAAGAAGATGTATAATAGTAAATGGAAGAGATTCGCCATTTGGGCCCAACTCCGGGGATTAGATCCCATTACTGCCCCAGTGGCTGACGTTTTGAAATTTCTAGCTTCCTTATTCAATCAAGGTTCTTCGGTCTCCACCATTAAGGTTCAATTAGCAGCTATTTCTAATTTTCATGAAAGTATAGACCCCCCTTTGATGAGCAATAAGTTGTGTAAAGCCTTCATGAAAGGTGCTGGGCTGCTACGTCCTCCAGTTTCTCATCCTGCTCCACCATGGGATCTCACTTTCGTATTAGGTGCTTTGACCTCTTCCCCCTTCGAACCGGCAGCAACTTCTGACCTTGAAATTTCTTTCCTGGAAGACTGCCTTTTTGGTGGCAATTAAATCAGCTAGAAGAGTTTCAGAACTTCAAGCCCTATGTGTCAAACCGCCGTACTTGATTTTTCACAAGGATAGAGTATCCCTTAGGCCTAATCCATCTTTTGTTCCCAAAGTTTGTTCTAGTTTCTGTCTTCAACAGTCTTTGGAACTTCCAGTTTTCTTCCCCAATTACTCAGACAGAGCAGAATATATCTTCCACTCATTGGATGTTCACAGACAATTGCGTTTCTATTTAGATAGGACGCACCAAACACGGAAAACAGATCAGTTGTTTGTGTCCTTTTCAGACAATAAATTGGGCAAAGCAGTCACGAAGGTCACTATTGCCAAATGGGAGACTGTATCGGTCATATTTATTTTCTTTCTAATAGACAGCTTACAACCACAGTGAAAGCTCATTCTACTAGGGCTATGGCTACTTCAACAGCCTTTCATTCCAAGCTTGCCATTAGTGACATTTGTGCTGCGGCTACCTGGGCCTCTCCTCACACCTTTATTTCTCATTACAAATTGGATGTGGCATCTCGGGGGCGAGCTTCCTTCGGTTCCACAGTTCTCAGGAGTGTTTTCCAGTGAGCCACCCAGGATTCAGGTGCTAGGGACGCTGTCCCATCAGTACAGAATGTAGGCGAGATAGGATCACATAACATCTTTTAGTTATGTACTTACCATAACTTTAGATGTTTGGGATCCATCTCTCCTACATTCCTAATACCAACCCTCCTTCCCCCTGCCTTGGAGATCAGAAGAGACCGGACGGTTCGAGTTCGACCGTTTCATCTTGAAACATCTGGCAATGTTATATCAGCAGTGCATGTGTGTGTGCATGTGTGCGGACAAACAGGATCTGGGGAATTGGTGGTGGTGCATCCTGGGATACAGGAAAGCTCAGCCAATTAGAGACTTCGCTCTATAGTATAGCGTGCCGAGTCGGAGCCGAGGATTGGCTCCGAACCCATCAGTACAGAATGTAGTTGAGATGGATCCCCAACATTTAAAGTTATGGTAAGTACATAACTAAAAGTTCTGAAGTAGTTAACTTCATTTGATCATCAGCCTGTGGGTTCCAGTAGTAGAGAAGGAGTTAGGTTGGTCTCGAGCTTCTTCTCGATGCAGAGCTTTGTCAAGCGTCCGACACGGAGCCGAGGATCGGCTCCGAACCCAGGTGTAAGAACAAAGGCGAGATGAACACTCCACATGGAACGTTATGGTAAGGACATAACTTCTATTTTTAGAACTTTCACCCAGTGTAGCCCCCCCCCCCTTGTGTGTGTGTACTTAGCCTAGTCTGAAGATACATCGGAAATTCAAAAGCAGACGTCGTCCAAGTGCACATATTGTGGCCGTAATCTGTCGCTGGCCAGTGGTCATAGTCTGTGCCTAGTTTGTTTAGGGGTTCCTCACCTAACATCGGGCTGCAAGATATGTGCAGCATTCAATCCTCTGGCCCTGTGGGATCGCAGGACCAAGCTGATTCTGGCAGGTCTTTTTACCTGCAGAATCAACCACCTCTTCTGCAGCATCTTTGTCAGCCACGGCTGTGATTGTTCAGGCTTCTGGCCCTCCTCCCCTGTCTGGGACTCCCACCTCCAAACTGGGCAGGAGAGAGGCCAGGAAGGACAAACGCAAAGAAAAGGGGGGAGGGAGAGAGAGACGGGGGTCGCAAGAGGCGAGATGACTCTTATCCGTCAGCCCCCCACCCCACTAAAGTGGTCTGTACTCCAGAAAAAGTTGCTAGGCTGTCTTCCCCTCAGCTCCATTCTCCAGGATTCTCCCCAGAGCTGGAGGAGGCGGCTCGGCCCGCTTCAAGGTCGTCCTCGCATCAGCCCTCCTGGCCGGTGTTGGTGGCATCTTCAAGATCCACAAGGAGCCTCTCTGAAGCTGACATGGACCGGATGATGAGGTTCCTACAAACTCAATTGCAGATGGGAGTGTTGCTGCCCCCCCCCCCCAGCCAGAGCAGGGAGTTCGGCTCCGACATTTGCCCAGATAGCTCCTTTTTCCGATCCACCCTCAGGTTTCCGAGTCCATGGATCGGAGGAGCCGTGGAGTCAGGGGGTCGGCACCAATGGTTCCTCCAACCTGGACGCCGGGCATGCCTTAGAGCCTGTCAGATCCACTGTCTGGGCAGAGATCTGGGCATTGGATCAGAGGTGATGTGTGTCATTGGCCCCGTTGTGGTCAGGGCATACCATCTCTCTGGGTCCGGCTGTTCCGGCCTCTGCTCCAATCCCCTCATTGGATCAGAGGGGCACAGCTACCCGCCCCACCAGTTTCAGGGAAGCCGGTTCCCCTTCGGCTTTCGATGTTGTGGAGAGGGTTCTCTGGAGGATAGATACCCCTCACTCTCTTTCCTCAGTCCGCCACTGCTCCCTCGCAAATGAGTTGGTCTTCCATCATCCAGTCTTCCCAGGGACAGCCTGTGTCCGATATGCACCAGACTGTTCCCCTTGAGGGATATGAGACTGTTTGTGAGCCCTCCCTGGAGAGTCTCCCTGAGGAGGCCCCTCGCAAATTCCAGTGCAAGAGGAGGCACATGGACCCCCCCCCTTTAGTTTCAGCTGCTGTCTCTGATCCGTATCAGATTGGAACCCACAGGTTGCTGACAAATGAAGTCTAACTACTCAGATGGAACATTATGGTGAGTACATAACTTGTTTTTGTTTTGTTTTGTTTTTTTTTTTTGTTTTGTTTTTTTTTGTTTAACTTGAAACACTCCACCTGAATTTGTTCTTCTGACACCATCTGGGCTAACCTCACATTGTCCTTTTACTAACATCTTTTGATGTTCTGAATAACAACTGTAATAAACTATTGAATATGTGGGCTTCCTGTAAATATTGCTTGTTAACTTTTTCCCATAAGAATCTATCCGAATAGCCACATCTAAATGTATGTGGGTATCATGATAGGAAAAAGTAAACTTCAGAAAAGGGGCGTCCATATTTAAATAAATATTCCTCCACTTCCTGTACAGAACCTTTTCCAAATGATAAAAGTATCATCCAGGAACCAGGCATAAAGGGACCAAGGCGGAGGATTAAATGCACCAAAAAATTTCTGTTCCCATTGTAATATAATGCAAGCAAATATGGGGGCACATGCTCCCCCCCATAGCTACCCACTTTTTTGTGAAAAATTTGCCATCTGAAAACACTTGATACCTCACAAATATCCACCTCCTCCTTACTTGGATCAGTATGTTCAACCATAAATTCATGGAATCAATCCAGGCTCACTCCATGTGGAATGACATTAAATAAATTCACCACATACACTGTTTAACATTTACATTCTTCATTTTACTTTAAATAAAAAAAATCTCATGAATCGTAGCATAGATGTTGAAAATATTTAACATTTCTTTTCAACTTTACCGGTATTGAGCATGGGGGGGGGGGGGGGTCAACAATGTCCTTATGCAACTTAGGGATACCAAAAATATTTGGAACCACAGGAAACTTGACATTTGCAAAAGAGTACAGTTTGGCTGTAATTTTGCTTGATTTAAATCCTCCAATAATAAATCAATTTGCTTACATGAAACACTTTAATGTAACTTAGAAAGCATCCTAAAATAAAATAATAAAAAAGCTCATACATTTTTTGTAGATAATCAGTTTTATGCAACATCCCCACCCAGTCCGGGGTTCAATATCCTAACTTGTCTGCCCTGACGTAATTGGTGGGAGGAGTGTCCTCTCAGTTTTGTTTAAATTTAAAAATATCTTTCACAGTCTTTCCTACCCACTAACTTACAAACTTTTTTGTTTTACAGAGGCAAAGGGGGGTTGTAAATACTTTGCTTTGTCAGTCTATTTTGCACAAAGTCGACATTGTTCTCTTTTGAATATCGGTTTCAAGTTCTGTTTCCTCAAATATCAGTTCTGGTAAATTGACTTTTAACACCAGGTACAAGAGTATGTCTGTTGCTCAACAAATCTGCATACTTGTACTCTCTAAAATGCAATCAAATCTGCATACTTGTACTCTCTAAAATGCAATCGGTGTCATTGAAAATAGAAAAAAATCCCCTGCTGAATTACTTACAATTGATCGTCCAGCTTTGCCATCTTCTCTGACTGTATTTTTTGCCTACTTCTCTTGTTTGGTAATTCTGTTGATTTTGCTGATGCCAACTCTATTCCCTTCTGTTCTGACCCATTGGGTTCCGTATTCATTCCGACTGGCTTGGAAGAACTTTATCTAGAGGGGGAAAGGCATCATTTCTTGTAGTGACACTCCCCTCTACTGCCACTGCATCGTTATTGGAGGATTGAGCCACACCTCCAAATGTCTTCGGTCAATTGACACTATAATAAGAGGAATCTAGCTCAGTTGCTTCCATCAAAATGGATCTAGCATTTCAATGCAACACAGACCAATACAATAAACAAAAATGTTTCAGAATAGAACAATATAACACAGACCAATACAATAAACAAAAATGTTTCAGAAAATTGACAGGATTGTTTGGGGGGGGGGGGGGGGCTGACTGAAGACTTAACAAAATGGGCATGCTTATCCCCAAGCAAAGACATTTGGAGGCATGGGTCAATCCTTCATTCACAATGTAGTGGTGGTGGAGTGTCAGTACAAGAAATGACGCATTTCCCCCTTTTTAGATCAGATTCTTAATGGGTCAGAACAGGCTGGACCATAGTTGTTGTCGGCAAAATCCACAACAGAATTGCCAAAACAAGAGAAGGAGGTAACCAATACAGTCAGAAAAGATGGCATCAAAGTTGGAACAGTCCATTACAAATCGGCAGGTGATTTTTCTATTTTCAACTATACTGACTGCATTTTATGGTACTACTGCATGGATTTGTTGAGCAAGGGACTTGCTTTTGTACCTGGTATTAGTCTGTTTCAGTTTTACCCAAACTGATTATTGATTTTAAAATTATGTTTGAGGAAATTGAACTTGAAACGGATATTCAAAAAGAACCATGTCGAGTTTGTGCAAAATACAGACAAGGCAAAGTATTTACAACCTCCACTTTGCCTTTGACTTTGTAAAACAGAATTTCGGAAGTTAGTGCTTAGAAAAGATTGTGATGGATGTCTTAATTTAAGCAAGGTTCAGAGTGCACTTTTCCACCAATTAAGTCAGAACGGACAAGTTACGTTAATGAAACCTGACATGGGTGGGGGTCTTTATCTACAAAAAATGTATACTGTTTTAAATGATTATTTTTTTATGCTGAATCGTTAAATGCTGTAAATGTTTCATATAGGCAAATTGATTATTGCAGGATTTAGTCATGCAAGGGCTAATTACTCCCGCACTGTGTTCTCTTGTGAATGTAAAGTTTCCTGTGTTTCCCAAAAGTTTTTGGTGTCCTTAAAGTTGCATAAGGACGTGGTTGACCCTCCCATGCAGCCTATAGTCTATACTGGTAAAGCTAAGATGCATCCCCTTGCAAAATGTTTATTTTAAGTTGAGAAACCCTTTATGCCCGGCGTAGTCCTGTACAGGAAATTGAGGAATTTACATTTTATGTAAATATGACCACTGGGTTTACTTTTTCCTGTCTTGATACCCACATACATTATTTTAGATGTGGCAATTCAGATTCTTGTGGGCAAATGTTAACTAGTAATATTTATAGGAAGCCCACATATTTGAATAGTTTATTGCATTATTCCAGTTGCCATCTTGAACATCAGAAGAAGGGTACAGTAAAAGGACACTGAGGTTAGCCCAGATGGTGTAAGAAGAGCCCAGATGGTGCAAGAAGAACCATTTCAGGTAAAGTTTTTCAAGTTAAAACTAGTGTTTATATTGAGAGGGTAGCCAGACATGTTAAATCATTCTTGGTGAAGTTGGTACAAAAAATATGTACCACTGTTGAATAATTCTCCTTCCCAGTGGTTGATTAGTAAGGAAAGAATGGAGGGTGATTTCTCCAAATCTTTTGTTAGTGTATATATACTGGTGCCCATTCAGACATTTTTCACATGCTAAAGAAAAATTGGAGTAAATATTTTGGGGGAAGCACCTCTTATTGCTTCCAGAAATGGGAGATCTTTTAAAGACACATTTGACAAAACTGACTGACAGAGCTACTTTAAATGTTAGTAAGGGGGAGGAGGTGACCTGCAAGTATGGATTTTGCCCCCAATGTAAACGCTTTCATTTGAAAAGAGCAATGTGATTATTAACAAGGATACAGTAATTGTAAAGGAACATTATACATGCAATTCGGTGAGGGTGATTTTTATGTAGCTGTATGCCAGCATTATAGTGGATTTTATATAGGAAAAACAAAGACTACTTTGGGATCAGATTTATGAACATCTTTTGGATATTAAAAATAAAAACAATTTATTATACAAATATAGTTTTCACTTTCAGGACCATCAGTTTGTTGTGTTTTTATAGCTTTGCCACCACAGTTCACTAGCTTCTATTAAATCTTCCCAGGGCCTCCTCTTCCATTTTTTATGGACCACATTATAATATCTATATCTATATCATAGGCATAGAGAGAGAGAGAGAGTGAGGTATAGAGGGGGTTGGGAGGGTGGTCTAATGGTTAAGGTGTTTGCCTTAGAAACACAAGGTACAGGGTTTGAATCTCACAGTGGATAATTGGCTAGGCTTAAAATGTCTCGCAAGGGCAGTTAGCCTAGTACTAACCTATGAGCCTATATAGATGTGGTCCATAAAAAATGGAAGAGGGCCCTGGGAAGATTTAATAGAAGCTAGTGAACTGCGGTGGCAAAGCTAAATGCCACAATCTTCCTGGGGTTGAATGACCATTTGTCTATTCCAGTATTTTAAGATTAGTCTTTAATTGTTCAAGGATAAAATTTAATGCCTACAGATATTGTGGTGGGCAAAGCAAGGGGGTGGTTATTTTCTTTTTCTTTAATTTGTTTTATGTGATTGGTAAGATATTGTCTTTTTTTAAAGATATATTAATTGGATGTGGAATATATGCTCTTTGATTCTGAAGAAGTCTGTTACAATCGGACAAAAGCGCTTAATCAGTAAGTATTTCAGTGCTTCTACGCCAGCTGCTGAACGTCTTAAAAAGCTGTCCTTTGATGGCTTCTTCGGATCCGAAGTCTCTGAAAAGCGAAGATTAGTTGGACCCTTAGACCTCAGATTAGACACTATAAAAGTCAACCTTGGCTGCTTTTGCCTAGAACAAGGTACTCCCAGTCATTGGCTCCATTTCCCTAGAGTACCTTCCATGTTCTTGGAGAGACCTAAATTAGCCATCTGCTCTGTCCTCCCACTCTTAAAGTCTGTCGAGAGGCTAGTAAGAAAGATCTCTTGGTACAGAGCCAGCATATCCCTGTCTTGGCTTCTACCCCATCAGGTCAGGAGGCCCGTACATCCACAGCACCTCTACTACAAATTCTTCCTTTGATTCCTAATGAGGTTTCAGAGTGCTCTGATCAGAGTCCTCCAGACCAGTCTGCTTCTGATCAGAAAGTCTTTGTATCCTTGCATCCCAAGACTTGGACCTCTTTGGTCCAGTCAGATCCAGAGAGCTGTTGGAGCAGATAATACCCCATCAGATCAAAGGTGCTGCAGTCCACTACAATGGTTTGAATCAGTCTCTGCATCTCAGAGCCTCGGTAATGGTCAGTTTAATTCTGACTTTGGCCTCAGGGTGGTTGGCCTCCGAGCAGGGGGGAACTAGGGATCAGAGGCTTGACCTCTTGGGTCCAGGTTCCTATCCCTCTCCCAGACGGTCTGCCTTTAAGGTTTTGGAGAGAGCTCTGTCTGCACCTCTGACTCTGGTGGTACCTACCCCCTCTGAACCCAAGTCTGCTTCTGTTCCATCTCTGCAGCTTGAATTTTAACTATCCTCTCTACAGGGATAGCCAATATGAAAACCCAGGCTTCCCATCAAGGTATCCCCTTCTCTTCTGATACCTACACAGATTATCCCAGTGAGGAGGTCTCTAAGAAGAGAATGTGCACGAGGAAGCATGTGGATTCTCCTGAATCTGTCGCCGAAGATGCAGATTTTTGAGGGTGAAGGGTCCCCACGGTTACCTTCTGATGTCTCATTCAGAGATGTCCTTGAGGTTCTGAAACAGTGGTAGTTGGAAGTCCAGCAACCCTTTGGAAGAATCTGTACATATGGAGGCTTTTGGTACCAGCCCATCTACCTACTGTATGGTCCATCTGCCAATGAGGTCATTGCTGAGGGCATGGAAGGATCCAGACACCATTGCGCCCATCCCCAGAAAACCCAACAAAAGTATGACTTCCCCCAGAGGAGAGACCATTCTTTGCCCAAAGCTGTACCGCTGGGTGCTGTGTTCATCATGGCAGCCACTACGAAGGAATTGACTAAAGAAGAAGATTCTTCTGTTCACCCCCCCCCCCCAGAGTCTCAGAAAATGGATGGATTCGGGAAGCATGTGTATGCTTCACTGACAATCACCTTAAGGTCACTGAACTACTTGGCACACTTCAGACTGCAGAGGGGTCTGATCAAGGAACTGTCTGAGACACACTCAGGAATGGTCACTGAAGAGGTGAAGACATTGGTCACTTCTCAGTTGGCTACCCTACAGTCCATTTCCAAGTCTTCCATGAGGCTCCTCTCTAATGTAGCAGAAGGGACCTCAAGGGCAGAGGGTTCAGGTGTTTCCATTAGGAGACCTGCCTGGATGCAGTTGTATGAATTTGTGGAGCCCTTTAAGTTTTTTCGTTGGTCAGTGATCCCTTTGACGGTATGTCGCTTTTTTGGGGTCCCAAGGTAAAAAGATACATTGTCCAGGTGTGAGAAGGCTGGAAAGACCCTTTCTGCTGGGGGCGTATTTTCCACCCCTCAATGATCCTTTTTGAGGAGTCTGCAAGGTGGTGGCAAAATGTGGTTCAAAAATACTCCAGGTGCTTTCCAGGACACGCATGGAGGAGGATGTCCTTCAAGGATGCATCTGCAGTCCTTGCATATGGGTTGTCCTGCCTCAGGCAGCCCTTCGGTCGGCCGGATTCCAAAGTCTGGGTCTGGCGTCGGCTGATGTCGCCCTTCTGCCCGACGTCCTTGCGCCTGGGCTATAAAAGCGCCAGCCGACGCCATGTTCCTCAGTCTTTCTTGCCGCTTGGTGCCCGAAGTAGAAGCAGTTCGCAAGTGCCGGTCGGCCAGCTCCTGTGATTTCAGCTACTGAAGACTTCAAAAAAGCTAAGTACCCCGTTGGGGACTCTTTCTTGCCTCAGCCGATGTCAGATCAAACGGTTAAAGTTAATAATTGTTTATCTTGTGGGAAACAAATACCTCATAAGGATTTCCACTCTTACTGCTTACCCTGCCTAGGCCCAGACCATGACGTCTCAGCCTGTTCAGCCTGTGCTTCCTTCAATAAACGCACTCTTAGGCGTCGGGCAGAGTTTGCAGAGGAATTTTTTGGGGACAATTTTTGTTATATCATGCCGTCGGAGCTTCCGATAGCACATTTACCCAAAAAACGAAAGGATAAGGACAGACGCATGCGGTCCGCG
Organism: Protopterus annectens; assembly: GCF_019279795.1. Taxonomy (NCBI): domain Eukaryota; kingdom Metazoa; phylum Chordata; order Ceratodontiformes; family Protopteridae; genus Protopterus; species Protopterus annectens. The sequence goes on from NC_056725.1 coordinate 1,405,264,874, forward strand.
GTTTCGGCCGACTCCACGCCTAGGCCTACCGCGAGTGTCTCTGTCTCTTCTGAAGCCGAATCTCAACCGCTTCAGACAGACTACACCGCACAACCGGTAACTTCGGTACTGGAGGCCATTCCTGAGTCTGTCTTAGAATTTTCGACTGAAACCGGTGCTCAAGAAATATCCGACACCATTTCTGTTGATAAATCTACCCCAGCATGTGGGGCAGCTAGGCCTCCTGTAGCCATGTCCATTAAGGCCTTTACACAGGCTAAAGCTGCTAAACAGCCAAAATCTCTCCCTCCCAAGGCTATTCCTCAGGGATCCACTACTAGTTCATAAATCTTAACCTTGGCTGAGGACCTTATTTCCTTAATCAGGGGCTCTCAGCCACATCCAGACAGGGGCTCTCAACCTCTTCCAGGCAAAAGGCCCAGGGTTGAGCAGACAGATCCCCAGTCTTCGGATGAGGCCTCAGATGACTCTGTCCTTTCGGACTACCAGGAGGAGGCCCTTCCGGCCTACGAGGATTCTGATGCAGAGGAATCTATTCTGTCGGCCTCCCCACCCGAAGTTTTCCTTTGGGGAGACCCTTCACTCCATGAGAGAGCATTTCAAATGGCTAGGCCAGGAATTCTCTGATTCGAGAAAGAGGTTAAGGACCTTTTTACATTTACCTCAGCATAGACCTTTGGCTATCCCTCCTGTTTTGAATGTTATAGAAGATGTGTACTCAGTCTAGTATTTCCCTGACTCCCTTCTTCCGGCCCCTGTCAAACCTGACTGGTACTATAGGGTCCCGGACTCACATCTATACCTTTACAAGGGCCACTCTGCTGACCCAGAAACTATTTCTCAGGGCCCTAAAGGGGTTACAACTACCACTGCCAAGAATCCACTTCCTTCTGAAAGGAAATCCAGGGCTTTAGAGAGATGGGGTAAAAAAGTGTGTACTACTTCCACTCTTTCTATGAGAGCATTAAATTGTCAATTCCATATGATACAGTATCAAGAGTATCTGTTAGATGAATTGCATAAAAAACTATCCTCACCTGAACCCCTAGACCACAAGGCCCTTAAGGATCTGGTGCATAACTCTCAACCATTTCTTAGTGTGGTTATGATGCATTGGAAGCTTCATGTAGGTCAGCAATGACAGGTGCAGTCATACGTAAACATGCTTGGCTGAAGGAAGAAATACTGCCAGATCATGTTAAAGCAAAGCTTCTGGATGCACCACTGGAAAAACAAAAGTTATTTGGTTCCACGGCTCAAGAGGTCTTAAAGAAATTTGAAGAAAAGGCTAAATCGGTTCCAACAGTCAAAGATTTTCTCCAGGTCCAACCATGAAGATTCAGTAGAAATTGGCCTTCTAAGAGTTGGTCCTTTCCGGACACAGATAGATTTCAAAGGGGGAAAAACAGGCGTGGCAGAGAGCAAGCTCGAGGCTCCTACAGAGGACGTCAATGGCAGCCTCCTACCCAAAGAGGTAGTGCAGGACCTACTTCTACTGCACAAGGACAAACTCAATGACTTGACTTTGAAAGCTGTCTTTATTCTCAGAAAATTGGCACAGTATTACAAAGGACAAATGGATACTGCAAATAATAAAGGATACAGATTCCATTTTCATACATTACCAAAAAGACAAGGCATGCCAAACCTGCCACCAAATCAAAGGGCAGAGGCTTTCGAGCAGATTTCCAAACTACAAATGAAGGCAATAGAAAAGGTCCCTTTCACAGAACAAGGCCAAGGATTATATTCCAGACTATTCCTTGTTCCAAGAAAAGAAAAGCAATGGAGGCCTATTCTAGACTTGTCCGCACTGAATACTTATCTCATCGTGCCAAAATTCAAAATGCTGACCTTACAGCAGCTCGTTCCCATGCTGGGCAAGGGGTCCTGGCTGGTAACTCTAGACCTCAAGGAGGCATACCTGCATGTCCCTATCAGACAAAGTTGCAGAAGACACCTCAGATTTCTTGCAGGTTCAGAGCATTATCAATTCTCAGCATTGCCCTTTGGCTTATCTACTGCGCCCAGAGTATTCACGAAATGCCTGGCATCAGTAATTGCACACTGCAGACTTCAGGGGATTCAAATATACCCATACCTGGACGACTGCCTTATACAAGCGGACAGCCAACGAACATTGTTAAACCTCTCGAGCTGCCATCCGCCTACTACAGGCCTTGGGATACACAGTCAACTTTCAGAAATCAAGACTTATTCCATCCCAAAGAATAATTTTTCTGGGTGCAAAGCTGGATACAAACACCCAAATGGCTTTCCCCACAGAAGAAAACAAGAACAATTACCGGATTATTTAAAAAAATCTGACAACACAAACCAAGCTGACTGCAAGGAATATCCTGGTCTCAGCACAGTTACAGCCTAGAAGCCTTGATCCCCCTCATTCCATGCCTTCAAAAGGAATTTCTGTGGTGGGCACAAGCAAGTCAGTCAAACATGGGCCTACCTTTCAGCAAGCCTCGTATCAGCCAAACCATTACAACGGACGCCTCAGACCATGGATGGGGAGCGCACATAAAGGGCAGATGTATTCAGGGGCAGTGGACTCTGAAGGAATTGTGCCTGCACATCAACCAAAAGGAAATGCTGGCAGTGATACATTCAATCGAGGCCTTCAAACATTTCCTGCATCAAGGTCACCTGCTAATAAAGACAGACAATACCACAGTTATGTGGTACATAAACAAGCAAGGAGGTACCCATTCCTACCCTCTTTGCAGGCTGGCAATGAATCTTTGGGATCTTTCCCTAAAACTCAATATGCAACTGCATTCCCAGTTCGTACCAGGAAAAGAAAATGTACTGGCGGACAGCCTAAGCAGGAACACCATGGATCCACACGAATGGATGTTGCATCCAGACATTTTTCTTCAGATAACACAATCTTGGGGAAGGCCGGACATAGATCTTTTTGCCTCCCCCCACAACCATCACCTGAAGAAATTCTGCACAAGGACATACCATCCTCAAGCATGGAAGGTGGACGCCCTATCCTTCAGCTGGAATGCTCTAACAGTATATGCATTCCCACCTCTTCCGTTAATGAACAAGGTCTTACTGCATTCCCACCTCTTCCGTTAATGAACAAGGTCTTACTGAAGATCAGGACAGAACGACCAAAAGTGATTCTGATAGCTCCAGACTGGCCAAGACAACACTGGTACCCACTGTTAAAAAGCATGACACGCTCGAACCCGTGGCCCCTACCACAATGGCCACTTCTGACACAGCACAAGTACAAAACTTTGCACTCCAGCCTGAAAACCTTGCAACTGACAGCCTGGAAAATACCTGGACTCCTCACCAGGATAAACTATCCAAGAGGGTAAAGGATATCATCTTGGAAGCTCGGCGGCCTTCCACAAGAAAGGCATATTCAGCAAAATGGAAAAGATTTCGAACCTGGAGCACCGCACAGGATCAGGATCAGACAGTGATGAGCATCCCACATCCTTGAATACTTGGCTGAAATGCTCCATAATGGCCTTTCTTACTCATCCATAAAAATTCATGCTTCAGCTATTTCAGCAGAGTACAACACTGATCCACCTGTATTTTCTCATCCTCTGCTGAGACAGTTTCTAAGAGGGATAAAAAACATCAACCCTCCAAGGACACCACCAGTGCCTACATGGGACCTTAACTTCATGTTGGAAAAATTAACGCTACCCCCCATTTGAACCAGCAGCATCTTCAGAGCTACAATTCCTGTCTTGGAAGACTGCCTTCCTTCTGGCCATAACCTCAGCAAGAAGAGTATCTGAGTTACAGGCCCTCATGGCAGTACAACCATTTCTCATTTTCCATAAGGACAGAGTCTCTTTGAGAACCAACCCTTCATTCATGCCAAAGGTGGTATCCAGGGTCTCACTGAACCAAGCTATGCACCTGCCTACTTTCTTTCCAAACCCACAAAATAAAGGAGAGAAACTTCTGCATACCCTGGACATTCACAGACAGTTGAGTTACTACCTGGACAGAACTAAGACTTACAGAAAAACTGGCCAACTGTTTGTAGCATACGCTGCTGGTGGACAAGGAAGAGCAATTTCCAAACGGTTTCAAAATGGATAGGAAATTGCATTAGATTCTGTTACTCTTTTCATGGAAAAGCCGTGCCAGCTACCATCAGACCTCATTCCACCAGAGCAACAGCCACCTCCACAGCCTTCTTAAGAGGGGTGGCTACAAAGGACATTTTGGAAGCTGCTACATGGAGCTCTGTGCATACATTTTCCAAGCATTACAACCTGCCTTTATATTCCAGATCCAGAGCAGACTTTGCTACGGCAGTCCTGCAGGGCATGTTAGCTACACCATCCTGTTCTTAGGTCCTACCACCCCCAGCTTGGCTGTGGTATTCTACCCATATGTAAGGACTGCAGATGCATCTTTGAAGGACATAGTACAGTTTTGTACCTACCATAAATGTAGATGTCCGATAGGTATGCATCTGCAGTCAGGTTTTCCCTCCCTCCTACCCCTCTGTGGTATTCTTGGGGTACCTATCCCCCTTTTTAGCTAGCTGGGGTTATCTTTTATGGTGTATTTGTTGTTTATTGGTTTGCATGATTGGAATTTATTCATTTATCCAAAATTTAGCCTTCTTTAGAGGGCACCTGGCATCTGGGGCAAGAAAAACTGAGGAACATGGTGTCGGCTGGCGCTTTTATAGCCCAGGCGCAATGACGTCGGGCAGAAGGGCGACATCGGCAGACGCCGGACCCAGACTTTGGAATCCGGCTGATCGAAGGGCTGCCTGAGGCAGGACAACCCATATGTAAGGACTGCAGATGCATACCTATCGGACATCTACATTTATGGTAGGTACAAAACTGTACTTTCTCCCAGGGGCAGAGGGGAGACTCTAATGGTAAGCGACACTCTCGCAAGCAAAGGTGACCTGCAGAACCAAGTACGAGATTCATTCTTTGGCAAACTCTTCAGAGTTCCGGAAAGGAGGTCAGATTTTATTTTTTTGTCCACCTCTGGAGGCAATCGGAGGTCGCTTGTCCCTGCACCAGACCCTGGCTAGAAATAACATTGGATACTTGGTGCAGAGGATCATTTCCAGAGGCTGTATAATACCATTTTCCCTTTGACCTCCCTGTTCAAGAAAATTCCCCAATGTTCTACCCAGTCAGAGGGAGCAGTCAACAATTGAAATACAAAAGCTGTTTAGACGAGTCACCCCCCCCCCCCCCACACCAGACCAAATAAAATCCCCGACTTTACTCTGGGTTTTTTGAGCCAAAGCAAATGGGGGGCTGGAGACAAATTCTGGATATTGGCATCTTAAACCCATGCGAAAGGCTATGGTCACAGTACAGTCCATTCTTTTTTGGAGAACCATGATTGGATGTGCTTGGCTATATGCATCCTGAAGGTCTATCACAAAAATGAGCAGGCAGGCAAGAAGGTTCTTGTGCTTCCTGCTGGGGGCCAGTCATGATCAGTTGAGAGTTCTGCCTTTTGGTCTCATCACAGCCCCCAGGGTGTTTACCAAATGCATGGCAGTAGTAGCAGCAGCTCACTTGAGGCTGCATGGATTTGGGTGTTCCCATGCCTAGACTGGCTCATTTCTGCATCAACCAGGCATGAGCTCATCGTAGCAAGAGAAAAGGTGATCCAGAGTTGTACTTTACTAGGAATAACTAAAATTACAAAAACTTCTCAACTAGAACCCAGTCAAATGAGCTCATAGGGCTACGCAACGCAATCGGTAACCTCACTTACCTTCTCCTGAGCTCAGACAATAAGAGCAGAAGTGAAAGAGTTTTCAATACCAGAGTTTCAGGCAGGCTTTATCCTTCAGGTTCTGGGATCGGTGGCGGTAGCAATAACAAGTGCCTATGTCTTCACATGAGATTCCTTCAATGGATGCTGGCCTCCACTGGATGCTGGCCTCCACTGGTAATTTCTTCATCTTCCACCATCTGCCCTGATACAAATCACCAACCTATGCAAAAGGGATCCAATGTGGTGGATTTGTTGTTCAGGTTTTAAAAGGCTGTTTGTTCGTCTCCGGTCAGCCCATGGCCCCCTCTCAGCCCATGGCCAGAGTGAACACGGATGCTTCCCAGTTGGGGTGGTGAGGGCATTACCTAGGGAAGACTGTCCAAGGCATGTGGTCCTCCTGAAGAGGTAAATTTGCATGTCAGCACTCTAGAATCGAGAGCAGTGCTTTTAGCTTTGCAAGCCATTCAGAATGCTGTCCCTTCCGGAACAGTTGCGATATAAACAAACAGATCAGTGGTTTGGTACATCAGTAAACTAGCAGGAACCAGATTGTATCCCCAATGTCTAGTAGCACTCTGTGGCACTGGGCAATATCTTCCCAAACGCTTTCTGATAGCAGCACACACATTCCAGGTAAGTACAACATGCTAGCAGATGAGCAGAAATTGGTTTCTGGGTCTCTATAATGCATATCCCTAAATTCCTTTCATCCCAAAATTTCTACAGATAGCTGCCTGGTTGAAGAGCAAAGTCATCCTCATTGCACCCTCTTGGCCTTGACAGATTTGTTTCCCCTTACTGTGGCCTCTTTGATTTCAAGCTTGGATCCTGGACCCAGCTCTAGATCTGCTGTCTCGCCCAACACGCATGATGCATCTGGACCTCCTGAGTCTCAAGCTAGGAGAAACTGACCTCTCGTCTCAAGCTAGCAGCTTGTTTTCTCCATTTCCAGTAATGGCCAGACAACCTATCCTCTCCTCTTATCCCTGTCCACAAAATTTTTGATACCTTTCTTCAAGCCATCTACAAGAAAACTTTATGGTAGCAAATGGAAAAGATTTGTGCACTGGGACCTTCAAAATAATGTGGACCATTTCCTGCAGTGATTTCATACTATCCTGGAGTTCTTGACATTGCTTTTCAATCAAGGGGCCAGTTCTTCAACAGTAAAGGTTCATTTAGCAGCAATTTTTCCAATTTCCTTATTGGTCTTGACTGCTCTTCACTTAAACTTGTAAAGCCTTTCTGTGAGAAACACCTCCTTAAGACTCCACTGTGGGACTTACTCTGGTACTGCAAGCTCTGGTCCTTCCTCCCTTTGAACCTGCACATAATTGCAACCTCAAATTTCTTTCTTGGAAAACTTTGTTTTGGTGGATATTACTTCTGCCAGACTAATGCCTGAGGTTCTGGCCTTGTCTGTGAAGCATCCATACCTAATTTTTCATAGGGATTGTTACACATTACGAACTAATCTTTTCTTTTTTTTTTTTTTTTTTTCCTTCTTCGCCCAGAGTGGTACCAGAGTCCAGCATTCACCAAAGGCAAATATTTGTTGCAGTTGCTAGATGTTAATAGGCCATTGCAATTTCTGTCTAGATCAGTTCCCTTCATTTGCTGAAGGGAAATTGGGCAAGCTTGTGTCTAGAGTTTCTCTAGCCAAATAGCTTACTAACTGCATTTTCTTTTACAGTAAGTTGAACTTGCCTTTACCTAAACAACTGTGTTCACTCAAGGTCAGTAGTAGCTTCCTCACCATTTCATTCAGGAGCCTCCATGGATCAACATTTGTGTAGCAGCAACGTGTGCTTCTCCTTACAAACTGAACTGTTTCCAGAGGTAGGGCATCATTTGGCTCTGACTCTTAGGGCCTTCCTTCCTGGACATCGGATAAAGAAGTTATGTACTTACTATAATAATCCATCTGTTGTCCATTTGCATTGTTCTCCACTCCCAACCTCCCACCAACCCCCAACCTTAATTTCTGGAAGAGTGAGTGGATAGAGCAAGTTTTTGGGGTCTGCTGCTCACATTGTAGAGACCGCTATGTAGCTTTATTGTACCATTTCTGCTATATATTCCTTAAGGTTCTTTACATAAGACCAATATATTCTTCTGTTATAGTCTGCAAACAAGATCTGAGGTAATGGGGGTTGGTGCATTCTGGGTAAGGGAGAAGATAAAGAGCTCATGGTTGCCATAAGCTTTTACAGTAAGTCGGATTCAAGGACTCTTACCTTAACCCATCAGTTGCAGAAAAATGAAAATGGACAATACAGGTGGAACATTATGGTAAGTACGTTAACTTTTTATATAATATGGTGTTGGAAGAGGAGATTTGTATACAGAATCTTGGTCTGGATTAGAGCAAGAGCAGATCCAAGACTTGGCTAGAAACTGCTTCAGGAAATGTTTGAATGTAGGGAGATTGGGGTTATTTCTGATAAAGGTAAAGAGATCCATGTTTTTTAGTTAGAGTAGGAGTAAAGCATATGGATTGGAGATCTAAAAGAAGAATCACTTTTGTTTTTCACTCCATAAATCGAAGAATCACTTTTTTTTTTTTCACTCCATAAATCCACTAGAGTTATGGAGTGAAAAGTGATTCTTTAGAACAAAGAGCTCTGTTGGTCAATGTATACTTGGTACAGGGCTCAGTGTGGGACATGGAGCTGTTTTGTAGATGATGCTGTCTGCAGTTGAGTTGAAGGTAGGACAGATGGTGAGCTAGTCTGAGCCATTTGAGAGACTGCAGGGATGTGTAATGATAGTAGTGTTTGCTCCTGCAGCAGACATGGCAATTATACGATGTTCATCGTGCATACAGCTGCAGTAATTACAGATGGGTTCTCCTCGGTCGGCCGAATTCCAAAGTCTAGGTCCGGCGTCGGTTGTTGTCGCTTTCTTTCCTGACGTCAGTGCGACAGGGGTATATAAGACACAGCAGACGCCATTTTCTTCAGTCTTTTTTGCCGTGCGGTGCCCGAAGCAGAAGCAGTTCGCAAGTGCCGGTCAGCCAGCTCCTGAAATTACGAAAATTGGAAACCGAAGTCTTCTTTAAAGCTAAGTACCCCGTTGGGGAAACTTTTCTTGCCTCAGACCGATGTCAGACAAAGTTAACAATTGTATTTCTTGTGGGAAGCAAATACCGCATAAGGATTTCCATTCCCTCTGCATACCTTGTTTAGGCCCAGACCACGACGTCTCGGGCTGTCGCTTTTGCGCTACTTTCAATAAACGCACTATTAAGCGTCGGGCGGAGTTCGCCCAGCACTTTTTTGGTAAAGCTTTTGATTATAACATGTCGTCGGAGACTCCGACTACCGGTTTGTCCAAAAAACGCAAGGACAAAGACCGACACGTGAGGTCCGCGGTCTCCACCGACATCACGCCAAAACCGGCTACATGTGGTCCGGTTCTCAGCGAGGCGACTACGCAGCCACTGACTACCGACGACACTTCTCTGGCGGTGTTTTCTGTAACAGAGACCGCAGGTGCCTCGGCCCATACCCAGACTACAGCTACCGAAGCCACTGTGAGTGTTGAGCCTCCTAATGTGGACAGGTCCACTTCCACCCATGGTGTCTTTAGACCCTCATCTTCCTTTTCCATAAAGGCCTTTACTAAGTCCAAATCAGCCATGCATCCCAAGAGGCCTGTTGCACAGGGCCCATCTCCAGGCCCCATGCCTAAAAAACAGATGCTAAAAATGGCTGAGGATTTAATTACTCTTATCGGGGGTTCCCAACCCCTTTCGGACAAGAGACCCAGAGTTGAGGAAGATTCTCCCTCTTCTGACCAGGGCTCCATTATTTCAGAACATTCTGATGAAGAGGAACACTCGTACTCCCCTTTTGAAGATTCTGATGCAGAGCAGTCCATTCCTTCTGCATCTCCCCCAGAGGATTTTTCCTTTGGGGAAACCTTGCATACCTTGAGGGAACACTTCCATTGGGAAGGCCAAGACTTTTCTGATTCCAAGAAAAGACTTGGGGAATTTCTTTTGCTACCTCAGCACAGACCTCTGGCGATACCTCCTGTCTTGGACATACTTGATGATGTTTACTCGGAGGCTTGCCTTAATCCGGATTCCCTGCCTCCTGCCCCAGTCAAGCCTGATGGGTACTACAGAGTTCCTAACTCTCACCAATTTCTTTACAAAAGCCATAATACTGACCCTGAAACCATTTCTCAAGGCCCCAAGGGAATGAAGGCCTCTACTGCTAAGAATCCACTACCTTCCGAAAGAGAGTCTAGATCCTTAGAAAGGTGGGGAAAACAGGTATATACCTCTGCCACCGTAGCCATGAGGGCCTTAAATTGTCAGTTCCATATGCTTAAATATCAGCAGTTTCTGTTATCGCAATTAAGGAATAAAATGTCACAACCTGAACAATCAGATTTGAAGGAGTTGCAGGATATGATGCATAGTGCAGAACAAGTGGGTAAACACACCTTACAATGTGGCTATGATGTTCTAGAGGCCTCAAGTAGAGCTGTTGTTACAGGATCAGTCATTCGTAGGCATGCCTGGCTTAGGGAACAAACCTTGCCTGATCATGTTAAAGCTAAACTACTAGATGCTCCTTTACAAAAGGATGTATTATTTGGTACTAATGCTGAGGAGATACTACGGAAAATGGAAGAAAAAGCTAAATCTATGCAAACTGTCAAAGCTTTTCTACAGGTTCAACCACCACGTTTTAGCAGAAATTGGCCTTCAAAAAACTGGTCCTTTCCAGCCACGGACAAGCCCCAAAGAGGTAGATACAGGCGCACAAGGGGCAGAGGACAATCTCAAGGATCATAGAGACAGACAATGGCAAACTCCAGCACCAAGAGGTGGCGAAGACGGTGCACAACAATACAGGAAACAAACCCAATGACTTCCCCCTTTTCATGCCAAGCAAGTCTCAGCTGGCAGCACCCTTGGGAGGAAAGCTGGCATTATTTACAAGAAATTGGCCTAGCACAACAGACAAATGGATCCTGGACATTATAAACAGAGGCTACAGATTTCATTTTCACACTCTTCCAAAAATGAGGCATGCCGAACCTGCCACACAATCAAAGGGTAGAGGCTCAAATACAAATTTCAAAGCTCATGGACATGAAAGCTATTCAAGAGGTACCTACTCACGAACAAGGTTAAGGTTTTTATTCCAGACTATTCCTGGTACCAAGGAAAGGAACCGACTGGAGACCCATTTCGGACTTATCCATCCTAAACACATTTCTACTCGTACCAAAATTCAAGATGCTCACCTTACAGCAGCTTCTTCCCATGCTGGGCAAGGAGTTTTGGCTGGTAACATTGGACCTCAGGGAGGCATACCTGCATGTCCCAATCAGACAAAGCTGCAGAAGATACCGCAGATTTCTTGCAGGTTCAATCCACTATCCATTCTCTGCATTGCCTTTTGGCTTATCTACTGCGCCCAGAGTATTCATGAAATGCCTGGCATCAGTAATTGCCTACTGCAGACCTCAAGGGATACAAATTTACCCTTATTTGGACGATTGCCTGATCCAAGCGGACAGCAAACACATACTTCTGGAACATCTGGCTTATGTAACACGGTTATTGAATTCTCTGGGATACACAGTCAACAAAGAGAAATCCAGGCTAACACCATCTCAGAAAATAACTTTCCTGGGTGCCAGCTTGGACACAAACACCCAGATGGCCTATCTTACGCCAGAAAAACAGGGGCAATTAACTCAGTACTTCAAAATACTAGCAAATTGTACCAGGCTAACTGCAAGGAAAATCCTGCAGGCTCTGGGCTTCATGGCATCTTGCATTCTTCTAATCCCATGTGCAAAGTTGCATATGAGGAAACTTCAATGGTACCTACAAAACCTGTGGTCTCAACACAGCCACAGTTTGGAAACAATAATACCAATAATCCCATGTTTGCAAAAGGAATTTCTATGGTGGGCCCAAGCATGCCAAACAAACACAGGTTTACCATTCTGCAAGCCTCAAGCAAATCAAGTCATCACAACAGACGCCTCAGACTACGCCTGGGGGGGCACACATGACAGACAGGTGCATTCAGGGCAAATGGTCCCAAAAGGAAAAGCACCTTCACATCAATCAAAAGGAAATGCTAGCAGTGATAAATTCAATTACAGCTTTCAAGGACCTCCTGCATCCAGGGCAATTATTGATAAGAACAGACAACACCACAGTAATGTGGTACATAAACAAACAAGGAGGAACACATTCATACCCCCTGTGCAGGCTAGCCATGTCACTTTGGAACTTGGCTCTGGAATGGCAAATCTAACTTCAAGCACAGTACCTGCCAGGATTGGAAAACACGCTGGCAGACTATCTAAGCAGAAATATGACAGACCCACACGAATGGAAGTTGCATCCTCAAGTGTTTACAAAGATAATCCAAGCATGGGGAAGGCCAGACATAGATATATTTGCCTCCCACAGGAATCATCAATTGACAAAGTTCTGCTCAAGGACCTTCCATCCAAAGGTCTGGAGAGTGGACGCCCTTTCTTTCAGTTGGGCAGCACAAACAGTTTACGCCTTCCCAACTTTGCCTCTTCTGCCCAAGGTGCTCTTGAAAGCAAGAGCAGACAGACCGAAGATGATACTGATTGCTCCAGACTGGCCAAAACAACACTGGTACCCACTCCTGAGGAGCCTAACACATACTCCTCCCTGGACCCTACCTCTAATGCCTCTTCTACTGACTCGGCACAGCTACAAAACTCTTCAGTCAGCTGAAAACACTCAATCTGGCTGCATGGAAAATTCCTTAACACCACAACAGACCCTACTCTCCAAAGAGGTGCAGGATGTCATTTTGGAGGCCAGAAGGCCATCTACTAGAAAGGCTTACTCTGCAAAATGGAAACGGTTTTGCGCTTGGAATGAGAAGAAAGGCCAGGATCCTAGAAAACTGAATTTGCCTCAGATATTACAGTATGTAGCTGAGCTGTTGAACAGTGGCCTTTCATTTTCCTCCATCAAAATTCATGCCTCAGCCATTTCTGCGGAATACAACACTGATCCACCCTTATTCTCTCACCCACTCTTAAGACAGTTCCTCAGAGGGGCTAAGAATATAAGACCTCCAAGGAAACAACCAATACCAGCCTGGGATCTTAATTACATTCTAGAAAAATTATCATAGTCTCCCTTTGAACCAGCTGTCTCAGCAGATTTGCAATATTTGTCCTGGAAAACAGCTTTCCTTCTGGCCATTACCTCAGCTCGTAGGGTTTCGAGAACTACAAGCCCTCATGGCTGTGCAGCCCTTTCTCATCTTCCATCAGGACAGGGTTTCCCTACGAACCAACCCGTCATTTATGCCTAAGGTAGTATCCAGGGTAGCTTTAAATCAGGCCATACACGTACCTACCTCTTTTACCCCAATCCTCAAAACAAAGGGGAAAGGCTGCTACATTCCTTAGACATCCATAGACGGCTACGTTACTATTTGGACAGAACAAAGCCTTTTAGGA